>NC_073304.1:219801624-220122561 GCF_027595985.1 Sorex araneus | reverse complement strand
GCCAAGTAGAGGCTTTTCCAATCACACACTGAGAGGGGCCAAGGGCCAGGCTGGGAGAGGGCAGAGGTCGAGGCTCCCCACCTGCTCGTGTGTAACGGGGATGAGCCTCTGCTTGGACAGTTCCCTCAGTGTAGCCAGATCAGTCCGCATGTCCAGTTTGCAGCCCACCAGCACAACCTTGGCATTGGGGCAGAACTCCTGAGTCTCTCCTTGCCACTATTTGGGGGAAGAAAACATGGTTGTGAAGGGGGAGGGGAGCCCCTGCCTCATTGCCCGGACACCCTTCCTCACCGCATGCGGAAAACTGCACCCGGTGTGAGAAAGGAGGTGGGGACGCTGGGCAGGGACTGAAAGCAGGATGGGGGACAGGAGAAGGGGGAAGAAAGGGCAGGGGTGAGGCTGTAGGGTGGGGTGCCCTGTTTCTCTCCGGGGGGAGGCACACTCAGCAGTGCTCAGGGGTTGATCCCAGCAGTGCTGGGGCTGGAACTCGGGACCCTGCATACACCGTATGAACAGAGAGCAGGCCCCTGGGTGCCCCCCGTTCCTACCTCAGGGGCTAGGAAGGGTCATCCAGACTGGAACCTTCCCATTCCTACCCACTTTCCCAAATTAGTTCCTGGGAACAGACCAGCTGTGGCTGCGCTCCCCTCCCCCAGTCCGGGAACTGGGGCGACCTTAGCTGACTTCTGTCCATTCACATGAGCTTTTCTCATGGAAATGGGGCTTTCCAGAGCTCCGGGAGCAATATTCTCATCTCCTTCTTCTGGGCCCAAGGAGATAGGGACAGCTGAGAGGTGATCTCTTGAGTGCCTCTCCTGCCAACCCCTCTCTCTCCCCAGGTGCCTCCCTAGAAAGGAGGAGGCGAGAGTGGGTTGGGCAAGGGTGAAAGCCCCCCACTCTCTAGCTGGTGGCCAGGCCCCAGCCTCCTGTGATGCTGAGTCAGAACCATGGCTTCCGGTCACCCTCATTCGAACTATCCTACTCCCCCAGGCTCCCACCTTCTTGAGGACACTGTCCAGGGTTTCTGGTCGGCTGATGTCAAAGCAGATGAGCACAGCGTCCGAGTCAGGATAGGCCAGAGGCCGGACATTATCATAGTAAGAGGAACCTGAAAGAAGACAGGGAGGGGGGTGGTGGGCGAGGGTCCGAGGTAGATGGGGAGTCTGGAAGGGAATGGGAGGCCCCAGCAATCCTGGGCAAGGCTGCAGGGGCAGAGAGTGGCGGAGAGCAGTTATTAACGCCCACAGAGGGGGAGTGTGTTTCTTCAGGGGACAGAGCTGAGGAGAGGGAAAAGGTAGCAAATAGTTCCCCACTTCCTTCTGCATTTTTCTAAAAGCCATCCTTAGTTTTTTCTTTTTGGGTCACACCTGCGATGCTCAGGGGTTACTCCTGGCTTTGCACTCAGGAACTACTCCTGGTGGTGCTTGAGGGATCATATAGGATGCTGGGAATTGAACCTGGTTTGGCCGCGTGCAAGGCAAATGCCCTAGCCACTGTGCTATCACTCCAGCACCGATTTTTTTCTGAGTCTTTGAGAAACTCAGGAAATCCCTCAACATTCTCAAAATTTGGCGTGTGCTTCCTGGGCTTTGACATCTGAAGCCCCCCACCATGCATGAAGAATTAAAACCCTCCTCCCTTGGGGGGATGCTGGGGACAAGGGGCTTCTTGCAAGCACCCTCAGTGGACGGGAGCTCAGCTTCCCCCCAGTTCTCTCTCCCCCCCTCAGAAATCAAAGCCATCCTTCCCAACTTTCCCCCGAGGCAGAACCAGTTCAGGGGAACCTCACTGGGCTTTGTCCTTCAGCAACTCTGCCTCAGTTTCCCTGGTTTTAAGCAGAACATTGATCTTTCTGCCATTTAGAAATGGATGGACAGGCTGAGTGCACTGGACCCTAAGGGTCTTGGCAAGGAAGGAGTCACAGAGTGGGGGGGAAGGGTCTTGCAAGTCAGGGTGACCCCGAGGGACTTGGCTACCTGAAGTGTCCCACATGTTGAGCTCAATGCGGCGCTTGTCGATCTCAAAGCTCGCGGTGTAGTTCTCAAACACGGTGGGGACATAATTCTGCAGACACGGAGGGGTTCAGGTGAGATCGCCCAGGCTTCACCCCGACACACACCCTCACCCCCACACCCGGTCCAGCCCTGCCCCCGGGTACAAGTTGGTCTGATGTTGGGCACAGGCGAGGTCCGGGAGCCTCTGGCTCCGCAGAATCTCTGCTGGGCTCCGAGACCCCCTCCCGGCCTCTTCTGCCCCTTCTTCGTCTCTCCGGGGATTCAGGACCCCCGATGCTCTCCCTCAGCGCCCCCTCTGGGATCTTCTGGCTCTCCCAAACCCCATTCATCTCAGCCTGCTCCCTAAACCCTCCCACCCCAATCTCTGCAGTCCTTCCCGATCCCCCAGCGCCCCGCCCCGAACCCCTCTCTCCGGTCCCCGCTTTCCTCCGCACCCACATCTGTCTGCTCCCCGGACCCCCTTCTCCCGCTCCCGTGGCCTCAGCGCGCGTTTCCCCAGACGCTGGTCCCTCACCCCCGGGTAGGCGTCCTTGGCGAACACCTGCAGCAGCGCTGTCTTGCCGCACTCCGCGTCCCCTACCACCACGATCTTGCAGCGGCCGCTCTGCCCCTCCATAGTCCCGGCTACGCGCCGGCCCCCGGCGCAGCCCCCCTCCCGGGCCCGGTTGCCTCCTCCCCCGCCGCTGCAGCTGCAGCCGCTCGGGCCGCCGACACCGGCATCTCGCGGGCCCGCGCCGAGCCCCCGCCCGGGGCCGCGGCCCCCTTGGCCCCGCCCCCAGGCCCGAGGCCACGCCCCGACCACGCCTCCCGCCCGCGCAGCTGGCTGGGCGGAGCCAGAGGACTTGGGCGGAGCCGGGGAAAACCGCGGCGCGGGACTTGGGGACTGGCGTGCCGGGTGACCTAAGGGGCTTCTGCTGGCCTGGGGGCTGACCCAGGCCGGCTTACGTGACGGATTTGACTCCGTGGGATGGGATACCGTGCAGTTCGGGCGCCTTTTTCTTTTTTTTTTTTAATTTCCGGCCACACTCGCGGTGCTCAGGGCTTTACACCTGGCTCTGCACTCAGGAATTACACCTGGCGGTTCCGGGGGACCATATGGGAATGCTGGGGATCGAACCCGGGTAGGCTGCGTGCAAGGCAAACGCCTTCCCGGCTGGACTGTCTCCCCGACCCTCGGGCGAACTTCGGCGGGGTATGGTGGAAGTGGCATGGGGCGAGGCTCAGGCTTGCGTGCTCCACGCGTGCACGCCGGTGTGCCAGTGCGGACACGCGAGGAGGCCGCTGATCTATTCCTGAACAGGAGGGGGCGCCAGGCGGTGGGGGAAGGAGAGAGTCCTTTGGAGTTTGTCTTACTCCTCCACTCATATGTTCCCCGCAGGGGGTCTTAAGGATTTGAGGGAACTGGGCTCTCAACACACGCATCAAATGGTGACATCATGGCTTTCTGTCTCCATGGCAACGGACAGCCTAGTCTGGAGCTGTGATGATTTCACTGCGGGCTTGAACTAGCAGGAAAAAAGTGGACCGTTCCTTCAGCAAAACGGGTTTTGGGGGAGCTGCGTCCTCTGGTGGAAAGTCCAGGGAGAGGAAGATGAGGAGAAAGAAGAGGCACATAGAGCTATCCAAAGTGACAGTCCTAAAAGAACTTCCGGCTTTATCTGGAGTCTATCAAATCAATGTGCTGCATTTATATGACAACTTTCACCCTTTTAAAAGTTCTTTTTCGAAAGTGGCCCCTGAGCATCACCTGGTGTGACCAAAAACCCAATAATAAATTAATAGTGCTTCTTGAGGCTGAGGGTGTGGCTCAGTGATAGAATATTCATCTTGTATATATGAGGCCCTAGCTTTGTAAAGATCATATAATTAAAATAAGAGTAAAAGTAGGGGCTGGAGCAATAGCACAGCGGGTAGGGCGTTTTCCTTGCACGTGGCCGACCCGGGTTCGATTCCCAGCATCCCATATGGTCCCCTGAGCACTGCCAGGGGTAACTCCTGAGTGCAGAGCCAGGAGTAACCCCTGTGCATTGCTGGGTGTGACCCCCCCCAAAAAAAATAAGAGTAAAAGTGCTTCTTATGGGGCCAGTTTGTGGTCATGAGTGCAAATTTCTGTGTACCCCCATGTGTTAGGAGCATTTCTGACAGTTCTGATATCTTTTTTTGTTTTGTTTTTTGGGTCACACCCAGCGATGTACAGAGGTTATTCCTGGCTCATGCACTCAGGAGTTACTCCTGGCGGTGCTTGGGGGACCATATGG
The DNA here is from genome assembly GCF_027595985.1 of Sorex araneus. Lineage (NCBI taxonomy): Eukaryota > Metazoa > Chordata > Mammalia > Eulipotyphla > Soricidae > Sorex > Sorex araneus. The sequence continues at coordinate 220,118,288 of NC_073304.1, read as the reverse complement.
GATGCTGGGAATCGAACCCAGGTCGGCTGCATGCAAGGCAAAGGCCTTACCTGCTATGCTATCGCTCCAGCCCCAGTTCTGATTGATATCTGAGATCCCCACTGCCATTAGCTGTCTTTGGCCACACAGTAGCCAGGTGAGTGTAAGCACCATAAAAAGGGGGACCACTCCACAAGCATCACAGCTAAAATAAAAAGATGTGCAGCCCCAGGGGAGTATGTGTGTGAGCACCGCCTTGAAGGACGTGCAGACCTCAGTGAAAGAGGCAGGTAGTAAGTGTTTGAGTATTGCACCTGATGTGAGACCCCCCCTGCCTACACCCCAGCTGAAGCTATGGAGTACAGCAGCCAGGGGTAGTACTCCCTCTGCAGTCATAACAGTAACAATTATCAACAACCTTGAAGGGAAGAAAGAGAGAGAATGAAATAAAAGTCCTCCTTTTTTTAGGGGAGGCACACCCAGCGGGGCTCAGGGGCTCAGCGGGGCTCTGCACTCAGGAATTACTCCTGGTGGTGGTTGGAGAACCACCACATGAGATGCAGGAATTGAACCCGGGTGGAAGCGAGCAAGGCAAAAGTCCTACCCACTGTATTATCGCTCCGGACCCTTAAAGTGCTTTTTTTTTTTTTTTTTTTTTTTTAACTGAAGGATCCGGGATTTCATTTGACCTTTACCTTGTAAAGATAACTGGAGCAAACAATAGATCACTATTTCACAGAACAGATAACGAGGCACAGAGTTTTAACAGGCAAAGGTTGATAGAAAGCTTTCAAGATTTGGTCTTCCTGCTTGGAGTTGAATCACTTGAATCACTGCAAGACCGAGGTCTGATTGCTGCCTCGGGATCATCTGGGTCACGGCGGAACCCGTGCTCCACAGGTGCTCCTTCAGAGGTAACATTCTTTTCTTGCCTCTTGGGTCACACTCGGCTATGCTAGGAGTTCCTCCTGGCTCTGCACTCAGGAATTACTCCTGGCGGTGCGCGGGGGACCATATGGGATGCTGGGGATTGAACCCGGTCGGCCGCGTGCAAGGCAAACGCCCTGCCCGCTGTACTATAGCTCCAGCGCCCAGAGCAACACTTTTTTAATTTACATACGTTTCATTATGAATAAACTAGATCGCAGTCTCTTTATAACCCCACTAGCGCCCTCGCGCCGGTCTGTCCTCATATATTCCGAAGAACCTATTTTCAGAGCTCTTGGAGAACTCCTACTTTGGCCCTGGCCCTTTAAGTCAGCATCCAAGACCCCGCCTGGCCCCGCCCCGTCCTGGCCCCGCCCCGCAGCCTGGCCCCGCCCGCCCCGCCCCGCCCCGCCCCGCCCGCCCGCCCGAGTTCTGCAGTCGCTGTCCGGACGTGCGCCCCGCCCTCCCCAGCTGTAAACGCTCCATCCAGCTGTGCTCGCACGTCCAGATTTCCAGCCATGTCCGCCGAGGGAGAGGTCGCAGAGGCGGCCACCGTGGCGGTGGCAGCCGAGGCCGGGACTGTGGAAGACTCGTCTTCGAAGCCCCCGAGCGCCGAGGCGCCCGACGCCAGCCCGCCGGCGCCGGCCTCCTCTGAGGGGGCTGCCGCGGCGCCCCCGCTGCGCTGCCTGGTGCTCACGGGCTTCGGGGGCTACGACAAGGTGAAGCTGCAGAGCCGGCCGGCCGCACCCCCGGCGCCCGGGCCCGGCCAGTTAACCCTGCGCGTCCGGGCCTGCGGGCTCAACTTCGCCGACCTTATGGCCAGGCAGGGGCTGTACGACCGGCTGCCGCCGCTGCCCATCACTCCAGGCATGGAGGGGGCGGGCGTCGTGATCGCCGTGGGCGACGGCGTCAGTGACCGCAAGGTGAGCGGGACAGCGGCCGGCGGGGCCGGGGGTGTGGTCGGGTGGGGTGCGGGGGGGAAACGGGCTGGGAAAGCGCAGGAAAGCAGCCTAGGAGAACTGAATCAAAAGGGGAACAGAGATGGTATTACTGCCTTCTTCCCCTATATATGTATGTATGCGTGTATATATAGTAATCATTATTTTTTAATTGTGGCTGTCGCCCGGATTGTTGTCCGACGACTCCGAGCAGGCATAGGGGGGTGAGAGAGGGACAATAAGGCGTCCACGCGCATGCGCAGAGTGACCACCCCTCCCTCCAGAACCTTCATAAAAAGCCACACCTGTCCCCTGCGCGCAAAGCCCTCCCCAGGGAATCGTGATCTGTGACCCTGAGTGCCACTCGGTGCCCCCTTCCCCCGGGGGAGCGTGAGCAGGGCGCGGGCGCGTGGCCGTGCCCGAGTCCCGGTCACATGCAGCCCCGTGGTGTGTGGGGGTGTGGACCGGGGCCCCGGAGCAGACCCGCCCATCAGGAGAGGGGCCGCCCCACCCCGCCGGCCGCCGGCGCGGGGGGGGGGCGGAGGTGGGAGGCCGGGTCTCCGGATCTTTGTCTTGGGCTCCCTTGTCTCCCGTGACCAGTGACTGCCCCGTATCTCGTCCTGCGGTGACTCAGCTAGCGGGGCTGCAACCCCGGTTGCCCAGAGGAACCGCCTCCGCGTTCCTCTCCGAGGACCCCAGCGCGGGGAAGAACCGCGGCGCTGTCCCTTCAGACTGGGGTGGGGGGTGTGGCAACGTGAGCAGGTTGGCCCAGCTCTGCCGGTCTGTCCCTCCTTTCCCTTATCACCGGATCTCGGCCACAGCCCCGGACACCCGAGACTTCCAAATGACCAACTTTTGGAGAGACCTGGGACGGGAGGGGGGGGTGCGAGAGTGGGGGGGGGGCGGGACGGAGACCCTGTACGCCGACCTCGTTTGTTTAGGGGTTCCTTCTCAAATCAAGCCGGGGTCCAAGAGGCCCCTCCAAGGCCGCCTTGTGTTGCAGAGGTCCTGCCAACCCCAGATTCCAGAGCTGAAATTCTTGGATTTCTGGTGCGCCCCCGAACAGCTCCTCCTTGAGAGCTTCTCCAGTTCAGCCAAGGCCCCGCCCTTTCCTCTGCCTTCACCATCGTCCAACTCTTAAGAGGGTGCTCAAGGGGATTTGGGGGAGGGCGGGGGTCGCACTTCGTGTCATTGCTGAAGGCCACCCACCAAACCTTCCCTTCCCACACTTTCCGCCCAGTAAATACAGGATATCCTGTCCCGGCTCGAATCTGATGTAAGAGGCTGGATTGGGGAGCACAGGCCTCCCTCCCTCCTGATCTCTGGGTTACAGAGGGGTCAGGGCCCTCCCTGCCCTGTGCTGGGCTGGGCATTAGCCTGGACTGTGAGCCTCGTTCTGGTTTCAGATTGTGACGGAGCACTGTCTGTTGCCAATTCTGCTGGGTTATTTCCAAATCGCTGCAGTGGCCACCTTTCAGAACCCCATCACATGCCAGTGTTTTCTGGAAGGATCCTGGCCCGCCCTCCTCCTCTTATACAGTGAAAAAGTCCAGGGACATGAAAAAGCAGATTACTCTACAGAATTCCCATCTTTCTTGGCAGGGGCCGAGACAAACAGGGACGGTCCCAGCACATACCGCTCCTGGTGTGCGGACTGGGCAGGCCTTGCCCTACCCTGCTCTTGACCCCAGTGTAAACTAGAGGGAAAGATTCGGTTTTCTTATCTTTTCTTAGGGGGGGAGGGTCACACCCAATTTACTCCTGACAGGGCTGGGGGACCCTGTGGGGTGCTAGGGATTGAACTCCAGTTGGCCACAGTGAAGCAAGCACCCTATCACTGTATTATCTCCCCAACTGTACTATCTCCCCAGTCCTAAGGTTTTGACTTTTTCTTTTCCTTTTTTTTTTTTTTTTGCCTGTTTGTTTTGGAGCAACACCTAGAGGTGCTCTGGGATTATTCCTGGCTCAGGAGTCACTCCTGGCCAGTGTGGGGGAACCATATGGGACATCAGAGATTGAACCTGGGTCAACTGCATGCAACGTGAGCGCCCTCCCCACTGTGCTGTAGGCCCGGCCCCTTGGTTTTGTTTTCTTTGCCTCTTTTCCTGCTGCCAAGGAGGTTCTCAGGCAGGTGACTCAGTGGGAAAGAAGAGCTTTCCCTAGTGGATGGGATTGTGTGGCCTCCTTGTTTCCTGCCCCTCCCTGCATCTCTGGGCGAAGGTGTTTTCTGGGCCCCAGCACTGACTCAGTTACTGGTCCAGAGGTGACTGCCTCCGGCCCTAGCCAGGCAGAGGCCTCACCTCACTTTGGTATGACCCTAGCCACACACTTACTTCTCCTTCTGTTACTTGATTGGGGACTTCCCCTCCTTTCAAGAATTGTCATTATTGTTACCGTTATTATTAGCTAACACTTCTCTTTGGGGGGTTGAGAAGTTTGGGCCATGCCTGGCGGTGCTCAGGGCTCACTTTGGCTCTGTGCTCAGGGATCATTCCTGGCAGAGTTGGGGACCAGACCAGGTGCTGGTTATTAAATCTGGGTTGGCTCCTTGCAAGGCAAGTGCTTCGCTATTGTTTTATCTCTCTGACCCATAATTGCCCTATTTTACAGTTAGAAAAGCAGGCTCAAAAACATTCATTTTTGGGGGGCTGGAGCCATAGCACAATGGGTAGAGCAGTTGCCGTGTACTCGGCAGACCCGAGTCTGATTCCCAGCATCCCATATGGTCCCCTGAGCACTGCCAGGAGTAATTCCTGAATGCAGAGCTAGGAGTAAGCCCTGTGCATCGACAGGTGTGGTCCAAAAAGGAAAAAAATTCGTTCTTTTTTTTTTTTTTTTGCTTTTTGGGTCACACCCAGCAATGCACAGGAGTTACTCCTGGCTCATGCACTCAGGAATTACTCCTGGTGGTGCTTGGGGGACCATATGGGATGCTGGGAATCGAACCTGGGTTGGCCGCATGCAAGGCAAACCTGCTGTGCTATTGCTCCAGCCCCAGAATCGTTAATTTTTCTTTCATCGAGGTCATACCATCGGTAATCTAGGGAAACCTAGATTTATTTTTTATTTATTTTTTAAACTGAAGCAGTTTGACCTACTTAACAATACTTGATGCTGCTCTAACTTTAAGCTTCATTCACTCAGGGATCTTACACAATACTGAAGTATAATCTGTTAAATTATTATAATCTGTTAAGTGGACTGGAGTGATAGCACAGCGGGTAGGATGTTTGCCTTACACACAGCCGACCCGGGTTCGATTTCTCCGTCCCTCTCCGAGAACCCAGCAAGCTACTGAGAGTATCCCACCCTCACAGCAGAGCCTGGCAAGCTACCTGTGGCATATTGTGAGACAAGTCTCACAATGGAGACATTACTGGTGCCCACTCGAGCAAATTGATGAACAAAGGGACAACAGTGCTTACAGTACAATCTGTTAGTGGAGATAAGGATAGTATCTGTCTCCTAAAGCTTGTATTAGGAGCTTAATTAGAAATCGTTCTTTTTTTTTTTTTTGCTTTTTGGGTCACACCCAGCAATGCACAGGAGTTACTCCTGGCTCATGCACTCAGGAATTACTCCTGGTGGTGCTTGGGGAACCATATGGGATGCTGGGAATCGAACCTGGGTTGGCCGCGTGCAAGGCAAACCTGCTGTGCTATTGCTCAAGCCCCAAAATCGTTAATTTTTCTTTCACTTTAATCCTGTATTAGGATTAAAGTGTTCATACATAAAGCACCTGCAATAGGACCCTCAATCAACCCTCAGTAAAGGGAAATTTTTTTTCTTTTTGGGTCACACCTGGCAATGCACAGGGATTACTCCTGGCTTTGCACTCAGGAATCACCCCTGGCGGTGCTCAGGGGACCATATGGGATGCTGGGAATTGAACCCAGGTCGGCCGCGTGCAAGGCAAACGCCCTACCCCTGTGCTATTGCTCTAGCCTCAGTAAAGGGAAATTTTTATTGTTTGCCTTTGGTGCCATACTCAGAGGTTCTCAGGGGCTACTCCTGGCTCTGTGCTCTGGGGTCCCTCCTGGTGGTGTAAGAATATGTGGTGCTGGGGCTGGAGCAATAGCACAGCGGGTAGGGCGTTTGCCTTGCACGCGGCCGACCTGGGTTCTAATCCCAGCATCCCATATGGTCCCCTGAGCACCGCCAGGAGTAATTCCTGAGTGAAGAGCCAGGAGTAACCCCTGTGCATCGCCGGGTGTGACCCAAAAACCAAAAAAAAAAAAAAAAAAAAGAATATGTGGTGCTGGGGATCAAACCTGGATCTCCCCGGGCTGGAGTGATAGTAAATGGGGAGGGTGTATGAAGCCTTGTATGCAGCCTATCCAGGTTCGATACCTGGAACCCCATATGGTCCCCTGAGTCCCTCCAGGAGTAATACCTAAGCACAGGTGGGTGTGGCCCCCAAATCAAAAAATTCAATAAATAAATCCTGGGTCTCCTACCTATAAAAGCAGGTTCTATAGCCCACGATGACGTCTCCTTGACCCCAGGTTGTTTTGCTTTTGATGATGATATGATTATTACTATTACCCTGACTGCTGAAGCCGCCGTTTCTCCCTCCATGGCCAGGGAGGAAACTGTGTATACATAGGTCACAAATTGCCTGTGGGTGACTGAATGAAATTCTTCTGTTTCTCTAGGTTGGGGACCGGGTGATGGTGCTGATCCGCTCAGGCATGTGGCAAGAGGAGGTGACAGTGCCCTCAGTGCAGACCTTCCTGATGCCGGAAGCCATGTCCTTCAAGGAAGCTGCCGCTTTGCTGGTCAATTATGTTACGGCCTACATGGTCCTCTTTGATTTCGGCAACCTCCGGCCGGGCCACAGCGTCTTAGTGCACATGGCTGCAGGTGACATGTCCCTTCTCTTTCTGCCCCCTGCCTGCCCCACCCAGATGGCCTTCCAGGCCCTTCCCTGAGGCCTCTCTGGTCTGTTGTCATGGCAACACTAGACTGCCTCAGCCTGTGGGCCCATCGGCCGCTGCAGCACTGTTGCCATGGGAACAGTCGGCATTCGGTCCAGCCTGGTGTGTGTGAGCCTTAGCAACGGTGCCCCAGCCTAGCATCCCCGCCCCTCCCCCTCCTCATTTCTCACTCATGGAAACTGGTCAAGGGAGAAGGGGAGAGAGAGCCTCCAACGAGCCCAGGGGTGGACCGTGTTCTTGCAAGGCAGGAACAGAGCGTGGCTCCTGCTCACTCAAGTGTCCGCCGCAGGGGGCGTGGGCATGGCCGCCCTGCAGCTGTGCCGCACGGTGGAGAATGTGACGGTGTTTGGAACGGCCTCGGCCAGCAAGCACGAGGTGCTGAAGGAGAACGGGGTCACGCATCCCATCGACTACCACACGACTGACTACGTGGATGAGATCAAGAAGATCTCCCCCAAAGGTGGGGCCAGGCACTGGGGAGGGGCTTCGAGGGGCAGGACAGGGCAGGGGGCTTCAGATCTGCGGCTCCTAATTCTACTCTGAATCTCTCTGTCCTGTCACAGGGGTGGACATCGTCATGGACCCTCTGGGTGGTTCAGATACTGCCAAGGGCTACAACCTCCTCAAACCCATGGGCAAAGTGATCACCTATGGTGAGTCAGTGGGCCGGGGCAGAGAGGGCTAGTCGGGAGTGGGCGGGATGGGGGGGGACTAGCCCTGGGGCTTTTTAGTGAAGGTGCTCTGGAGAGGTGTGTCAGGCAAGGGTGACCTTGGGGGTTGGTGCCTCCCCGCTGACATCCTGTCAGCCTCTCTCATAACTTTACAAGTCTCAGCAAACTCTTCCTTCCTTGCTTCTTTTTTCCCCCTTCTTCTTCTCTTCTTCTTCTCCCCTTCTTCCCGTCTTTCTTTCCTTCTCCTTCTCTTCCCCTTCCCTTCCCTCCCCCCTTTCTTTCCCTTCTTTCTTTCTTCCTCCTTCCCTTTCCCTTCTCTTCCCCTTCCTTCTTTTCTTTCTTTCCTTCTTTTTATTCTTTTCTTTCTCTCTTTCTTTTTGAAGAATGAGGGAGCACTGGGGCCACACCCTGCGATACTCATGGACTATTCCTGGCTCTGTGCTCAGGGGTGACCCCTGGTGGTGTTCAGGTGACCATACATGGTGCAGGGGATCCAACTGGGGTCAGTCACTTGCAAGGCAAGCACCTTAACTGCTATCTCTCTGGCCCCAATTCTGTGTTTATTCTTTGTTCCTGTTTGGAGATTATTCCTGAGGGAAAAATAGAATCAACCATTTTGCCTTCCTCTGTTTTATACTGTGTTGGGCTTCTTGGGCAAGCTACATTTTCATTTCAGTTCATTTACTTTTTATTTTGGGGTCACATTTAGCTGTGCTCAGGGTTTGCTCCAGGCTCTGTGCTCAAGGATTACTCCTGGTGGGGCCGGAGCGATAGCACAGCGGGTAGGGTGTTTGCCTTGCACGCGGCCGACCCGGGTTCGATCCCCAGCATCCCATATGGTCCCCCAAGCACTGCCAGGAGTAATTCCTGAGTGCAAAGCCAGGAGTAACCCCTGAGCATCGCTGGGTGTGACCCAAAAAGCAAAAAAAAAAAAATAAAATAAAAGGATTACTCCTGGTGGTTCAAGGATTACTCCTGATGTTTTTTTTTTTTTTTCCTTTTTGGGTCACACCTAGTGATGCTCAGGGATTACTCCTGGCTCTGCACTCAGGAATTACTCCTGGCGGTGCTTGGGGGACCATATGGGATGCTGGGAATAGAACCTGGGTTGGCCACGTGCAAGGCAAATGCTCTACCTGCTGTGCAATTGCTCCAGTCCCAACTCCTGGTGGTTCTTGGGGGACTAAATGTGGTGTCTGGGATTGAACTCAAGTCAGCTGCATACAAAGCAAGCCCTACCTCCTGTACTGTTTCTAATGCAGTCTCTAAGCCCTGCATTTTCATTTTAAAAACCTACCTTGGCTTGAGCGATAGCACAGTGGGTAGGGCGTTTGCCTTGCATGCGGTTGACCCAGGTTCGATTCCCAACATCCCATATGGTCCCCCGAGCACCACCAGGGGTGATTCCTGAGTGCAGAGCCAGGAGTAACCCCTGTGCATCACTGGGTGTGACCCAAAAAGCAAAAGAAAAAAAAAGCTTAAAAACCTATCTTGGGGCTGGAGTCATAGTATAGATAGGGCGCTTGCCTTGTATATGGCCGACCAGGGTTCAGTCCCTGCCACCTGCTATGGTAAATACAAAAACCAGGTGCGGCCCCGACCAAAATCTAAGATTAAAACTTTGGGACAACTTTGAAGTCAGTCGGAGCTGGTTTGGGCCTGGCGGCCAGCAGGTAGAGCAATGTCCCCCCCCCCCCCCCCACACTCCCTTGCACCAGTTGGAGACAGGGAAGGGGCTCACAGGGAGCGGACACACAGGGATGTGCCTGTCACCTGGGTCCTTGTCCCTCAGGAATGGCCAACCTGCTGACGGGCCCCAAGCGGAACATCATGGCTCTGGCGCGCACATGGTGGAACCAGTTCAGCGTGACGGCGCTGCAGCTGCTGCCTGCCAACCGCGCCGTGTGCGGCTTCCACCTGGGCTACCTGGAGGGCGAGGTGGAGCTGGTCAGCGCGGTGGTGGCCCGCCTGCTGACGCTCTACAACGAGGGCCGCATCAAGCCCCACATCGACTCCGTGTGGCCCTTTGAGAAGGTGCGTGTGTGGCTGTGCAGGGCCAACCTGGCTGCCTGGGCAGGACTGGGGCGGCCACGGGCCCAGGGCTGGGGCACCCAGGGGGAGCGGGGCCAGAGGGCACCGGAAGCTGAGTCTGGTCTTCCTCCCTAGGTGGTGGACGCCATGAAGCAGATGCAGGAGAAGAAGAATGTGGGCAAAGTCCTCCTGGTCCCAGAGCTAGAGAAGGAGAACTAGGGTGGGGGCCGGGAGACCTGTGGGTGCGGGAAGGGCACGCGCTGGGAAGCCACACTGTTGGCACCAGCCTCTGGAGTTGCATTTCACCCTCCGTCCATCCGCTCTGCCCTCTTCCCCCCCAGGGTCTCCCTGTCTGACCTCTCCCAGCCCCTGCCCTCCCCCGCCCCCCCCCCCCCAGCCTTCCTGCCTTCTGAAGAGGTTGGGAAGTGACCACTTGGATGTCTGGGCCCTGCAAGGGGACAGGGAGGGTCAGAGGGAGGTGGGCTGCTTCCTGCCCCCGCCCTGTCCCCGGGCCCCGCTGTGCTGCTTTGTGCCAACGTTAGCCAGTCCCTTCCCTTCCCTTCCGTGTGCTTCCGCCCCGGCCCCGCCACCTTCTCCAAAGAACTGAGATGCCAGCTCAGGGTGGGGGGGCCACCACGCGCGTGAGTCCAGCATGTCCCTTTCTCCCTGCTTTCCCCCCGGGGCCGGCCGGCACCACCTCTGCACACTGGCCGCGTCTCCTCTCCTGCGCCAACTTCTCAAGCACAATCGGGTTTCCTCCACCTCCGGGCTCTCGGCCACTCTCCACCAAGGGCGGCGTCTGGCTGCTCGTGCCCCCGCCCCCCTCCCCCACTGAGTTCTCTGGATTTGTTCTCAGTGCCTTAGCCGTGAAAAACCTGTGCTGTGTCTGGGGGGCGGGGGTCCTGGTCTCTGCTGCACCCCCTTCTCCACCTCCGGGCCCCCCAGTGCCTTCCTTGTTCTGGTGGAACTGGGGTCTCTGCTGCTCCCCAGTCCCACAACACTGCCAAAAATCTGTGTGTGTGCCAGTCAGGGGGGGTGGTGGGGTGGGGAGCAGCCCCTGGCCTTCTGGGCTCTGGTCCTGTCTCTGGGGGCTGTCATTTCTCTAGGGGGTAGGTGAGGGAGACGAGGCAGGGGGGAACCTTCCCAGCCCCGCAGGTAAGTGGGGCCCCCTGCCACCATACTCCGAGAGGCCTCGCCCCACCCGGTTCTGGGACCAAAGTCAAACTCCTCGAAGCACATTCCCACAGGTCCCCGGCAGGCACTGCCTTCTCGGAGCAGGGAGGCAGCTTGGCAAACAGCACCCCGTTTTGTTTACATGGGTGGGGAGACAGAGCAGGGGAGCAAGGTGGGGGGTGGTGAGGAACGAAGCCCCTGAAACGAAAGGAAGGGACTTCCTGAACCCGGGCTGTCACCCGCTCTGTGAGCTGGAATTGGGAAGGTCAGTGCCCCAAGCACGGCCAACGGGAGGTGGGGGGAAGGCTCAGCCCCTTCCTTGTGTAAAGGAGGCCTAAGAGTGTGCGATTTCCGCTTCTGTGTACCCCATCCCACTTACCGAAGCTGCCTTTGTGTTTGTGTCAATAAAAAGCCAAAACCTGGGTCCTAGGTGCTGCCTGGGGACCGGAGGGGCTGGGAGGTGGGGGCAGGGGGGAAGGTGAGCTCGAGGCTAGAGCTGATAGGGGAAGGTAAGGTTTCATCCCAGCCCACAGCCACCTTCCTTGTCCCTATCCAGTTTTCTTTCACGAGGAAGGTCTGGCCAAGCTTGCACTCTGCCGTGGTCAGCGTTTCTCGGGCTCCTAAGCCACTGGGTTCACTGGGGAGCATTCACCTGGCCCACCAGTGTAATGACCTGGACAAAATAATAATGTAATGGCCCCCACAAAATAAAAACGAAAAGCCACAATTTGGAATAATTGCCTGCTGTTGGCCAGCACTGAGCCCCACCCGGCTGGGGTGGGGGGGCGGGAAGGACCCCTCCCCTAGCCTGACTTGGTGGTGAAGACCGCCAGGCCCTGCTGCCCCGAGGGCACCACCGCCAACGCCTCCACCTCCCCTCCGCCCCGAGTGGGCTTCTGGAAATGGACCTCCAGGATGTCGTGCAGCTCCGCGCCGTCCAGGACATCGGGAATGTTGAGCACCAGCACTGACTTGTCTGCTAGCTGGGACTGGATCTGGAAAAGGAGCGGGGACAGAGTCAAGGGCTCCTGGGAGTCGGGCTGTGGGCAGAACTTGGGCTGGATGGCCAGGGTGGGCAGTGGAGGCCAGGAGAAACTGGCTAGGCGGGCTCATGAGATTCAGCACTCTGACAACTTCTTTGGGGACTCTGACAACATCCTTCCCGGCAGCCAGGATGCCCGACCCCGCTGCCCACCCACTTACCTCGGCCTTCTCCACCTTCCCACTCATGTAGGGAGAGATTCGCAGGGCCACCTCCTGCGTGCCCAGTGGGACCGTGAACCGACCCATCCGGCACAGGCGCTGGGCCACTGTGGGGAGGGGACAGGAGCCGTTAGCGTCCGGGGCATCCCAAGACCTGAGGCCCTTGCACCCTGGCTTGTGGCCGGGACCCTACCTTCCTCCTCCGAAAATTCCAGCATGACCCCCCCTGGTAGCAGTTCTCGCGCTTCCACATCACCACCCCCGTTCTTGCTCTTGCCGAAGAAGATCTCCAGCTTGTCCAGAAGCTCCTCCTCGCTCAACTTGAGTCCAGCAGGAAAGCCACTGACCAGCACCCTCTGGCTGTTCATCTTACTGGACACCTGAGAGAGGCAGGAGAGTGGTCTCAGGACCCCTGCACTTGCCATGCGCAGGGGCAGGCACCGCCTGCCTGTCCCAGGGTTCAGCCTCTCATCACCTCGATAGAGGTCACCAGGGGCAGCTCCAAGGGCTCGACCTGCACCCGCAGATGGCATTCTTCTAGGTCGATCTGGTGCTCCCTCCTTTGCAGTATCCGCTCAGCCACTGGGGGTGCAGGAGGTAGGGTGAGTCCTGGGAAGTCCCCAGTTTCGTCCAGCTCACCCTTATTTTATTTTTTTGTCTTTTTCGCTCACACCTGGCTCTGCTCAGGGCTTTCTCCTGGCTTTGCACTCAGGAATTCTACCTAGCAGTGCTTGAGGCCCATATGAGAGGCTGGGGATCGAACTCAGGTCAGCTATGTGCAAGGCCAATGCCCTCCCTGCTGTACTATCACTCCAGCCACTCATCCTTTTTTTATTTCTTTTGTGGTTTGGGGGTCACACCTGGTGGCACTCAGGGCTTACTGCTAGCTCTGCGCTCAGGAATCACTCCTGGTTGGTTTCAGAAACCATATGGGGTACCAGGCACAGAATCCAGGTCAGTTGCATGCAAGGAAAGTGCCCTACTAGCTTTACTATCACTCCAGTCCTAGGGATAACTCCTGGCAATATGGAGATAACCATATTGCCAGGGGACCATATGGAGTCCCTGAGGTTGAACCCGGGTCGGCGGTGTGCAATGCAAATGCCCTACTGCTATACTATCGCTTCAGTCCCTTTGCTCACCCATGGGGTCATCAAAGGTGACCAGTGCAGAGCCCCCGGACAGAGGGTAGCATATCCTCGGGTTAGAAATCACAGTCTTCGACTCTTCCCTTTCCTGCTGAGTGTGTCCTTGAGTGCGTCCTCGGAACACCAAGGGGACCTCAGGCACCGGAAAGGGGACCTAGAAGTAAGGATGGTTAGAGGATGCCTTCAGGGGGTATGGACGATCCCCTGACTCTCTCCTGAAGGCAAGGGGTCCCAGTCCCGTGAGGCTGGTGACTGAGAGGCGTTGGAAACATGAGGCGAGTCTGGCCCTCCTGGCAGCCACTGCACAGATCTGTCCTTATTCAGGCTGTGAGGTCGGGAGTTCTTCTGCCTTCCAGAGCAGCAACAGGTTCAGAGAGTTGAAGCAACATGCTCAAGTCACAGGGCCAGGAAGTGACAGAGCCAGGAGTGACATGAACTCCCCTGCTGTTCCCTGACCACACCCCTGCACCCGGCTTACCTTGTCTTGCAGGTCTTTGAGCTCCTTGCGTCTCTGCTGCAGCTCCTGGAGACACGTCTGGAGCTTGGCCTGCTCCCGGCGAAGGGCCTTGAGGGCCTGTTGGAACAGAGGGAACAAGGAGACACCCTTTGCAGAGCATGAATGAGCCCGGGGAAGGGGCACCAGTGAACACGAGGTCTGTCATTTATTAAACACTATATCCCAGGGACTGGGCTAAGCCCTTCCCCCTTTCGCGGGGTGGGGCTGGGCTCCACCTGTGATGCTCCCAGGAGCCATCCCAGCCTATTTCTGTCTCTGTGCTCAGGTGTGACCCTTAGTGGTGTTTGGGGGGAACCATATGCAGTGGCCGGGGTCTGCTGCATGCAAGGCCTCACCTCTCCTTCAGCCCTTGATGTGGACGATGTCGTTCCAGACTCAGACCAATCCTAGGACACAAATAGCCACTTCCTTGGTTTTCTGAATGGGGAGCTCGGATAGGCTCAGTGACCTGCACACACCACTGGGCTCTGGGCAGCCTGACTCCAAGCTGGGATCCTGTGTATCATCGTGGACAGGACCAGGTGTCACTGACCCCACCTCTCCCAGCTCGTCCCCTCACTGCCTCCTTTCCTCTGTATCAAGTGGGTTTTCACCAGGGTGTGATTTGAGCAGAGAGAGAGCGAGAGAAATGAAAACTGACAGTAGAATGACACAGGGGATAGGAGTCAAGGCACCTTTGTGGCATGAAGTGGACATTGGCCAGCAAAGACATCTTGTGCAAAGGGCGTCTGACAAACAAGGTTTGTTCAGAGAAGTGTGAGCCCACTGGGAGGAGGGGACTGGTCCTGTCATCTCTGTATGCTCAGTGTTCTGTTCCATAGCACAAAACAGACCTTCAGTAAATATGTATTGCCTGTGTCAACGAATGAAGTGAAGGAATGAAACGTAGGGAGCATATGACAGAGGGCTTTGAAGAAATACAGTGTGAGTTTGAATTTAAGCAGAAGAAAACTACAACTTAGGGGCCAAGAAAATACTATGGCCAACCTGTGGTTCAATCCCTAACACTTCACCTGGTTCCCCAAGTCCAGGAGTCCCTGAGCACAGAGCCAGGAATTAAGTCCTGAGCACAGCAGCTGGATGTGGCTCAAAACAAAAACAACAGAGGGGGGCTGGAGCGATAGCACAGCAGGTAGGGCATTTGCCTTGCATGCGGCCAATGCAGGTTCGATTCTCAGCATCCCATATGGTCCCCTGAGCACCGCCAGGGGTAATTCCTGAGTGCAGAGCCAGGAGTAACCCCTGTGCATCGCTGGTTGTGACCCAAAAAGCAAAAAATAAATAAATAAAAACAACAGAGGGTCGGAGTGACTGATCGTGCATAAGGTAGGGCATTTGTTTTGCACATAGCAGAACCTGGGTTCAATCCCCGGCATCCCATATGGTCTCCCAAGCACTGCCAGGAGTGATTCCTGAGTGCAGAGCCAGGAGGAACCCTTAAGTTTTGCTTTTGGTTAAACAAAAAAAAAAAAAAGAAAAGAAAAGAAAAAAGGAAGAAGACAAAAAAACCCAAACTAGCTGGTGGATACTGAAAAAGGTACCTCAGGGGCTGGAGAGCTAGCACAGCGGGTATGGCGTTTGCCTTGCACTCGGCCGACCCAGGTTCGATTCCCAGCATCCCATATGGTCCCCTGAGCACCGCCAGGGATAATTCCTGAGTGCAGAGCCAGAGTGGCCCCTGTGCATTGCCAGGTGTGACCCAAAAAAGCCAAAAAAATAATAATAATGAAAAAGGTACTCACCCACCAGTTTTGCTTATGGGCCACACCCATAAGTTTAGGGCTTGCTTTGGGGTGTGTGCTTAGGGATCACTCCTGGCAGAGCTGGTGGGGGATGGCATATGGGGTTCCAGGGATTGAACCCAAGCTGGCTGCATGCATCCCTACCTGCTGCACTATCGCTCTAGCCCCTAGATGTTGAAGTCTTATCTCAAGGACAACATGCTACTCACACCTGCAGCATTCCCTGCCTTAGGCCTCCAAAGCATAACTGTGGGCCTTGATCAGCCAAGTTGCTGGCGATTTGCCAGGAGGCAGCCGAAGAGAAAAATTTCCTGACTTCTTCTGTTTGTTTTTTTGTTTTGTTTTGTTTTTTGCTTTTTGGTGACACCCAGCGATGAACAGGAGTTATTCCTGGCTCTGCACTCGCACTCAGGAATTACTCCTGATGGTACTCGGGGGACTATATGGGATGCTGGGAATCGAACCCAGGTCGGCCACGTGCAAGGCAAACGCCCTACCCGCTGTGCTATCGCTCCAGCCCCTCCTGATTTCTTTTGAGTGTTAAGTTTCTCTTCTGTTGAAGATATCCTACTTGTCAAAATTACATAAGCCTGTGTTTAAACTGAGAAGAAGCTAAAAAGTGTGCTGTCGTACATGCACTCAGAGCAGCCCCGAAACTAGGGGGGAAAAAAATAGAGAAGTGATTAATTTTAGTTACCAAGAAGTTGAGGATCTAGTGCTTCTCAGTGCCGGTTAGATGCCATCGGTGAGCCAGTGGGCCCATGTAGACTGGGAATGGTGGGGAGACAGACATGCTGGAGAACAGACGTACCCCACAAAGTGGCAACCTCATCTCAGCTCTACCTAGCTCTGCCAAAGGGGAGCATGGCTCCAGCACCCTACATCCTCCTCTTACATCTTCCTGGCCAGGCCTATCTGTTTTCACTCTTGGTCTAATTACGCTCATTACTTGAAAAATCTAGTCCCGGAAATGCTATTTAAGAAATAACTTTTTTTTGGCTGGAGCAATAGCACAGTCAGTAGAGCATTTGTCTTGCACGCTGCCGACCCGGGTTTGATTCCGAGCATCCCATATGGTCCCCTGAGCACCGCCAGGAGTAATTCCTGAGTGCAGAGCCAGGAGTAACCCCTGTGCATTGCCAGGTGTGACCCAAAAAGAAAAAAAAAAAAGGAAATAACTTTTTAAAGAAGTAAATAAGGCTGGAGAGATATTACCAGGGTTATTGTGCTTCCCTGGCACACGGTCAACTCTGAATAGATCCCCAGTGCTGCATATGACCCCCTGAGAATCCTTGGAGTGATCCCTGAGCACAGAGCCAGGAGTAAACCCTGAATACCACTGAATGTGGCCCAACTCCCCACCCTAGAGACAAATACAATTTTTTTTTTCTTTTTGGGTCACACCTGGAGATGCAACAGGGGTTACTCCTGGCTTTAGCACTCAGGAATTACTCCTGGCAGTGCTCAGGGGACCATATGGGATGCTGGGAAATGAACCCAGGTCGGCCACGTGCAAGGCAAATGCCCTACCCGCTGTACTATGGCTCCAGCCCTGAGACAAATACAATTTTTTTTTTCTTTTTGCTTTTTGGGTCACACCCAGCGATGCTCAGGGGTTACTCCTGGCTTTGCACTCAGGAATTACTCCTGGCGGTGCTTGGGGGACCATATGGGATGCTGGGGATCGAACCCGGGTCGGCCGCGTGCAAGGCAAACGCTCTACCCGCTGTGCTATTGCTCCGGCCCCGAGACAAATACAATTTTTACAACTCAGCTTTTTAATTTTTTTTCCTAGTGTTAGGGATCAAACCCAGGGCCTCACACATGCAGAGCATGTGTTGTACTGCTAGTCACATCTCAGACCATAGTGAGTTTAATTTACTTATTTTTAATATTTTTTGGGGGGTAGGGGGGTCATAGCTAGCTGTGTTCAGTGGCTACTCTCAGCTTGATGCCCAGGGGAACCAAGCAGTGGTTCAAATATGGAGTTTTCACATGCAAAGCAAACCCGCCAGCTCTTTGAATCATTCCCCAGAGCCTGAAGTAGAAACTTTTTGTTTTGTTTTGTTTGATTTGGGAGCCACATCTGGTGGTGCTCAGGGCTTACTTCTTCTGTGCCTGGGATCAAGCGAGGATCAGTCATATGCAAGGCAAGCACCTTAATCCCTGTACAATCTCCCCAGTACCATAGCATATATACATATATATATATATATATATTTTTTTTTTGCTTTTTGGGTCACACCCAGCGATGCTCAGGGGTTACTCCTGGCTCTGCACTCAGGAATTACTCCTGGTGGTGCTTGGGGGACCATATGGGATGCCGGGGATCGAACCCGGGTCGGCCGAGTGCAAGGTAAACGCCCTACCCGCTGTGCTATCACTCCGGCCCCTATTTTTTTTTCTTTAATTAAAAAAATTTTAAATTAAAAAAAATTTTATTGAATCACCGTGAGATAGTTATAAGCTTTCATGTTTGGGTTACAATCACTGTCACTGTCACTGTCATTCCGTTGCTCATCGATTTGTTTGAGCAGGCACCAGTAACGTCTCTCATTGACAGACTTATTATTACTGTCTTTGGCATATCCAAGATGCCACGGGTAGCTTGCCAGGCTCTGCCGTGCGGGCGTGATACTCTCGGTAGCTTGCTGGGCTCTCTGAGAGGGGCGGAGGAATCGAACATGGCTCGGTCACGTGAAAGGCAGACGCCCTACCGCTATGCTATTGCTCCGGCCCGCATTACAATCACACAATGATCAAACATCCATCCCTCCACCAGTGTAGCAGATATTTTTTTAAAGCACTTTGATACTCAACCACTATAGCAGATTTAATTATTTTTTCATAGTAGATTTTTAATTTTGTTTTGGGGCCACACCCGACAATGCTCAGGGGTTACTCCTGGCTCTGCACTCAGGAATTACTCCTAGTGGTGCTTATGGAACCATATGAAATGCCAAGGGATCAAACCTGGGTCAGCCACATACAAGGCAAGCGCCCTACCTGCTGTACTATCACTCCAGTCCTAGATTTTAAATCTTATTTATGGAGGGGGTGTGTTTGAGGGTCCCAATGGAGATGCTCAAGAACTATACCTAGCTCTGTGCTCAGAAGTGACCCCTGGCAGTGCTCAGTGGACCATATGTGGTGCCAGGGATTCAAATGAATGTCACAGCTGATACAGTTGCATATAAGGCACTGTACCTCCTGTACTATCTCTCTGGCCTCATAGCAGAATCTTTTTTAAGAAGTACCCGAGCAGAGGTATTTGGCTTTGATACCAGCAGGAAATGGCAATTGAGGGAAGATTTCTAGAGTGGGGAATGAAGTGGTAGAGTGCTTAAGGAGATTATTAGTCTGACTATTGGGGCAGGATAAGTAGGAGATGTGAGAATGTGGAGTCAGGGAAGTAAATCTGGGCTTCTCCTTCTATATCCATGGATTTGTCAGGATCGGACCTGAGTCTTGAGCAGGGAGCACAAAAGTGCTCGTATTCTGGGGCCAGAGAGATAGTACAATGGGTAGTGCGCTTGTCTTGCACATGGCTGATCTCTGGTACCCCATGTGGTCCCCAGAGCCCACGAGGAGTGATCCAGGAGTGATTCCAAAAATAAGCCCTGAGCACAACCAGGTGTGGCCCCAAAACAAATAAATAAAAGGAGCTGGTGTTCACAGGGAAGGCTGCAGCCTCAATGCCTGTGTGTTTCATGGAGACGGAGCAGAACGACCTGAAGACTGATGCCAGGGTTACAGACTCAGCATTGGAGAGTTTGTTTAACTCCATGATCGTCCTGTCACCAACTCCCAAACTCTGTCTTAAAGGATCCTCTTCTTCTTATGTCATATTTGATTATCTGACTACCGGGATCAAACCCAGGTATCACACACTGGAGGCGTGAGCTCTACAGCTGAGCCACATTCTAGCTTTTTTGTTGTTGTTGTTTGATTTTGGGGCCATACCCAGCGGTGCTCAGGGCTTACTCCTGGCTCTGAGCACAGGAATCACTCCTGGCAGGGCTTGGGGGGACCATTTGGGGTTCCGTGAACGAAACCTGGATCAGTCTTGTGCAAGGCAAGTGCCCTACCTGCTCTTCTAGGAGATTCTTAGAACATTACAGGCTGACAGTAGCCCCTTATTGAGTTCAAGTATTTATAGTAGATACGCTAGATATTTACCTCCTGATAACACGATCTGTAAAGGCAAGCCAGTGTGATCCATACAACTTTGAATACTGGGAGACTATCACTGTATCACTGTCATCCCATTGTTCATCGATTTACTCGAGCAGGCGCCAGTAACGTCTCCACTGGTCCCAGCCCTGAGATTTTAGCAGCCTCTCCTTACTCATTTTTCCCAACAATTGGAGGCTCTTTTCAGGGTCAGGGGAATGAGACCTGTTATTGTTACTGTATTTGGCATATGGAATACGCCACAGGGAGCTTGCCAGGCTCTTCCGTGATCTTCCCTAATACTACCAGGAGTAATCCCTGAGCACCACCCAGAATCCAAAATACACAGCTGGAACGATTATTACAAGCAGGTAGGCCATCTGCCTTGCACATGACTGGGAGACTATACATTTTAGATACCTAAACAGATCGACAGCAGCACATGCCACTGGTGGCTCACACTTGGATGTGGCTTTCATTAAAACAAGCTGCAGCACTGGTGTCAATAATTAAGGGTAAATTAAGAATTTAAGGTGAGAAGAAAACAGAATTTAAGGTGGGGGCTGGTGAGTACAGCGGGTAAGGCATTTGCCCTGCATGAAGCCAACCGGAGTTCAATCCTAGCACTCCAGACGATCCCCGAGCACCTCTAAGAATTATCCCTGAGGACAGAGCCAGGAGGAATCTCTGAGCACAGCCCGATGTGGCCACTATCTCACCAAGAAGGCGCTTTAAGGTCCTAGGTAGTACAGGAGGCTGGGCACTTGTCTTGCATGCAGTTGGCTCTGGTTTTATTCCTCTCAGTTTCCAGGACATCACCAGGAGTCAGCCCTAAGTCCAGAGGCTGGAGTAAACCTAATCATAGCTGGGCGTGGCCACTCAAAATAAAGCAAAAACAAAAACCCCGAAGGACATATACCCTTTACAGAAGATCATGGGTAAGTTATATGATTACCTGTCCTTAGTTTTCTCATCTGTAAAATGGGCATAATCACAGGTTTCCTCTTTATATAATTTTATTTGGAGCAGTGGTACTTGGTACGTATAAGTTTTACATTAAATGCTTTCTATTTTGGGGGGCCTGGAGAAAGCTCTATGAAGTGAGGTGAGGTGAGGTGAGACCCATGAGGCCACCAGTTTCATCCCAGCAACACCACATGTGGCCAACTGCAATTCAACAGCTCTGCTCTTTGGCATCCCCAACACCACACAGTGTGTGGCCTCCAGAAAGCACCACAACCAAGTGTGTATGAGTCCCATCATCACAGAAAGAACAACAATAAAAAGGGTCAAAAGTTATAAATCAATCAGGGGCTAGAGCAATAGTACAGCGGGTAGGGCGTTTGCCTTGCACGCGGCTGACCCGGGTTCGATTCCCAGCATCCCATATGGTCCCCTGAGCACTGCCAGGAGTAATTCCTGAGTGCAGAGACAGGAGTAACCCCTGTGCATCGCCGGGTGTGACCCCAAAAAAAAAAAAGAAAAAAGAGAGAAGTGTCATTATCATCCCCATGATAGAGAAAAGGAAATGGGACATTAGAGGTTAATAACTTTCCATAGTTACAAAATTAAGGAACCGGGACTTGGAACCAGGTGGGGTGGTTTATTTCTTGGGTGGGGAGGGTGTAGGCGGTCACACCCAGTAGTTTATTTACTCCTAGCTCTGTGCTCAGAAATCACTTCTGGTGAGTCCCGCAGACGCTGGGGCTCAAACCCGGGTCAGCCACATGAAAGGCAAGTACCTTACCTGCTGGACCTGCCATACTATCTCTGACTCACTTTTATCTAATCTTTCGATTTTCAGGACATACCTGGCAGTGCTCAAGGCTTAACTCCCTGGCTCTGGGCTCAGAGATCAATACGGGTGGGGCTTGGGCGAACCACATGGAGTGTGGGCATTGGGCCCCTTTGGTGCTTGCAAGGTGAGCACTTTACCTTCTGTATTAACTCTCCAGCCCCATTCCCCTGTCATTTTTAATGGTATGCTGATTTTTTTCTTCTTTTTGGGTCACACCCAGTACAATGCAAACACCCTACCTGCTGTGCTATAGCTCCAGCTCCTGTTATGCTAATTTTTATCTTGGGGTTTATGGGGCCAGTGACACTGAGGGTTACCCCAGGCTCTGTGCTCTGGGGTAGCTGCAGGTGGCCCTTGGGCATCCATGTGGTGCTGAAGTTTGAGTCTGCTCAGTGAAAGTAAAGCAGGCACCTTAACTCTAACCCCTGTACTCTCTCTCTCTCTCTCTGGGTCCCGAGTGCTTTTTTCCCTCTTTAGGGCCACACCTGGAGGTACTCAGATTTCACACCTGAGGGGCCTGAGGGCCCCTGTGTGATGCTGGGCATAAAACTCAGATCCACAGTGACCACGGCAAGCATCCTACATGCTGTACTATTGCTCCAGCCCTAGAGTGTGTAATTCTTCAATTCTGAGTCATAGAATCCTGAGTACCTAAGGGAAACTATGGACTTTTGAACAAAATTGCACATTATCACAGAATTCACAAGCTCTGGAGGTGTAGGTTTTAGGGGTATTAATCTTTGTAGCAAGGGGTTGGCTAGGGGACCAACTCCACAAGGCAGAGGAGACACAGCTCGATTCTCAGGCTAGAGGGGTGCTCCTGCGCTTCTCCCCTCCCCACTCTCCTCACTTACCACATCGTGGTTTGCTGACATGAGTAGCAGTTGTTTGGTGAGATCCGAGAGTTCAAACACCAAGTGACAGGTCACCGGGATTCAGCTCTGGTAAATTCGGAGAGGTTCGGCCCTTAGCAGGGCCCTGATCTCAATTTCACTTCCACTTTCATTTCTGGGAAACAGCCTGCCTTCCGGGGCTGGCTCCAGTCTCTCAGCCACTCTCCACCCCTGGGAGGAGTCTGAGTCCCTCCTTTATTTCCTCTAGCTCTGAAGCCTCCCAAGGTGGGTGACACCACCTCTGGTCAGGGCTGGAACCTCCCAGGGTGTCTATAGTAGCCTCAAAAGCTGTTTGCTGGGGCTGGAGCGATAGCACAGAGGGTAGGGCGTTTGCCGACCCGGGTTCAAATCCCAGCATCCCATATGGTCCCCTGAGCACCGCCAGGGGTGATTCCTGAGTGCATGAGCCAGGAGTGACCCCTGTGTATTGCCAGGTGTGACCCAAAAAGAAAAAAAAAAAAAAAGCTGTTTGTTTCCTTAAAGTGTGTGTGTGTGGGTTAGGGAGGGGTGAGGGCTATGATATCAATGATCAATTTTTTTCTTTTTCTGAAAAGGGGGCGGTAGCCATATAAACTTGGGAACCTCTTCAAGTTCAGGAGAACCTACCAATAAGCAAACTCCAGCTTTAGGCTTTCAGCACCAGTCAGTTATTAATTCAGGTCATCTCAGCTAAACCCATTTTAGAATTGTTTTATGGGTGCTCAGGGGACCATATGGGTTGCCAGGGATTGAACCAAAACGTAAGGCAAACACCCTACCCACTCCAGCCTTGTAACTGAGATTATAAACTGAGGTAAAGAGAAGTGCAGAAACTTGCCAAGGCCACACTACTAGAAGTTTGGTCATATCCAAGTCTTAGGACAGCATCTGAACCTGGGCCTTGAGGCTATAAAAATCATCTAAGAGGGAAGGAGCTAGTTTTTGTTTTGAGGTCCATGCAGTGCTGGGGCCCGGCATGCAAAGCATGTATTTTAGCTCTTTGGATTCTTCTCCTGGCACAAGAACTCCAATGCTCAGCTAAGGGATGTAAATTGTTCCAAACCGTGGTTAAACTGGACAAGCTTTCCCATCTCAATAATGCACAGTACTTGGGGCTGGAGCAATAGCACAGCGGGTAGGGCGTTTGCCTTGCACGCGACCGACCCGGGTTCAATTCCCAGCATCCCATATGGTCCCCTGAGCACCGCCAGGAGTAATTCCTGAGTGCAGAGCCAGGAGTAACCCCTGTGCATCGCTAGGTGTGACCCAAAAAGCAAAAATAATAATAATAATGCACAGTACTTAAGAATCAATTAAATACAAAATGTATAAAGCTCAGGGCATGTTTCCTTTTTTTCCTGATTTTATAACTTTATTAAGTCATCAGTTTAGTTACATTCAGTATTCCAATACCAATCTCACCACCATTATTTCTGATTTTCCCAATCACCCCTTAAGCCTGCCCCCATAGCAGGCCCTCAATAATTTATACTACTTGCTATAATTTGCTAAGAGGATCATCAAAAATGAATGGAGCCATTAAGCCCTTAGGGGAGAGATTACTAAGATATTGCTACAAGTTAAGCCTTCTGTGTTTATATTTTGTTAAGATTGGTTGCCTTCTATATTACATCCTATCCACTCTGGTGTGCTATTCCTGGTTTATCAGTGGTGTCAAGTTTGAGATGTCACTCAGCCGTGAATGCTATTGTGTGCTCCAAATTTTTTGACAGGATCAAACAGCTGGAGCTACACTTGAACAGTGGGTGGCAGCTTTGGGGCATGTGTGTGACTGATAGGACTTCCATAAGTACAGTGAGATAGGGGAGGTAGCCCATCCCTGTTTCCATGAAAGAGATTTCAACAACAGAACCTGCATACCTGTTTTTCAACAGGTTAATTTCTAGATGAGGCTCATAGAGTCCAGCCGGGAACATGGCAGCAATCGTGGAATGTGGGTTTTGGCTGCCTGCGCAGGGGCTAGGCTCACCCACCCCCTCTGGGGTGCCCAAGACGACCTTGTGTGGGGTCTGGGAGAATTCTGCCCAGGGACTCTTCCCTAAGGCTTTCATTTAGTTTAGGATCCTTCAGGTAACTCACTGGGTCTGGGGATGTCACTCAACAGTGTTCAAGCTCCTGCTGTATTGAGGCAGAGTTGGGTTTCGAGTGACAAAGTGTGGGACTCAGTGAAGAAAAGCTGAGCCCTCTTTCCTGTCTCATTCTTAGCACAAGAGTGCTGTGATCTGGGAAACAGGCCTGTCTAAATCCTACTCCACTTAGTGGCATACCAGCTGGGCCTGAGAGCTCGTCATCAGTGTGGCAGTTAACAATCTAGAGTGAACTGGCAAGCATCTTGCCTAGAATTGTGGGGACAACAGTACCCACGCTCCCTGAACCCTACCCTTTACCAGCCCACCATACAGACAAATCTCTAGTGTAGTTTTCACTGAAATAATTTTTTTGTGGATCACATCCCGATCATGCTCAGGGACGCTGGGGATCAAACCCCAGCTGGCTGCACGAGAGGCAAATGCCCTTTCCTCTCCAGCAAATTCTAACTCACAAGGTGGGGCTCTCAACCACCTGGATGCTAAAATTTGAGAACCTCCAGCTAATGGCTCTCCCCCAATATAAACAGTACCCAGAGGACTTGGGCTGACACATTGCAACATGGGGAGGACAGATTCAATCTTGGTGTCACACAATGGTACTTTTGAGAAAATAGACTGCAACTTGCCTAAAGGCAGCAGATTAAGGGAGTGTTAGTTTATAGAAGTAGCTCCCCGCCCCATATCCAGTGGGTGACCAGAGGCCATTCCAGGCTCTGTGCTCAAGTGATCCCTGGCTGTGCTAAGGGACCTTATACACTATCTGGAATCTGAAATGGGGTTAGCTGCATGCAAGTCTAGTGCCTTAACCCTGTGCTGTCTCTCCAGCCCCAGACTTAATCTTTGCTTCCCACAGCCTTTCATTCACCACCCACATCTTTTGTGATGTAAACATTCTGCATTAACAGCCTCAGATGTGGAAAAAGACAGACACAATCTTGATTTGACTTTTTAATGATTGAAACATTTAAAACCGGAGCTTCTGGAAGAACCATTTGTTCTTGCCCGTCTTGTATCTAAATGGAAAAAAAGGGACACCAATGAGAGGAATATGGAGGCAAAATCCTGTCGGGGAAAAAAATGAAACCACACCCCACCTAAACACCCCAAAGCTTACTAACCTCTCCTCGAACTTGACCTTGGCCTCTCTCCGAGCTTTGCGTTTAAGAGCTGGGTCTCTGAAGACATCCTTGTTGAGGATGGTTTTGTCCAAGGGGATGTCCACGGAGTACCTGGAAACAACGATGTGGATGTAGCTAGCATCAGCCTGTGTAGTCATAATATCATGCAGCCCCTCCTAGGTGCCTGGGGTGTCAGAGTTTGACTCCATCGGCCCATCACTAATATTTGTGTCAAAATTCTAATATTCTTTGAAATCCCCCAGTTCTAGCTCCCTCCGATCTTATCCACTGGAAAAATGTCTTTTCTGTAGTTTTCCACAAGTACTTGTTGGGGTAAACACCCATCACTTTATCAGCCCACACAATCATCTATCAGGGCAATAACCCATCACAGGGTCAGTCTCATCACAGCGGGCGGGGAAACAATATCCCTGCACGGGTGTTTATAACACCATTCATAGGTCAAATAATATAGGCAGGTGGACAAGAAGCACATGCACCTGCCCACTCCTGTATCAGGGCCTTATACTTCACTGGCCTTATGGTCTGTGGGCCACATGCATGTTGCACGTACCACATAATTATGACACAAATCAGGATTTTTTTTTTTGCTTTTTGGGTCACATCTGGCCATGCTCAGGGGACCATATGGGATGCTGGGAATTGAACTGGGGTTGGCCATATGCAAGGCAGATGCCCTACCCACTTGCTGTGCTATCACTGCAGCCCCAAGAATCAGGAATTTAAAAAGCATCTGGCAGCTGAATAGAATTGAGGTAGACTTAAAGGACACACCCAGTAGTGCTCAGGCTGGCTCTGCACCCAGGATCACTCTTGGAGATTGTGGGGGGACATAAAGGGTTCTGGCTATAGAATCAGGACAGCTGCATGCAAAGCAAGCACTTTACCTGCTGTACTAACCCTCTAGCCACAAGACTTGCTTTCTTGACTCACCATATTTGAAAGTTAGAAGGAAGCTGGTGATCATACCTGAGTCTCAGCTACATGCCAGGTAAGTGCCCTACCTGCTATACTATTGTACAGGGTCTACAAAACAATCTTTATACAATGCTTCATCATCACCCCATTGGTGTCCAATTTCCTCAAGTGGTCTCAGCAACATCTCCATCCTGAGATTTTTAGAAGCCCCTCTTTACTCATCCTTCCCAACGGTGCCACACTGGAGGCTCTTTGAGGGTCAGGGGAATGAGACCCATCATTGTTACTGGTTTTGGCATATTATTCTTTTAAACATTGTATATACATATGCCAAAACCAGTATACAATGCTTAAAGGAATATAACAATGCTTAAAAGAATAAAACCCAAATGTGGCCCTGGAGAGATAGTACAACAGGACAGGTACTTGCACGCAACTGACCTGGCACCCCATATTGTCAAGTACTGCCAGGAGTGATCCCTGAGCACCACCGTGCCCTCCCCAAATAAAACCAACCAAATTTGTGGCAGGGGACGAGGGGGGTGTCTGTGGTGTTCTCTGACCTCTTTCAAGGACTTCCAAAACCCTGCCTGGCCAAGTCAGGGAAGCCAAACTGAAAACAGTAACATGGGTCCAAAATGAAAAGGACTTGGAAACTATATGGCCATTTTATAAAGGAGACTCTTGCAGTCATTTTTTTCATTCAATGGCACAGAGGGTAAAGAAAGTCAGTTTCATTCCCATTCTTCTCTTTTTTTTTTTGCCACACCCAGCTGCACTCAGGTTTTGTGCTCAAAGGACCATACGTGGTCCTGGGAACTGAACAGGGATCACCAGCGTACAAGAGCCTCAGCACCTAGCTTATCTCCCCTGATCCCTACCCTGACTTTTGAAAATACTCACCTTGTGGGCATAAGGTGATTATAGTTATAAACTTTCACGAAAGACTTGATCTTGGACCTTTTGGCGATTTTCTTCTTGCCCATGGCAGCTGTCACTTTGCGGGGATAGCGGTCAATCCCAGCCACCAAGGCATGGCTGTAGGGGCGGTCTGAGGTGCCGTCATCAATGTTCTGAAAGAGCAATAATCAATCTGTCAGCAACGAAGGGCCCACTCAGCTCCTATGCTAGATGTTCTTAAGGCCTGTGATAGGAAGGATGGGCCCCCCATCCTCCAAAACCTCGATTACATAGGAAGAAAACCACAAGGCCAGAGCATCTTCCCATCAGAAAGAATCTGCAAAGGCTCTTGCAGGGAAGAAAAAAGCAATTAAGCATGGTCAACATTCATAGTCATTGCTATATGCCAAGCTCTGGTTCTCAGACTTGTAGAGGAAACGGAATCAGGGGTTCCCGGTGTCCCCACAAATAGTATGGGGCCTGTTTACGGGCTGCAAAACAGTGGAACAGTGGAAAGTTGACAGTTAAGGGCGACAACACTGTGACCACGCTGACCAGGATCCATTTCTCTTTGTACTGAACCGGAGCAGCATCACTTACTACCCAACTCAAGTGAGAAGTCGAGCCCAGCTGCAAAGACGGGTTCCAAGCAAGCACTTCACAAGCGCTATTATTACTTAGAAACCCCTTCGGTGGCGAGCTCACTAAGTCTTCGGAATCCGATTCATGTCTGTTTCGTTTTGCAACTCGCTCTCCCAAGCCCTCATGCACTAGCCCGCAGCTGCAGTGCTAACGCACTGAATTCTCCATCTCGAACCGCGCGCTTGCAGCCCTCGGGAACGCGCCCGACCTCGCGGGGCCCGGACCTTACCTTCACGATGACCGCTTTGCGTCCCGAGTAGCGTCCGGCCAGGACCAGCACCACCTTCCCGGGTTTCATGAACTTGCCCATTTCTGCGGGGAGGAAAAAAAAGCCCCTTTAATCGTCCGTCAGGCTGTGGTCGCGAGACTTCAGACTGAGTTCACTGCTGTCGTGGCTGAGGTCGCCCACGAGCCCTGCTTACAGGGCAGAGTTCACGTCGGAGTCGCCAGAGACCGGAGGATGGAAAATATCCAGCACCGTCGCGCAATCAAACCCCCCGGGCCGCGGATGGCGGCGGATTGGAAGACCCTGCCCCAGCCTCAACTCACCGACAGCAACCACTCCGGCCTACAGCAGAAAGGAAGAGCCGGCACTTCCGCTAACCTTTCACCCCCGGAGAAGTGAGCTCACTTCCGGTTCCGCTCTCCCGCCCCGCCATACTCTTTTTAGGAGGCGCTCAAGAATTTCAGTTGCTGGCGGAAGAAGCCGGTGAGGGGAAGAGCTGGGCCTGGCAGCGCGTTTCTCCAAATCAAACTTTATTAGCAGCTTCCACCGTAAACAAGCTCACAGAGTGCTTCCGGTTGCCGCTAGCAGGGCTAGCAGGGCAGTTGCGCGCAGCCTGTTCACCCAGCTTCTCGCCTGTCTTTAGGTGGACGAAAGACGCAATCTAAAACTACCTTTCCCCCCCCCACTTCCTTCGGGAGATTCGGGAAACAAAATAGGACATTACTTCCCATTATATGCACTATTAGGCGTAAGGAGGGAGAGACGAGTATCAAACAAGGGTATTTGCTCCAGCGTAACATTTCTGAGTAGATGAGCGGGGAGGTGAAGGATGAGAGTTTACTCTGCGACGCCGAGTTAGTGGATACTATCTTATCAGACCCTCGAAACAGCACCGGGAAATGGACCGTCGCTCCATTCCAAACTAGCTTGCAGTGAATAAATAAGACCATTGGCGAAGCTGGAACTCGGTCATCCCAGCTCCGGAGCCCACATTTCCGTCACTATACAAGCATATAACACTATATGACACCGTGTTAGGCAGGATGCCGGGCACTTTAGTCGGTTTACTTACGCTTCCAACTCTGAGTCTTTATTTTTACTTTATTTTTAGTGGTGGGGGTAGCACACCTGGCTGTGTTCAGGACTGACATAGTTCTGTGCTCCGGCTGTGCTCAGTTCTGTGCTCCTGGCAGGAGTCAGGGAACCGCATGATGTGCTAGGGATGGAAACCCAGGTCTTCTGCGTTCAAGGAAAGCGCCCTATCTGCTGTAACTATTTCTTTGGTTCCTGAGTTTTAATTTTCATCCTATTTACACATGAAGAATTTGAAATTCAGAAAAGATTTTGGGGCTGGAGCGATAGCACAGCGGGTAGGGCGTTTGCCTTACACGTGGCCGGCCTGGGTCAATTCCCAGCATCCCATATGGTCCCCTGAGCACCGCCAGGAGTAACCCCTGTGCATCGCTAGGTGTGACCCAAAAAGAAAAAAAAAAAAGGGTCTGGACTGGAGCGATAGCACAGCGGGTAGGGCATTTGCCTTGCACTCGGCCCACCCAGGTTCAATTCCCAACATTCCATATGGTCCCCGAGCATCGTCGGGAGTGATTCCTGAGTGCATAAGCCAGGAGTAACCCCTGAGCATCGCTGGGTGTGACCCCAAAAAGCCAAAAAAAAAAAATCTTAGCTATTGGAGGTCCATTTTACAGGTTTTTAAAAAAATTTTAAAGCTAAAAATCCTATAGTGTTGATGGAAGCATGCGGTGGAGTGATAGTACAGTGGGCAGGGTGCTTGCCTCGCATGTGGCTGACCAGGGTTCTATCTCCAGCATTTCAAATGATCCCCAAGCTCTCCAGAAGTGGTCCTTGAGAACAGAGCCAGGAGTAAACCCTGAGCACAGCTGCGTGTAAACTCCCAACCCCTCCCCCCAAATTGATCTGGGCCAAATGTGGGGAAAAAACATGATTTCATCACACTTTTTTTTTAGGGAGGGGTGAATAAGAGGGGTTTGGGCCACACCTTGTGATGCCTAGGAGATATTCCTAGCTCTGGAGTGTTCAGGAGTGCCCCTCTGACATTGCTCAGGGAACCATGTGGTGCTGGAACTGGAACTAGGGTGGGCTGCACTCAAGGAAAAGGTTTCCTTCCTGTACTTTTCTTAC
The DNA here is from genome assembly GCF_027595985.1 of Sorex araneus. Classification (NCBI taxonomy): domain Eukaryota; kingdom Metazoa; phylum Chordata; class Mammalia; order Eulipotyphla; family Soricidae; genus Sorex; species Sorex araneus. The sequence goes on along the minus strand of NC_073304.1, from coordinate 220,088,083 downwards.
CTTAGAACTATTATGGTTTTTTTGAATCACACTCTGCTGTGCTCAGGGCTTATTCCTGGTCAGGCTTGGCATAGAATTGGGTCAGCCATATCAGCAAGCATCTTTTCCTGCTATACTCTCTCTCTAGCTGCCATAGAGCTTGTTTTGTTTTGGGGCCACACCCAGCAATGCTCCTCCCTCTGTGCTCAGGGATTACTCCTGGTGGGCTCAGGGTACCATATGAGGTGCTGGGAATGGAACCCAGGTCAGTTGTGTGCAAGAGAAGTGACTCCCTCTGCGCACCCCCTTAGGGATTTTTTTCTTTTTGAATCGCACCCAGCATTTCACAGGGGTACCCTGGCTCTGCACTCAGGAATAACTCCTGGCAGTGCTCGGGGGACCATATGGAACACTGGGAATCGAACTCGGGTCGGCCACGGGCAAGGCAAACTGCTCTAACCCGCTGTGCTATTGCTCCAGCCCCTCCCCCTCAGGGATTTTAAACCTCACTTTTCTATCCTTTCCCACTTGTTCCTTTACTGATCCAGTTGATGAGTCTTGGTTTTACTGGGCTGGTGGTATAATGCAGTGTCCAAGGATGTGATGCTTCTCTGGCCCTGCAGTGCCAAGCATTACTCAGATGGCCCTGGCAGTGCAAGGCAAGCACCTTTAACCCCAGTACTATTTCTCCAGCCTGGCAGCTCTATTGCTGAGCTACCTTCCTTGAGGTAAAATGTTAGAATATAAATACTACAGGATTTGAATTCAGGTATCCTGACTTTTTTTTTTTTTTTTTTTGCTTTTTTGGTCACACTCACTAATCTTCAGGGGTTTCTCCTGGCTCCGCATTCAGGAATTACTCGAGATGCTTAGGGGACCATATGGGATGCCAGGGATTGAACCCAGGTCGGCCGAGTACAAGGCAAATGCCCTACCCACTGTACTATTGCTCTGGCCCTGACCCCATTATCCTGACTTTAAATCCCAGTTCTTCCATCATGGAAGCCCTGATTAAATATTTAACCTCTCTGTAGCTCAGTTTCCTCAGCTGTAAAATGGGGATACTTGCCTCATGAGTAGTAAGAATTAAATTAGAATAACCCAGGGCCCAGGAAATTAGTACAGGAAGGAACTTGCCTTGCATGTAGAAGACCCAGTTCAAATCCTTGACACTGCATATGGTCCTGAGTACACCAGGGACCACTCCTGAGCACAGGTAGGAATAACCCCTGGGCACCTGGGTGTCCCACCAAAAAATTTAGAATGAAACAAATGCTTCACATGATGCCAACATGAAGCTTTAATATAAATTAACTTTTCTGGGGCTGGAGTGATAGCACAGTGGGTAGGGCATTTGTCTTGCACGCGGCCGACCTGGGTTCGAATCCCAGCATCCCATATGGTCCCCTGAGCACCGCCAGGGGTGATTCCTGAGTGCATGAGCCAGGAGTGACCCCTGTGCATCGCTGGGTGTGACCCAAAAGGCAATATAGTGTGTGTGTGTATATATATATATATATAAATTACCTTTTCTGATGCTTAGAATGTTGGGTTTTCTGTGAACTGAAGAGCAGTGGTTAGAAAAAGAAAAAGAATAAAAGAATAAACAGTGCTGGGAGAGGGCTGACAGTGTGGCGCGGTGATGGGGCACTTGCCACCTTGCATGTGTGAAGACCTGGGTTTGGGTTTTATAACTTTGCTTCATTCCAAATAAAAACATCTAGGGGCTGGAGTGATAGCACAGCGGGTAGGGCGTTTGCCTTGCACGCGGCCGACCCGGGTTCGATTCCCAGCATCCCATATGGTCCCCTGAGCACCGCCAGGGGTAATTCCTGAGTGCAGAGCCAGGAGTGACCCTTGTGCATCGCCAGGTGTGACCCAAAAAGCAAAAAAAAAAAAAAAAAAAAAAAAACATCTAGAAAGATAATGCCGTGGTGATTCAGGGCTATGTCAGATGTCGTAAGGCTACAATAGTGACCACCCACCCTAAATGTCAAATAGATTTACCAGGGCTGACACCAGAGCATTTGTGGTGAGATCTGTGGGAGGGACTATGTGAGGAAACAATGCCAAATTTACTTTTTAGTAAATTCGTTCAAGGCAAAAATCACCACTTACACTGATTTGATCTAAGACATTTACACCTGATTTTAGAGGGTATAGAAGAGGGAAAGGAAATTGTGATGTGGATCAGAGAGATGTTGATAATGCCCAGGTTGACTTATAAACCAAAGCCAACGGTCACTAAGGTCTCTGCAGAGAAGCTACACAAAATACTATGTTTTTATTGGCAACCACATATATTTACAAAATTTCTCACAACATTTTACATTCATCCTGTTTCATACAGACCTAATTCTAATGAATTATCAGTTATACATATTAAATAACATTTTGACAAAATTAAGTTAAAATGCACTAAAATGTAATGGTGCAGACACAAAGTGCAGCTGGCAACTTAACACACAAATACTCAGTAATGCTCAGAGCCCATTTGGTTTTCCTTCTGCCTATCTTTGGTCAGTCCTGGAGCAATACGCAAACTGAATGACAAATAAGAACATCTTAGGCTAAAATCCCAAAAGATTTTATCAAGTAGGATGGATTGTAGATTCAGTTTGACAAAGACCCTTGTCCCCAGTGATCTGCTGCAGTTCCTGCCACATGACCCACACCTCCTCCTCCATCATCCAGTCTCCAGTCTCCAGGCAAGTGTGCCTGGAGTCACTGCATCACCAGTGTGCATTCTGTTCAGTTTTTGACTTCGGGGAAAGGGTAGTCTCAAGAGGTACACCTCTAACACATTTACTCCTGATTTTAGCAAAAACACATTTACTTCTGGTAAGATGTATCCGTCACCCTGGGAGGTGATGAGAGGAAAGGGTCCTCACCAAAGGACATGCTACAGACCACGGTTGTCATTCCTCATAAACCACCAGTTCCCAGACTGTGATCTGTGTCATGAGAAGGGAACTACCTAGATTTCAGTTCTCACCTGTATGTGAAAGAGAGCTCCTATTCAAATGGATTTGTGGTTAACTACCTTAGAAGTTCTGTTGATGGGCCTCAAGTTCAGCCTCCCTGTGGACTCACCCAGCGGTCCTTAGGAGGCCAGGATCTCACCATGTTACAAATGGGTTCTACCACTTGAGCTCTCTCCTAAACCCTCATTCCTATTTTTTTTTAAGGAGGGGTTGGGTGACACCTGGCAATGCTCAGGGTTTATTCCTGGCTCTGCATTCAGGGATCACTCCTGGTGGTGCTCGGGGGACCATATGGGATGCTGGAGATCAAACCTGGGTAGGCTGCATACAAAGTAAGCATGCTACCTGCTGTATTATCTCTCTGGCCCCCTAGTTCTTCTTTTAGAGGGAACGAATTAAAGAGTGCTATACATAGGTCAGGAAAAAAGGAGCCTCAGTATTCATAAAAGGAACTTAAATTCTGGCCTTAGGGTGCTATCATACTTGTTTCAAGTGGGGGAAGATACCTCTGAAATAACCAGAGCCTGAAATTGATTATATTCAAGATCAATTGATATTGTCATTCACTGCCACAAACAGTTAAAGTGACTAGGTTTTGTAAGAAACAGTCATGGGGTGAGTTGGTGTATTAACTGTGTCCAATGACTGCTTTCTTTCCATAGGTCCAAGTATCTGTGCCCACAAGTGCGCTGATGACACACTGGGCCAGAATCTTTTAACAAGAGCGTACCCAGAGTATCTTCCTAAGATACTCAGCTGGTGGGGGAAATAGACTGAGTCATTTGGCAAAGGAAAAATGCCCTTCCCCTCCTCCCTGCTCCTACCCCAGAAGACTGTGTGTCCCTACTGAGCAAGGTGCTGAGCCAGGGCCAGGGTGTTCTCATCAAAAAGCATCTTTGATGTTCTTGAGCTGGCGCACAGCCAGGTCCACAGGGAGGCTGAACTTGAGGCTGCTGAGGCGGCTGAGCAGGTTGAGGGCACTCTCGAAGCCTGTGTGTGCCATGTAGCTCCAGGGCTGGTAGTGGGCCTCGATGAGTGACCCTGACTTGCAGATGAGGTTCACCCAGGACACAAGACGCTGCTCGTTCAGCGCCATGCACACCAAGGCCTTCAGCTCGGAGTCTGCACTGCGCTTGAAAGGGTCGTGTTCTGTCAGCACCATGTGGATGGCCGTCAGCAGACTCTGCTTGGGGGTCACAGCGGTGCCTCCTCCAACAGGCAGCGCGAAGGACTGGGAGAGCTTCCGGGCTGGGGATTCCACGTAGGCACGGCCGTTCTTAGCGTGGTAGTACTTGACAAAGAGCTCCCAGGGATGCATGGCCTCTGGGGCTGAGGAGAAGGCGGGCAGCAAACAAGCAATGGGGGCCATGACCAGGCTCATCCCTGGGGAGGAGGCGTACAGCCCATGGGCCAGCAGGTCCCTCACTGCCACCGTCAGCTCCTTCCGCACGACCATGGTCAGCTCGTCCTTGCCTCCCAGGGCGAGGTCCTGGAGGTTGGCTGAAGTGATGACGTGGCCGTGTGGCTGATGCTGCAAGGCCAGCTGCTTCACTCGGTCGACGGACGCCTCCAGTCTCTTGAGTAAGGGCGAGTAGTCTGTGTCGGCCTGGCCCCGCTGCCACAGGGTTTGTGGGATCTGGCCAGTGGTACAACCGAACTGGCTAACGGCAAAGATCTGGAGCATGGCCAGCGCCCGGCGCATCAGATGCAGCCCAGTCTCCTGTGCCCTCTTCATGTCGTCTGCCTTCGCTGTTCAGAAACATGATGAGAGTCAGTGAGAGGGACACTCAACAAAGGCAGAGGGCCAATCAAGTCACAAGCTGAGATTGTGACTCGCTTCCGAACTATAGCATGAGTCTCAGAGGTGGCCAAGAGTCTTCTAGAATGTTGCTGATTTATTTGGCTTTTTTTTTTTTTTCGATTTTTGAGCCACACCCAGTGATGCTCAGAGGTTACTCCTGGCTCTCACTCAGTAATTACTTCTAGTAGTGCTCATATGGGATGCTGGAGATCAAACCCAGGTTGGCAAATGCCCTCCCCGCTGGACTATCACTCAATTCCAGACTTATTCTTTTTTTTTTTTAAATAAACTTTATTTTATTTTATTTTTGCTTTTTGGGTCACACCCGGCGATGCTCAGGGGTTACTCCTGGCTCTGAACTCAGGAATTACTCCTGGCGGTGCTCGGGGGACCATATGGGATGCTGGGAATGGAACCTACTGTACTCCCTGAGGTACTGTTGCCTGTGTGCAAGGCAAATGCCTTACCCGCTGTGCTATCGCTCCGGCCCCCTCTCTCTATTTTTTTAAATTAAACATACTATGATTTACAAAGGTGTTCATCAATCATAGCTATTTCAAGCATTTAGTATTCCAATACCACCAGTGTACCCTTCTCCTTCAACCAATGGGTTGACTTGTCTTTTTGGGGTGAGTTGTTGATAGTTGCACTGAGATAGATGAATAGAAAATACAACCAATGGGCTGGAGTGATAGTACAGTGGATAGGGCATTTGCCTTGCACTTGGCTGACCTGGGTTTGATTCCTAGCATCCCATATGGTTCCCCAAGCAGCACCAGGAATAATTTCTGAGTGCAAAAGTCAGAAGCAACCCCTGTGCATCGCCGGATGTGACCCAAAAAGAAAAAAAATACAATCATTTGAACTGTACAAGCAGGGACTGTGGGGGGATGGCTCAAAGGGTTAAAGGACATGTGTTGCATGCACTAGGCCCTGAGTTCCATGCCTGGAACCACGTAGCTGGGGACAGTGCACACAACCTTCTGGCCACACACCTAAACTGAATATTGCTGGGATTGGCCTTTGGTCTCCTCAGAACCGTTTGGGAGGGTCCCCCAGTCCAATAATGTACATAAACAATGTAAAATCCTTCTAGTTTATTCACTGTTATAAGTGTCCCAGGGGCCAGCATTTTCTCTTCGACACTTCTGCCCAAGTTCCCAGCCTGATGTCACTACAAATCTCCTTTCTCCTCTGAAAGCTGGACTTACTTTTACCATTTCCTGGAGGCCGTCTGCTACCAGTCCTGGTGGCACCGTTCGCTGCCTTCCCTGCAGCCCTGCACTCACAGTGTCCACCCTCTGATGGCACAGGGCTGCCTGCTTCATCTGCAAAGACATTACAAGGAGGAGATACTGAACCTTTTCATGGCATATTTATAAGGGAAACTATTTACTAGTGTTTGTTCCATGGCAAAACTTCTACATACAGAGTCTGTATTGTGTGGAACAGTGATCGGCATAGGATCTGGCTTAATTAAATATTTACTGAGTGAAACAGTATGCATCATTACTTACTGGATAAGGGGAGTGGAAGCAGAGAGGTGAGGGATCTGCCCAAGGAATCAAGAACAGGAAGTGGGAGAGCCAGGCCTTCCCGTATGGCTCTTAAACCCATGCTTTCCCCACTCTGTGATCTGGTTCCCTTACTGAGTATTGATCCTCTTAAGTAACCAGTACATCAGAATTGGTCCCTGTATAACTGAGACATAAGCCTGAGGACTTTGTAACTTTCCACATGGTGATTCAATAAAATAAATAATTAAAAAAAAAAAACCCAACTGGTGGGGCTGGAGCGATAGCACAGCGGGTAGGGCGTTTTCCTTGCATGCGGCCGACCCGGGTTCAAATCCCAGGATCCCATATGGTCCCCTGAGCACCGCCAGGAGTAATTCCTGAGTGCAGAGCCAGGAGTAACCCCTGTGCATAGCCAGGTTTGACCCCTAACAGCAAAAAAAAAAAACACAAAAAAAAAACCAACTGGTCCCTGAGGTACTCTGAACACATTTAATTATAACATCTGCCCACCCTTCTCTCCCAACCCTTCCTCTGACCTTGGATGAAGTTGATGAACATCTCGAGGTCTCGGATCTGAGTTTTCAGCTGCTCGACCAACTGCTCTTTCACTCGGGCAGGGTTGACAATCTGTGCCACAGCCACATCCACACGCTGCCGAAGCTCATCTGTGGACAGTGAGCTGAGGTCCTCGTTCAGGTTCATGTCCAGTTTCTTTATTAGCTCATCTATGATCACCTAGCAAGACCGTATGCAATAAGTACAACCTTTGGAGTTTTCATGAAGGTTAGGAGGAGAACTACTGCTTACTACCCTGAAATCAAGTACACAGAGAACTCCGTTTCTGAGGGAACGTATGCTCCTGCCAACGATCAGGGTGAGGGCACAGACCTCTTGCTTCTTTTAAGAGTGAGAAGAGGGGAGGAGAGATAAGACAGTGGGTGAGGCATTTGCCTTGCATGCAGTCAACCTGGATTTAATCCCTGCTTGAATATGGTCAATAAGGAACCCCATATAGTCCCTTGAGCCTTCCCAGGAGTGACCCTTGAGCGCAGTCACAGTCCTGAGCAAAGGCGAGTGCAAGACACCCCCTCCCAGAAAAAATAAAGTGAAAAGAATACATTAATGTTCCCCAACAGAAATGACTCTTTTTTACTACAAAATTATTTTTCAGACCAGGCAGCTGCCACTGAGAACCGTGTGAATAATCCCAAACGGCTGATAATTCAGAGAGCCATTCTACCAAGGCCTCCGAGAGAATAAACACTTATTTTACTTAGTTTCTAATCCTTCTCATCCTTTCTTACCTTAAGAAACTAAAGAAATTGGGCCAGAGTGATAGTATAGTGGGTAGGGCATTTTGCCTTGCATGCGGCCAACCCAAGTTCTATCTCCGGCATCACATATGGTCCTCAAACCCCATCAGGAGTGATCCCTGAGCTTAGAGTCAGGAGTCCTGAGTATCACTGGGTGCAAGCCCCAAAGCAAAACAAAAAAGAAACTAGAGAAATTCTACTATGTCAGGGATGTGGTTCAGTAGAATCTTACACGTGTGAAGCTCTAGGTTCAATTATAAGCAGCACAAATAAACAAAAATCCAAAACCAAAAAGGAACTCTTCAGGGGCTAGAAAGATAGTACAAGTGGTAATGTGCTTCTGCCTTGCATGGAGCAGGCCTGGAGTCAATCCCCAGTACAACATAGAGTCCCAAATATAACCAGGAGTGAGCCTTGAGCACAAGGCCAGGAATAAGTCCTGAGCATGGTCGGGTGTGGTCCAAAACATACACACACACACAAACAACCCCCCCCCCCCATGCACATTGTTAGGAACATTTTGAAATCCAGCCCCTGCTGCCCCACACCCCACTTCAATCAATGTACATTGTAGGAACATTTTGAAATACAGCCTAGCCAGGAAATCACAGGGTGAGAATAAGAGGCAGAAGAGGCTATACCTGTTTCAGATAGCAGATTTACCTGCCCGCTCAGGTTTATTTAAATGAATATCCTAGGGGCTGGAGCAATAACACAGCGGGTAGGGCGTTTCCCTTGCACGCGGCCGACCCAGGTTTGATCCCCAGCATCCCATATGGTCCCCCGAGCACAGCCAGGATTAATTCCTGAGTGCATGAGCCAGGAGTAACCCCTGTGCATCGCTGGGTGTGACCCAAACCGCCCCCCCCAAAAAAATGAATATCCTACAGTTGTGTATCCCTTAATCTTAATAGTGTTTCCATCAAGGATGGGGTGCACATACACGTTGGTGCCAAAAGACTTGTTTATTTTTCCCCTTATTTTTAAATTTTTTGTTTTTGGACCACACCTGGCTGTGTTCAGGGCTTATTCCTGGCTCTTCACTCAGGGATCACTCCTGGCAGGGCTGGGGAATCATATGTGGTTCTGGGGATCAAACCCAGGCTCGATACATGTAAGACAAGTACCCTACCCATTGTACTATTGCTCTGGCCTCAATCTTCTCCACTTCTGAGTCCTTTATGGCTGAGAAATGTTTTTTTTGGGGAGGAGGACATGCCTGGAGGTACTCAGGGCTTAACCCTGGCTCTGTGCTCAGAGATCATTCAGCCCTGTCCGAGTCTGGCGGGGCTCGGACAATATGCACTATTGCTAGGGATCAAACTGGACTCAGCCACATGCAAGAAAATGTCTTAACCCCCAAACTCTCTCTCCAGTCTCACATCTAATTTTATGCAACCCAGGACATAGATATAGAAAAATAGAAATACATCAAACTTATAGATAATAAAGTATCTGAATCCCTATACTATAGGGGGTTGAAATCTAGTTTAAGAAACTAGGCCCAGGGGCTGGAGAGATAGCACAGCGAGTAGGGCGTTTGCCTTGCACGCGGCCGACCCGGGTTCAAATCCCAGCATCCCATATGGTCCCCTGAGCACGGCCAGGGGTAATTCCTGAGTGCAGAGCCAGGAGTAACCCCTGTGCATCGCCAGGTGTGACCCAAAAAGCAAAAAAAAAAAAAAAAAAAAAAAAAAAAAAAAAAAAAAGAAACTAGGCCCAGATGGATATATTAGCTATACTTCTAGGTATGTATAGTTACAAAAGTAAAATTGTCTAATGATACACTCAAAATGTGTTCCCAATGTTAAGTGACCTATAACATTTCTGGGTTACTATTATGTTTTTTTTCTAGTTTTGGGCCACACCTAGCAATGCTCAGGAGTTACTCCTGGCTGGCTCTGCATTCAGGAATTACTCCTGGCAGGGCTCAGGGGACCATATGGGATGCTGGGGATTGAATCTGGGTTGGCTGCATGCAAGGCAAATGCCCTATCTCCGGCCCCCAACATGTAACATTAGGCTATATTAAGGTTAACCTGGATTCCTGGAAAATGTATAATCTGAGAGTGGGTGGCAAAATAAAAATTTAGTCTACATTGTATGATGTGCCCATGTAAAACTTTTAATGACTAAATAAAATTTGGCCAATAAATTATGTAATAAATTACAATCAACAATAAGAATTTATTAAATAATATAAAGTACTACTATATTGTAGTAGTGCTTAACAGTACCTTAAAAAGGGAGCTTAGGGGAGGGGAAAAGAAAGGGAGCTTATTCATCATATGACATGGCTTTGGAACATCTGATTCTATATGGAAATAAAACCTGGTCTCACGTAACAGCAAAGGGGCCCCCCCTAAGGCTAGCGAGCAGCAGGCTGGGGAGACTGCCCTGTGATTGCTGAAGAGGCGCGGTAGCCTGGGGGCGCAGTGGGGCCACCTCAGGTGCCTGCTCACCCGCTGTCTTTCCAGGACCATGGACTGTGGCAAGGAGTCATAACTGCCCTCTTGATAGGCGAATGTTTCCAGGTCATCCAGCTGGGTTTTGAGCTGCAGTATCAGTTCCTTCTGTTTCTCTCGTTGCGTTTCCAGGCGTTCCTGTTTCTCCTGCTCACTCTGAGAGAAGAAAATACTTGAGTCTACTTCACAGGAAAAGGACAATTCAGGACACACTGGAGTTGACTGCCATACCCAGAGGTGCTCATGGCTTATTCCTGGCTGGCATTCATAGATCACTCCTGGTGAGGCTTCGGTGACCGTATGGAGTGCTGGAGATCAAACCTGGGTTGGCCATGTGCAAGGCAAGTGCCCTACCCACTGTACTATCATTCTGGCTCTAAGGGTGCACTATTATTATTATTGGTTTTGGGGCCACACTCAGGGCTTACTCCTAGCTCTGTGTTCAGGGATCACTTCTGACAGGCTCATATGGGGACCACATGGGGTTCGGGGATTGAACCCGGGTTGACCATGTGCAAGGCAAACACCCTACCTGATGTACTATCTCTCCAGCCCGTAACTTTATTATTATTTGCAATTATTACATTTTTTTCAGTGCCAGGACTGGGGAGATAGCAAAGCGGGTAGGTGTTTGCCTTGCATGCGACCGACCCAGGTTTGATTCCTCCATTCCTCTCGGAGAGCCCGGCAAGCCACCAGAGTATCCCGTCCACATGGCAGAGCCTGGCAAGCTACCCGTGGTGTAATCGATATGCCAAAAACAGTAACAACAAGTCTCACAATGAAGACGTTACTGGTGCCCGCTTGAGCAAATCGATGAACAGGGTGACAGTGATACAGTGATACAGTTTCAGTGCCAGAGATTGAACCTCACACAAGTGAGTCATATGTTCTACTCAACAGTAGCACATACTCCCCAAGGCTGCATTTTATTTTATTTTTTGCTTTTTGGGTCACACTTGGTGAAGTACAGGGATTACTCCTGGCTCTGCACTCAGGAATTACCCTTGGGATGCTGGGAATCGAACCTGGGTTGGACGTGTGCGAGGCAAATGCCCTACCCGCTGTGCTATCACTCTAGCCCCCCAAGACTACAATTTAAATTAGAATTTTAAAAGGAATTATAGAGGTTTGAAGAGAGGTTCAACAGGCTGAGGGCATGCACGAGGTCCAGGTTGACCCCCAGCACTGCATAGTCCCCTGAGCACCCCATGAAATGACTCCTGAGCGAGTAAAGAGTAGCTCCTGAGCACCACCTGCTGTGGCCCCTAAAGATTAATTTTAACCATATAACAGTACTTACCAAGCCCTCCAGAAGGTATGGGTAAGAAAGGGGAAAAAATTAACTTTTTGCTCAGGCTTTTATTTTTTTTTTTTATTTTTTTTTATTATTATTTTTTTTTGCTTTTTGGGTCACACCCGGCGATGCACAGGGGTCACTCCTGGCTCTGCACTCAGGAATTATCCCTGGCGGTGCTCAGGGGACCATATAGGATGCTGGGAACCGAACCCGGGTTGGCCGCGTGCAAGGCAAACGCCCTACCCGCTGTGCTATTGCTCCAGCCCCTTGCTCAGGCTTTTAAAAAAACAATCCTTTTGCTTTAGTTTTGTATAACATAAAAGTTTTTTTCTGGATACTCTCTCCATTCTTCTCCAAGTTTTGTGGTTTTCCCCCTTAGAATGTGTCCCCCTTCCTGTCTTAGTTAAGACTTAACTATGTTTGAGCAGGAAGTCTCCTCTACCTCCTCAGGTGGAAGTGATCATCCAGTCCTCTGTATTTTGTACATACCCCAACTCTAGATTATGCCACATTATAATTCTTTAATATTTGGTCTCCTCAGTCTCTGAGCTCCTAAAAGGTCAAGGCCTTAAGTAGGTGCCTTCAATGCTGATCACAAAGCCTGGCACAGGGTAAGCTCTCAATGCACATTCTTAGTGCCTTACCGAATGAATCTGACAGTGTATCAGAAAAACCCACTTTAAGTAATGAACTCTGACTAGAGGGAGTTTATAAGGAAGCAAAGGAGACAGAACAGGGACATGTTCTGTGTCTTAAGTGTACCCTAACTTTTATGAAACCAGGGAAGAAAACAGCGATGCATTCTAACTACATCCACGACTGTATCTACGAAGCTCCCCTGCTCTGATGGCTGCAGCCCGCTCATCCCTGGAGTGTGGACACATACGCTTGCTAGGCGAGAACAGGAAGCTCTGGCACAAGGCACGAAATGGGAATTTATTATTATTATTATTTTTTTTAGCACTAAATTCAGTGCAAGCATTTTTGAAATTAAGGGCCAAAGATGTACCTCAGAGTATTTGCTTTTTGGGTCACACCCAGTGATGCTCAGGGGTTACTTCTGGTTCTGCACTCAGGAATCACTCCTGGCAGTGCTCAGGGGACCATATGGGATACTGAGGATTGAACCCGGGTCAGCCACGTGCAAGGTAAATGCCCTACCTGCTGTGCTATCACTCCAGCCCCAAGATTACAGATTTTTTAAAATTATTTTTTATTACTGTGCTTTTGGACTGGAGCAATAGCACAGTGGTAGGGCATTCGCCTTTCACGTGGCCGACCTGTGTTCAATTCCTCCGCCCCTTTTGGAGAGCCCGGCAAGCTACCGAGAGTATCACACCTGCACAGCAATGGAATGACAGCTACCCGTGGACTATTTGATATGCCAAAAACAGTAACAATAAGTCTCTCAATGAGAGATGTTACTGGTGCCCGCTCAAACAAATTGATGAAGCAACGGGATGACAGTGACAGAGACTGTGTTTGCGGGTAGCACATTTCCTTGCACTCGGCCAACCCAGGTTCCATTCCTCCACCCCCTCTTGAGAGCCTAGCAAGCTACCAATACTATTGGAGCCAGGCAAGCTACCTGTGGCATATTCGATATGCCAAAAACAGTAACAACAAGTCTCACAATGGAGACGTTACTGGTGCCTGCTCGAGCAAATCAATGAGCAATGGAATGACAGTGACAGTGTGTGTGTGTGTGTGTGTGTGTGTGTGTGTATGTGTGTGTATTATGCGTCACATCTAACTGGTGAGCTGGGAACTACTCCTAGCTGTGCTCATGGTTGCTCTGGGAACCATGGGGTGCCAGGGACTGAAGCGGGTTGACCACATGTAAAGAGCTTTACCCACTGCATTGTATTACCCACTGGCCCCACCATTCTGGATGTTTTTGAGCTGTACACTTTAAAAAGTTGTATTGTTTCTGAGAGTGAAAAATAAGCTGAAAGAGGCCTGCATCCATGTAAACCTTGGGTGCTCCTCACTCTGCAACAAGGTGGGGCCACAGTAATTCTCTTTTCTATGAAAAGTATGGTGGGGCTGGAGCAATAGCACAGCGGGTAGGGCGTTCTGCCTTGCATGCGCTGACCCAGGTTTGATTCCTAACATCCCATATGGTCCCCTGAGCACTGCCAGGAGTAATTCCTGAACGCAGAGCCAGGAGCAACCCCAGTGCATCGTCAATGCAAAAAAAGCAAAAAAAAAAAAAAAGAAAAGAAAAGTATAGTGATGTGAGGTGGCTGCTCCTGGAGCAAAGAGCTGTGGGTACTTGGAACAGGGAACACAGGACTGCACTGGAAACATTACAGATTGAAATAGACGAGTCAGTATCTGCGACTGACAAGCTTTCTGGGTTGAAATCAATCTACACTGGACCTGAGAGATTATTAAATAGAGAGGTTAGGGTGCTTGCCTTGCATACAGCCGACCCAGATCCAATCCCAGCACCACATAGGTCCCAAGTACTGTTGGATGTGCACCCCCAAACCCCACCCCCAAAAAACCCCACCTATGAACAAAAAAAAGGAAGCCCTGTGTTGATCCTAACTTGAAGTTGGGAAAGGTGGAGAAAAGACCTCTCTCCAACAATTTTCTAGAGACTCATTTGCCGTGGTCGGGCAAATGGTTTCAATGTGGGCAAATTGGATGGAGCTGTAAGTAACCCTAAGGACCTCGCTTAGCATACCTGGCTAGTAAGCAGGCTGGAAAAGTAATTTTAAAAATTGCAACGTTAGGAAATTAGAAACTGTCGGGAGTGGTGTTTCTTTCACTTACTAAGCGACCCCGAGGCTGACGAAAGCTCTCACCCAGACAAGCGAAAGGAAAAATCTCGGACCTCCGCTGGATCTCGGACCTCCGCTGGATCCCAGCAGCCCTGGGACATCGGCTAGCTCTTCCCCTGTCAGCTTTCTCAACCCCTGGGGTCGGGCTGCTCGTCGGCAAACGCTCTCAGGCGGGACACGGGCACTTCAGGGGTGATGGTGGCAAGGTGAGAGGCAGCGGCAAGGCTTTCGGTTGCTCCTAACACCCCGTCCGCCCACACCTTCTGCGGGTCGCCGGTCCCCGCCCTGCCAGGTTTCGGTGGGCGCGCGTGCTCCCCTCAGCCCGCGGACTCCCTCCCCGCCCCGGGCAGCGCTCCGAGCCGCTCACCTGCTCCTCGCCCCGCCACCGTGGCCGGTCCCCCGGCAGCCCGTCCCCCTCGTCGCCGGCGGGGTCCTCGAGTCCCCCGTAACCCAGGACGTGAGGACAGCCGCGGAAGGCAAAGTCCTCGAGCTCGCGCAGGAGGCGCTGCTGCTCGGCCGGCGCCCCGCGCACCACCTGGCGCAGGCGGAACTGCACCTGCGCGAAGTGCGAGGACAGCGCGAGCAGCGCCGAGTCCAGTCGCCGCCGCTCGGCCCGCAGCCGCCGCAGCGTCCGGCCGGGCGAGTCGGGCGGGGAGCCCGGGGCCGCGCCCGCCTCCTCGGCCGCCGCCACCGCCCCGACCGGGGCCCAGCGCACGGCCTCGCACGGCGGCAGCGACTCCTCTTCCTCCTCCTCTTCGTCGTCCTTCGCCGCCGCCGTCGTCGCCGGGACCGGCTCGGCAGCTGCGCCCGCGGCCGCCATCTTCCCGGAAACGCCGCCGCACGTCAGCCGCGCCCCCTCGTTGCTATGGCAACAGCGCCCGCCGCCTGGGAACCAGCTGGAGCGGGTGGGCGGGGCTCTGACGTCACGGGGCTCAGCTGTCACCGAGGCCCGACCTTCCCCTGGGAGCTGAGTTTCGCGGTCGGTGGTGAATCAGGCAGTGTTGGAGACACAGATGAATGAAGCGCGAAATAAATCTGTGCATGTGAATCGCAATCGCGGCCCCTCGGACGGGTCGTCTCTTCTCGAATCCGGAGACCTGAAAAGTTTAGGTTTGGGGATCATACACCCGGTGGTGCTCAGGCTTACCCCTGGTTCTGGGCTCCAAGATTGTGAGTGGCGGACCATGTGGAGTGCCAGGGATCAAACCCGGGTCGGCCGCTTGCAAGACGAGCATCTTACCCGCTATACTGTCGCTCCGGCCCCAGATCTCAAAAAAGTTTCAAGGTTTATGCTCTCTTGAGTCTCTGGGGAATGCAGATCCATTGACTACCTTTCCCTCCTTCCAAGCACGCCTTCCCCCCTCCATATAAGGAGAGGCAGCTGCGGGGGGCGTACCCCAGGGTCTAAAGATAGCGACCCATGTGTCCCTCTGGCTCTAACCAGCGGGCAGCGGGCAGCCAGCAGGAGGGGAGCCGCCATGGCAAGGTAAGTTGCCTTGTTCTCTGGAAGTGCCCTCCCCTCAAGTTTTCAGGGCACTTCAGGGTCTGTAAGGTTCTATGAAAAACAACAAGACCCCACCCCAGGTCCTAACTTTGGGGCGGCCTGAATGTTCTCCATAACTCCCAACTTCATTAGCATGTTTTGTTATTTTTTAGATATCCCGGAAACGATGACATTAATAAAGCATATTTATTTAGGTTTCGGGGGCCACACCTGGCAGTGCTCAGAGCTTACCCCTGGCTCTGCATTAGGGACCTTTCCTGGGGTGGGGGGGGGTTTCTCTGGAGATCATGTGGGATGCCAGGAATGGAACCCGGGCTGGCTGCGTGCAAGGCAAGTGCCCTACCTGCTATGCTATTGCTCTGATCCTGTTTTTTTGTTTGTTTTTGTTTTTGGGTCCAGGCCGGGCAATGGTTGGGGCTTATTTCTAGTTCTGTACTCAGGGATCATTTCTGGAGTGCTGGGGGTTAGAGGGGGCTTTGGGATGCTGGGGATCAAATCTCGATGGGCTCTGTGCAAGGCAAGTGCCCTTCCCGCTGTATATCACTCCAGCCCATTCCTCCCTCCTCCTTTACTCTCTCACTTTCCGTTCTCCCCCAGTTCACCCTTGGCCCCGCACATACCCACGCCAGTCATTCTCCTTCCCTCTGATTTGTCTCACTTTGGCTGGCTGTAGCATTAAACATCCCTCCATCTCCCCTTCCTCCACCTTTCCCAAAGGCCCCGCCTTCCCTCTCCCTTGCTCACGAAGCTCCCTCTCAACTCCTCACAGGCAGCATGCCCCCACCTTGTGGTATGACCGCCCCAAGTACGTGTACATGGAGTTTTGTGTCGAGGACAGCACCGATGTCCAGGTGCTCATTGAAGACCATCGTATCGTGTTCAGGTAACGCTGACGCCTCCCCCATCTGGCTTCCTGGGATGCTGTCCCTCTCTCCCCGAGGCCCCCAGTTCCAGCCTCCCATCTTGCAGCTGCTGCTTTGTATCCTCAGCTGCAAGAACGCGGATGGAGTGGAGCTGTACAATGAGATTGAGTTCTATGCCAAAGTCAACTGCAAGGTAGGATGGGTGGGGACAGAGGGCGGGATGGCAGGGCCGCCCAGGGAAACTGCAGGCTCTTCCGAAACCTCAGGCCCTAAGAAGCCTCTTTATGTGCAGGACTCACAGGATAAGCGCTCTGGCCGCTCCATTCGGTGCTTTGTGAGGAAGTGGAAGGAGAAGGTGGCCTGGCCCCGGCTCACCAAGGAGGACAACAAGGTGAGGAGGGGCCGCTCTTTCTCTGCATGCTCTCCCTGCGTGCCCAGGTGCCCGGGTCAGCTCTGGGGTCACCTTGCTTCCTCTCCCACCACCACTCAGTCTCTCCCTGTCCTACCTACTTCACATCCTTAATGAATTCATCGTCTCATCCTCATTCAGGCCTCCTCCAATCACTGGGTGAGATGTGTGTTTTTAGCCCCATTACCAATTCATGGTTCCCCTCTCTGCTTTCTGCATGATGTAAGGCACATATTTCAATCTTGATATTCTTCCACTTTAAGAAACTCTAAGAGGGGCCAGAGTGATAGTAACAAAGAGTTTGAGGGTTTGCTTTGCACGTGGCTGACCCGGGTTCGATCCCCAGCATACCTCATGGTCCCCCAGGCACCACCAAGAGTAATTCCTGAGTGCAGAGCCAGGAGTAACCCCTGCGCATCACTAGGTGTGGCCCAAAAACAGAAAAAAAAAAAGAGGCAAAAAAACCAGGTCTGGAGATAGGGTTCAAAGAGCTGGAGTCTATGTTTTGCTTTTTGCTTTTTTTTTGGCGAGGGGTCACACCCGGTGATGTACAGGGGTCACTTCTGCACTCAGGAAATACCCCTGGCGGTGCTCAGGGAACCCTATGGGATGCTGGGAGTCAAACCCGGGTTGGCCATGTGCAAGGCAAATGCCCTATCCACTGTGCTATCACTCCAGCCCATTTTGCTTTTTGACCCAAAAAACAAAACCAAAAGCATTCAAGGCAAGCACCTTACCTCCTGGACTATTTCTCTAACCCCTAATATTTTTTTTTTTTTTTTTTTTTTTTTTTTTTTTTTTTGCTTTTTGGGTCACACCCAGCAATGCTCAGGGGTTACTCCTGGCTTTGCACTCAGGAATTACTCCTGGCGGTGCTTGGGGGACCATATGGGATGCCGGGGATCGAACCCGGGTCGGCCGCGTGCAAGGCAAACGCCCTACCCGCTGTGCTATCGCTCCAGCCCCCTCTAACCCCTAATATTTTTTTGAGGGGGGACACACCTGGTGTATACTCTAGGACCACACCTGGCAGTTCTTTTCATTGGGTGGGGAGCACAGCGAACTGTGCTCTGGGCTTACTCAAGGCTCTGCACTCAGGGATCACTCCTGGCAGGCTTGGGGTACTATACGGGTGCTGGGGATTGAGGGATTGAACCCGGCGCAGCCATGCGCAAGGCAAACATTGTATCCACTGTGCTATCACTCTGGCCCTCACACTTGGCGGTTCTTGAGGATCCATGTGGGGTGTCAGGATTCCACCCAGGGTCTCAGTGTCAGCCCGCAATCGTAGAAAAGTGCCTTAACCGTGTGTTATCTTTTTCTGTGTTTATTTTTTATTTTGGGGCCTGACCCGGCAATGCTCGGGGGTTACTCCTGGCTCTGCACTCAGGAATTACTCCTGGCCGTGCTCTGGGATGCCAGGGATCAAACTGGGTAGGCCGCATGCAATACAAGGCCCATACCCACTGTACTACTTCTTCAGCCCTTTCTGGCTCAAGGCAGACTAATAATGCTATACCAGGCTCCTCAATGCTTGGCATTGGCCTGGGCACTTGAGTTTCTCGTAGGTCTTTGTAAATGATGAAGATGACATGATAGCAAGGAATTCTGTCAAGGGACCCAACCTGACCGCCCCCCTCTCCTCCGCCCCTTCCAGCTCATTCTTATGAACGTTATTCTGTGTACTTTGGCCACTTGCCCTCCTGACTGTGACTGTTTTTCTTGCAGCCAGTGTGGTTGTCTGTGGACTTTGATAACTGGAGAGACTGGGAGGGAGATGAAGAGGCAGAGCTCGCTCAGGTGGAACATTATGCAGAGGTAACGCATTTCTGCTTGTCAGCATCATTTTTTGTCTGACTGCACATATTCCTCTGGACATCCGTCATCAGGGTCAGGCAGAGACACGGGAACTCTCTAGGCCAGCTACTCAGTGGCACGGATATTCTTTTGCTTATTTATTTGTTTTGTTTTATGTTGTGTGTTTATTTTTGTGCTGATATTCTTTACTTGTTTTCTTGCAATGTTTCCTTAGTAAGAATGAAAGAAATGAGTATCCTTTTCTGTGTGTGGGGTCGGTTATTGACCTCAGGGACTCATGCATGAGAGGCCTGTGCTATAGTCTAAGCTACATTCTTGGCCCCAAAATGAATATTCCATTAGTAATATTGCATACTTAGATTCACTCATTATTCAGAGTTGATTCGAGGTGTTTTGAAAAGAAGAAAGGGGGGCTGGAGCGATAGCACAGCGGGTAGGGCGTTTGCCTTGCACTCGGCCAACCCGGGTTCGATTCCCAGCATCCCATATGGTCCACCGAGTACCGCCAAGAGTAATTCCTGAGTGTATGAGCCAGGAGTAACCCCTGTGCATCGCCGGGTGTGACCCAAAAAGAAAGAAAAAAGAAAAGAAGAAGTGAGGGCCAGAGATATAGTGCAAGAGGTCAGGTGTTTGCGTTGCCTGTGGCTGACCCCGGTTTGATCCCAGGCACAGCATATGGTCCCTGGAGCACCACCAGGAGTCACTCCTGAGCACAGAGCCAGGAATAGCTCTTGAGTACCACTAAGTGTGGCCCCAAGCCTCTTGGCCAAAAAAAAGAGGAAAGGGGATGGAGCAATAGATAGGGGGTAGGGTGTTTGCTGTGCATGAGGCTGACCCAGGTTTGATCTCTGGCATCCCAAATAGTCCCCTGAGCACCACCAGGAGTAATTCCTGAGTGCAGAGCCAGGAGTAACCCCTGAGCATCACTGGGTGTGACCTCAAAACAACAACAATGACAAAACCCAAACAAATAAAAGAGGTAAAGCTGAGTCTGGAGATAGGGTTCAAAGGGCTGGAGTCCATGTTTTGTATGATGTAGCCCCAGTTTTGAGTCCTCACACTGTAAGGTAGCCCCCAATCCAGGATTGCCAGGAATGATTCCCAAGTACCACCAGGTGTCACCAAAACCCAAAAATAAACAAAATTGTTGGGAAAATTCTTTTCCTTCTTGAATATAATTAGTCTCTCCGTCTGTCTCTCCGTCTGTCTCTCTGTCTGTCTTTCTGTCTGTCTGTCTCTGTCAGTCAATCAGTGTCTGTCTGTCTCTATCTCTCTCCTGGTTCAAATAAATAGCACCTAGCCATACATTATTTGGTTTCAGAATTGAAAACAAATTCTGGGCTGGGGATGTAATAATGATAGCACACTTTCCTCTGAATCTGTCTTCCTCTGGCTTGGATCCCACACCACACACACTAAAAAAGCCCAAAATGACTATTTATTTATTTATTTATTGCTTTTGGGGTCACACCCAGCGATGCTCAGGGGTTACTCCTGGCTCTGCACTCAGGAATTACTCCCGGCGGTGCTTGGGGGACCATATGGGATGCTGGAGATCAAACCCGGGTCAGCTGCGTGCAAGGCAAATGCCCTACCTGCTGTACTATCACTCCGGCCCCCAATTATTATTTATTCATGCTTCAAAAGCACTATCAGATGTGGGGCTGGAGCAATAGCACATCAGATAGGGCGTTTGCCTTGCATGCGGCTGACCCGAACTGCATCCCATATGGTCCCCCGAGCACCGCCAGGAGTGATTCCTGAGTGCAGAGCCAGGAGTAACCCCTGTGCATTGCCGGGTGTGACCCAAAGAGAAAAAAAAAAAAGAAAAAAAGAAAAACACTATCAGATGTAACTAAATTTTGTTACGTCACGAAAATTTTTTTTAGGGGGAGGGCCTGAACCACACCCAACTGTACTCAGAGTTTACTCCTACTGGAGGTCCATGCAGTGCTAGTAGGGATCAAACTGGAGTCTGCTACTTACAAGATACTGTTTACTAGGGTAAGGTATTTATTTGCCTTGCAGGTGGCAGACCCAAGTTCAATTCCCCAGCACTGTATAAATCCCTTGAGTGTCATCTGGGTTACTCCTGAGCACAGAGTCAGGAATAATCCCTGAGCACCATTGGAGGTAGCTTAACAGGCTGAGTGCATGCTTTCTATGTGGGAGGTCTGGATTTTATCCCCAGCACACGGTGTGGTGCCAAGTCGAAACAAAATAGGTTTTGATTTCTCTCTACTTCATTCCAGTGATGTATTAACTAGGGACATTAAAGATGAGGCAGTTGTCTGGTTGGCCCGTTAATATGCAGGTTGATTTTCCTGTACCCCTCTCATTTATGATTACTTTTTTTTTTAAATTCTACTAGCTTTTGAACAAGGTCAGCACCAAGAAACCTCCCCCTGCCATGGACGACCTGGATGTAAGTAAAGTTTATCCCTCAACCCTTACTTTTTCTGTTGGTCTTTAAAATAAGACACTGGGGCTAGAGTGATAGCACAGAGGGTAGGGCATTTGCCTTGCAAGCGGCCAACCTGGGTTTGATTCCTGGCATCCCATATGGTTCCCCGAGCATCACTAGGAGTAATTTCTGAGTGCAGAGCCAGGAGTAACCCCTGTGCTTCGCCAGGTGTGACCCAAAAAGCAAAACAAACAAACAAAACAACAAACAAAAAAATCAAATAAAAATGACACTTGGAGCCATAGACATAGTACAGAGGGTAGGGTGCTGCCTTGCACGCAGCTGACCGGCTTTTCATCCCTAGCATCCCAGATGGTCCCCTGAGCCCCACCAGGAGTGATTCCTGAGTGCTGAGCCAGTAACCCCTGGGCACTGCTGAGTGTGACCCAAAAAGAAAGAAAGAAAGAAGAAAAAAGTCATGTGGTCCAGGAAATCCCAAAAGAGAGCTTGAAGATTAGGATGCAGGGAGCCGAGTTTGTCAACCAAAATGTTTGTTCTCTGTAGATTCTACAGTTAGTTTTGTCTTTTCTCCCTTAGGATGATTCTGACAGTGCAGGAGCAACAAGTAATTAACTTCTGGTGGCTGCAGAGACAAGCTGGAGAGGACCCGGAGGAAGTCGCCTGTCCTCTAGTCACTCTGAAGCTCTGGTCTGGCTCCCTGCCAGCTCTTTGACTGTGCTCCAGGGTCCAGTGGGGCCGCAGAACTCAGAGATGTGTGTGAAGGGCTCTCCTTCATGATGTGTTTGACTATGGTTGCTGCGTAAGAGCAGCACACTGGGGGGCTGCGACTCCCTACAGATTGGCCATGGCCTTAGGGCCACTCAGGGCTCAATTCCATTTTTGGAGCCTCTATATGTGGTTATGTATACAAGACAACAGCCAAAGAAGCGGCACTTTGTCAATAAATGTCAATAAATCTCTAGGAACTGTCCTGTCTCTTTCTTCTTCCTCCTGGAGGCCAAACTTCCTTCTCTCTCAGATTCCTGTTAAGGGGCAGGTGGGTGTCTGAGATTCTGGCCCTCAATTTTTTGTTTTTGGGTCACACTTGGTGATGCTCAGGGGCTACTCCTGCTGTACTCAGGAATCACACCTGCTGGGCTTGGGGGACAATATAAGATGCTGGAGGATGAACCTAGGTTGGCTATGTGCAAGG
The DNA here is from genome assembly GCF_027595985.1 of Sorex araneus. Taxonomy (NCBI): domain Eukaryota; kingdom Metazoa; phylum Chordata; class Mammalia; order Eulipotyphla; family Soricidae; genus Sorex; species Sorex araneus. The sequence goes on along the minus strand of NC_073304.1, from coordinate 220,065,724 downwards.
AAAATGCCTTACTCACTGTATTATGGATCATTTTTGAGGTTAGAAGAAGAAAATGTTGGGAGCACGAGGCCTTCCCCATGACAGATCTTCACCCTGATTTCTCAGCAGAAACCAGTGTTTTATTTTCTGCCTAATGCTGTGCTCCTTAGAACCAACCAGAAATCTTCTTCAGCTTCTTGCACACTCCAGAAATCTCTTGCTTGGGGGATCAGAGTGATAGTACAGCAGGTAGGGGGTTTGCCTGGAATTTGGCCAATCGAGGTTTGATCCCTGGCATCCATATGGTCCCCTGAACCCCCAGAACATCACCGAGAGTGGCAAAAAACAAACGAAAAAAAGAAATCTCTTACATGTTTGTTCTGTTCTGTTCTGTTCTGCTGGTTCCCTTCGCCTATGTCTGTATACTCTTTTCATCTGCGGCTCCATTCATTCTGTTTTTAGTGCCTAATATGTAGAAGAGTGATGTAAATACCATGCCCAGACATTGCTCTTGGCCTCACAGTAAACGATTCGTTAAAAATTAAAATTTATGTAAGTAATAAATGGGTGGTTGTATTTATTATTTATATATATATTTTTAGATGACAGCAGAGAGATTTATTATACAGAGTACAAAACTGAGATGTGGGTATGGGCACTCTTGAGAGAATAATTTAGACAACAGCTTAAAATGGGGCTGGTGCGCTCCCTCTACCCACTCACCTACGCTCAGTGGCTCGGTCAGACAGCAGGGATCTTACCCATGTGCATGTGGCTGTGGTGGGACTAAGGACAACAGGGAACCACTGGTATAGAGAGGCCCAGAGGCAAGATTTCAGACTAGGAAGCAACACTGGAGAGAGAAAGGGATAGGGACAAGACCAGGTCATTGCACACTGGAGGCAAGCAGATGATAAGGGACAAGACTTAGGATGCGAACACTGGACCAGGCAGCGTGGACCTTGTCTTCGGGTGATGATGTTTCTCTGTCCAGTCTGTTTGGGAGTTTTTTGTTCGGTGTTCAGGCTTCTGCTGCTGCTGCTGCTTTTAAGAATACTACAACTATTTATTATTATTATTATTATTATTATTATTATTAGCTTTTTGGATCACACCCAGCAATGATCAGGGGTTACTTCTGGCTCTGCACTCAGGAATCACACCTGGTGGTGCTCCGGGGACCATATGGGATGCCGAGGCTCAAACCCAGGTTGGCTGCTTGCAAGGCAAACGCCCTACCCACTGTTTTGTGGACGCGATCAACCCAGGTTCGATCCCCAGCATCCTATGTGGTTCCCCTGGAGCGCTGCCAGGGGAAATATTCCTTAGTGCAGAGGCGGGAGTAACCCTGAGCATCGCGAGAGGTGGACCCCCAAACAAAACCAAACCCAGGAAAAACTGAGAGGCGTTCTCACCACCTTCGGGCTCAAACCACACCCCATTCGCTCCAGTCTCTCGCGCCTGCGCAGAGGCGCACGCGCGCGCGCCCCCGGGAGGAGGAGGAGGATTGTCCCGCGTCGCTCTCCGTCCGCCCCGCGGCCACTGTGCGTCTGGGAGCTGCGGACCATGGCGTTCCAGTGCCAGAGGGACAGCTACGCCCGGGAGGTGCGGCGGGCGGGCGGGCGGGCGGGCGGGGTCCCGGGGCTGGGGTCGCGGGGGCAGGTGCACGCGGGGGGCAGGTGGCCGCCCCGGCTCACGCGCCTCCCCCTGTCCCGCAGTTCACCACCACCGTGGTCTCGTGCCGGCCCGCCGAGCTGCAGAGCGAAGGGAGCCACGGCAAGAAGGAGGTGCTGAGCGGCTTCCACGTGGTGCTGGAAGACACGCTGCTTTTCCCCGAGGGCGGCGGGCAGGTACCGGTCCGGCCCAGCCGTCGCTTAGCGTGTACCTAGCCAGAGAGGGGGGTGGGACGGGGGGAGGTGTGAAGATGTGAGGGGGCGGGGTTCTCTAGGTCTTTCCGTGGACCTAGAGCACTTGCTTTGCCTGGCATTCCCTAGAGCATCATGGGAGGGGCCCCAAGCACTGAGCTAAGAGTAGCCCGCAGCATCTCAAGGCTATTGCTTTTTGCCAAAAACAAAGCAAAATAAGAATAAAAGGAACAGCAGTGAAGGGGCGAGCTGCTGCTAATGTTTTAGTGCCAGGTGGTGGAGGGGTGAATGGTAAGTGCAAACGCCCTGAGGTAGGAATCATGGTATTTGACTGGGACGGAAATGGTTTCTCCTGAGTTAGGTGAGCTGGATGAGGCACAGAAGCTGACTGGGAGGGACTAGGTCCAGTGTGTACTAGGAAAGGAAATACCACCAAATGTGAACAGCGGAGAGAGTTTTTTTGGGGGGAGGAGGCCCCATACCGGGTTGTGCTCTGGGATTACTCCTAACTCTGGGCTCAGGGATCGTGCCTGGTGGACTGGGGGACCATATGGGGTGCTGGGGATCAAACCCCAGTTGGCCACCTGCAAGGCACATGCCCTACCTGCTGTGCTGACTCCAGAGGGTCTTTTTTTTTTTGGCTTTTTTGGGTCACTCCTGGCTCTGCACTCAGGAATTACTCCTGGCGGTGTTCAGGGGACCATATGGGATGCTGAGAATTGAATCTGGGTTGGCCGTGTGCAAGGCAAACGCCCTACCCGCTGTGCTATTGCTCCAGTCCCCAAAGAGTCTTTCTAGCAGGAATAATGGCCCAAAGAAAGTTTGGGGGGCCTGAAAGCATCGAGGAAGTCTAGTTAACTACAACTAATTCCATTAGATGGGGAAGATCCATTTAGGTGACATAGGGAAGGTCAGTGGGCAGGGTCAGAAGACCTTGAAGGAGACTTTTACGGCTGTGGACTTCACTCAAGAAGCTGTGGTGAGCCCTTAACGGAGGTGCTTAGGCAAAGAACATGTTCAGTTAGCTTGCTAGTAAGGAGGTGCCTGTTTTGCATCACTATCCATTACTAGTAACTGGATTTCCTAAAAGGGGAGGCTTCCAGAACTTCAAAGGGAAACCCACGACCTTTATTTTATTTATTTATTTATTTTGCTTTTTGGGTCACACCTGGCGATGCACAGGGGTTACTCCTGGCTCTGCACTCAGGAATTACCCCTGGCTGTGCTCAGGGGACCATATGGGATGCTGGGATTTGAACCCGGGTCGGCCGCTTGCAAGGCAAACACCCTACCCGCTGTGCTATCTCTCCAGCCCCACCCATGACCTTTAATATCTGTAGAAAGTCTCATGTATTCATCACATCTTTCAGGAAGTCGTCCTTGATTTTTCTAAGACTCTTTAAGTTTCATTCCCTCGAGCACCTCCTGGAAAATATAACTTTTCATATTATGGCATGTTGTAGATCCTAGCTTCTTGCCAACTGTGCTTGCCAGCCCACATGGAGTAGTGTAACTGAATATGAGGGTCGTGAAAACCTTTTTGGTGGTTTTTTTTTTTTTTTTTTGGTCACACTGGTGCCTGCTCGAACAAATCGATGAGCAACGGGATGACAGTGACTGGGTTATGTTCAGGGGTGACTCCTGGTTATGTTCAGGGGTTACTCCTGGCTTTGCACTCAGGAATTACTCCTGGCAGTGCTCTGGGGACCATCTGGGATGCCGGGGATCAAAGTGGGTCAACTACATGTAAGGCAAGTGCCCTGTCCACTATATGATGTTTCTGGCCCCCCTGCACGGTCTTTAGGAAGTTGGGGTGCGCCCTGCCCGCCCCATTGATTTCCTTCACTTCTTTGTCCCAGCCTGATGACCATGGTACAATCGATAACATCAATGTGCTGAGAGTGACCCGTCGGGGTGCCCAGGCTGATCATTTCACACTGACCCCCCTGACCCCTGGGAGCAAGGTCCAGGTCCGGGTGGACTGGGACCGGAGGTTTGACCACATGCAGCAGCATTCAGGTAGGTGGGGCCATTGCCTTGTCTTGGAAATGCGGTTTGGGTGGTTAGAAGTTAGCCTTTTAGAGTCAGTGTGGGGGGCTAGAGAGAGAGTACAGTGGGCAAAGTGTCTTGCTCAAACCCAGCCCGAGTTCGATCATTGGCGCCACATATGGTCCCCCGAGCCCTGTCAGGAGTGATTCCTAAGCACAGAACCAGGAGTAACCCTTGAGTACTGGCAGTTGTGGCCCCAAAACAAAACATGAAATCACACACACATAGAATCAGCTTGGATTCAGGCAGAATGGTAATGATGAACAAGTAAAGTAAAAGTGTCAAGCAAAAACAAAGTGTCAGAGCAACTTGAATTTAAGTATTGGTTGCTCATTGGTTGCTATATTTTTTGGGGGGGTGGCGGGGGGGGGGAGTCACCACACCCAGCAGTGCTCCAGGGCTACTCCTGGCTCTTCACTTAGAAATCACTCCTGGAGGACATGGGGGACCATATAGGGTGCCAAGGATTGAACGGCGGGGGAGGTGGGGGGGGCGGCTGGAGCAATAGTTCAGCGGGTCGGGCATCTGCCTTGCACGAGACCAACCTGGGTTCAATCCCCAGCATCGCATATGGTCCCCCGAGCACTGCCAGGAGTAATTTCTTAGTGCAGAGCCAGGAGTAACTCCTGTGCATTGCCTGGTATGAGCCAAAAAATAAATAAATAAAGGGATAGAACCCAGGTCGACTGCATGTAGGATAAGGGCCTTACCCGCTGTACTTTTTCTCTGGCCCACACTGGGGACATGAACTCATGACTCTACTTGCCTTTGCATGGCAGGTGAGTCCAGACCTCTGCCCTGTGACATCTGGCTCCTGGCTCAGGGATTCTTGCTTTTTGGGCCACACCCAGCGATGCTCAGGGGTTACTCCTGGCTCTGCACTCAGGGATCACTCCTGATGGTGCTTGGGCAGGGGCCACATGGGGTGCTGGGCATTGAACCGGTCGGCTGCATTCGAGGCAAGTGTCCTACCTGCTGCACTATCTCTCCAGCCTTTAGTGACACTAACAACAGAAATGGGAAAAGAATCTCTAAGCATCTCCCCAGCTCCTCTGCACGGTGCCTGGCAGGCCCCCGAGACCCCACTGTGCTGTGTCTCTGAGAGGGCGTCAGAGCGGCATGTCCCACCCTCTCAGCCTCCTCCTGCCCCTTCCCCCCGCCCAGGCCAGCATCTCATCACCGCGGTGGCCGACAGTCTGTTTGGGCTGAAAACAACATCGTGGTGAGTAGGGGCGCAGGCCACCCAGGGACAGGCTTCCCCCCCGCCCAGTACCAGCTCCAAGGTGGGGAGTGACGGGTGGGGGGGTCCTGTTCTCCATTGGCTGTGAGCTCCATCAGTGGCCGGATAAGCCTGAGTCCAGGGGAAGCACCAGGAGGAGAGGAGAGGAGAGCCCTTGCTGCCGAATTAGTGTGGGGTTTGTTTTGTTTGTTTGGGAACCATACCTGACTTTTTTTTTTTTTTTTTTTGCTTTTTGAGTCACACCCGGCGTTGCACAGGGGTTACTCCTGGCTCTGCACTCAGGAATTACCCCTGGCGGTGCTCAGGGGACCATATGGGATGCTGGGAATCGAACCCGGGTTGGCTGCGTGCAAGGCAAACGCCTTACCCACCGTGCTATTGCTCTAGCCCCATATACCTGACTTTTTTATTTTCCTACCTGCTGTACTCCTGTTCTTGCCTGAATATGGAATGTGGAGTCAGAGTCTGTGGCCTTGTGTTTTGGTCATGTTCCCTTCTCACTCTCAACTCTAACATGGAAATGGCAGCTCCTGTTCTGAGGGTTTGTGAGTGAGGATGAAGTCAGGTCATTACTTTTTTGTGCGTTTGTTTATTTTTGGGCCACAGCAGGCAGTGCTTAGGGTTTACCCCTGCCTCTGTGCTCAGGGATCACTTCCTGGCAGACTCGGGGAATGAAACAGAATGGGGTCCCAGGGATCGACCCCAGACCTAGGTTGGCGGTGTGCAAGGCAAGCACCCTGCCTTCGATACCGCAGCTCCAGCCTGAGGGTAAGAACATTTTTTGGTTTGTTTTTATTTTGGGGCCACACCTGGTGGTGCTCAGAGCTTACTCCTGACACTGCACACAGGAATCGGTTCTGGTGTTGCTGAGTGGACCTTATGGGGTGCCAGGGATCAAACCTGGCTCGGCCACATGCAAGGCAGGCCCCCTACCTGCTGTGTATCTCTCTGAGCCCAGTAGGATCATTTCTGTCGGGGGTGGGGGACCTTTTTTTCTGCCCAGGGCCCTTTGGATGTTTATAACGTTCATGGTTCACACAACAGCCGGGTATGAAGCTCCCGTGTCTGTGTGCCGTGGGCCAGGCCCAGAGACCAGGATTCCCCACAGGCTAGAGGCTCCCCCAGGACCTGAGGGTGCTCCCGGGCCGCTGCCTCCAGTGTCTGGTGACTGCTCTCCTGATAGGGAGTTAGGGCGACTGCGATGCGTGGTGGAGCTGGACAGCCCCTCTGTGACCGCGGAGCAAGTCTCTGCCATCGAGCGGAGCGTCAACGAGAAAATCAGAGCGAGGCTGCCGGTGACAGTTCGAGAACTCAGCCTGGACGATCCCGAGGTGGAGCAGGTGAGAGAGAGAGCCCAGGGGGTGGGGACGTGGGAACGGCCCCTCCGAGGGCCCCTGGCCAGCACGCAGATAGCCCTTCTCCAAAACTGCCAGGTCAGGGGCCGGGGCTTACCAGATGACCACGCTGGGCCCATCCGAGTCGTCACCATCGAGAGCGTTGACTCCAACATGTGCTGTGGCACCCACGTGAACAATCTCAGTGACCTCCAGGTACGGGGCTGGTGCCAGAGGAGGGGGGTGCATATGACAGGCCTGGGAGTGGACACAGCTGCGGTGTCCCTAAGTGAAATCACTCCTTTATTGCTTCACGGCTGTGACAGCGTCGGTTGTTCACTGGGCTCATTGTAGGTCATTAAAATCCTGGGACTTGAGAAGGGGAAAAAGAACAAGACCAACTTGGTATTTCTGGCTGGGAACCGCGTTCTGAAGTGGATGGAGAGGAGCCATGGGACTGAGAAAGTGCTGACCGGGCTGCTGAAGTATGTCCCTCTCGGGCCGTTTCTTCCCATCTTGAACCCCAGGGGTCTGGCTTCCTCACTGCTCAGGGAGACAGAAGCGCTGCAGCCCTCAGTGGATTCCTCCTTTGTGGTTGTTTTCTCTTTGTTTTTTTATTATTATTATTTTGGCGGCTGGGGAGGGAGCAGGGGTTGCAGTAAACCTGTTTGTGCTCAGAACTTACTTGTGGCTCAGTGCTCCTTATATGGGACCATATAGAGTGCCAGGGATCAAATCTGGGCCAGTCGTGTGCTAAGCAAGTGTCTTTACCCACTTATCTCTTTGCCCCATTTTTTTTTTCTTTTTGGGCCACACTCGGTGAAGCACAGGGATCACTCCTGGCTCTGCGCTCAGGAATTACTCCTGGCGGTGCTCAGGGGACCATATGGGATGCTGGGAATTGAACCCGGGTCGGCCGCATGCAAGGCAAATGCCCTACCCGCTGTGCTATCGCTCCAGCCCCATTTGCTCTGGTTTTTTAATTTTGATTCCGGCTTTCAAACCAAGGGTCTCAGGCCTGTGAAGTCTGCACCCTACCACTGAGAGAGTCATTCCGGCTGGCCCTGTGTCCCAGACCTGCTGGCTGCTGGCACCTGTGGCTTTCCTGGGTGTGTTGTGCATGGAGTGTGTCCAGTCTCTACTGTGTTGCCTCTACCTTTGGGACTCTGAGCATTTTTGTCAGCACGGTCCCTTAGCGATTTCTCCCCCTCTCCCCTTTCTCCCGTGCTGCTTTTTCTCTTTAAAATTGTTGATAAGGCAACTGAACCGCTTTGATCCTCCCAGAGCCCCTTGCGGCGCCCGGCACTGACCTTTCTCTTGCAGGTGTGGACCAGAAGAGCATGTGGACGCAGTGCAGAAGCTGCAGAACTCCACCAAGCTCCTGCAGAAGGTGACCGCTCTGCGGGGGAGGGCAGGAGGGAGGGCGCAGGCGCCTCGCCTGGAGGGGCCCCCGGACGTGGACCCCCCACTCCCCCTCCCCAGGCTGTGGCTGGTCAGGGTGAGGAGCAGGGAGGAGTTGTGGGGGAGTCGTGCCTGGCCGCTCAGTTCCCATGTCTCTTCCAGAACAATCTGAGCCTGCTCCGGGACCTGGCCGTGCACACTGCCCGCAGCCTCAGGAGCAGCCCGGACTGGGGCGGGGTGGTCATGCTGCACAAGTAAGGGGGGCCTCGCCCTGCACAGTGCCCAACTGGTGTGCCCAAGGCACATTAGAAACAAGCCCAAAGCTTGTCGGGAGCTGCTGACTGCTGAGACCCAAAGGGACCCTGCTGGCCCGTCGTATTATTCTCTTGATGGGGGTGGCGGGGAGGGTTCACACCCAGCAGTGCTCCTGGCGTGGCCAGGCACAAGGCAGGCGCCCACCCTCTGGTATCTGGCGTGTCCCTGCTGGCCTCTCTCTCTGCTAAGGGCCTGGGGAATTTGCCCAGAGACAGTGGTTGGACACCAGCTTCCCCCTGGAGGTGCCGGGCTTGCTGCGGCTTCCTGTTCCCAGCACTATCCTGTTCCCGTCTGTCTCTTGTAGGAAGGAGGGTGATTCCGAGTTCATGAATATCATCGCCAACGAGATCGGGTCAGAGGTAAGAGGAGTGTTCCCCGTGCTGGCGGCCTAAGTGAGGCGGCGTGGGGGAGAGGGAGGCGGGGGTGGTTAGGTTTGCTGAAGCCACGACTAGAAATTTCTTACCTTTTTTTTTTTTTTTTTTGCTTTTTGGGTCACACCTGGCAGTGGTCGGGGGTTAGGGGTTACTCCTGGCTCTGCACTCAGGAATTATTCCTGGTGGTGTTTGGGGAACCATATGGGATGCTGGGGATTGAACCTGGGTTGGCCGCGTGTAAGGCAAACACCCTCCCCACTGTACTATTTCTCTTTACCCTACTTTTTTTTTTATTAAAATATAATCTTGGGGGTTCCACCTGGTGCTCAGAGACTGCCTCTGGTGTGTGCTGGGGACTGGGTCCAGGCCCCTCCCTTGGCACTCATGTGCTCTGACCCTGTGAGGCATCCCCGCGTCCCCAGGATGACTGCCTGAGATCTGCCCATGAAGCAAGCTCTGTGTAGGGATGAAGCGAGGTCTGTGCTGTGGCCCGCTGGGGGCCGTGCCTTTTCCACAGATCCTTTTCTCGGCGTTGGAGCGCCACCCGGGCTGAGGTCCCAGTGTCTGTGTGCCAAGGGCCTGGTTTTAGGACTCTGGGGCTCACCAGGCCCCTGGAAGGAAGAAGTTCAGAATGTTTGCCTTGCCTGCAGCCAACCCGTGTTTGAACTCCAGCACCCCAGATGGCCCCCTGAGCCCTGCCGGGAGTGACTCCCTTTGCCTTTGCCTCTGGCCCCAACTGGGACTGCCACATCCCTGCGGCTTAGTGATGGCACTGACCTCAGAAACCCCTTTCGGATGCCTGCTCTGGTCCCTCTGTTTCTCGCTTCCTGGTTTTTTCCTCTTTGGTTTTTGAATCACACCCAGCAATGCTCAGGGTTGACTTCTGACTCTGCACTCAGGAATCACTTCTGGTAGGTGCTTGGGGAACCATATGGGACTCCAGGGATCGAACCCGATGCAAGGCAAGTGTCCTCCCCGCTGGACTATCGCCTGGGCCCTCTCTTCTTGTTTATTCTTCCTGTTCCTTGCAGCGTGGAATGGCTCTCCTGGGGGACAGCCATGTGTATTGAGGTTTCTGGCTTCGAATGAGCAAAGCTGGAGACAGGGGCTGGGAGAGATACAGCTCAGCGCTCGAGCTCATCCCTGGAACTACGTGACGTTTCCCCAGACACCTCCCAACATAGTCCTAACAGCCTCTGTCCCAAGCCCATCTGGGAATACTCCCTTTCCCAAAACATACAAATACGGGGAGAGAGTACAGTGGGTAGGGCACTCGCCTTGCATACAGCTGACCCGGGTTTGATTCCCCATATTGGTTATGGTCCCTCGAGCACCTCCAGGAGTGATGCGTGAGTGCAGAGACAGGAGTAAGCCCTGACCACCACTGGGGGTGACCCTTCCCAAATAAAATAAAAAGTTCCTGTGCTGGTTAGGGTTAGCAGCTTTTGCCTTCTTCCTGTGTGAGAAGGTTCTTGGCTCGGGGGCACCAGCGTGGATGAGCTGCTTTAGGAAACTCACGGCTTAGGGGAACACGAATCTGTTCCTTTTTTTTTTTTTCTTTTTGCTTTTTGGGTCACACCCGGCAATGCACAGGGGTTACTCCTGGCTATGCACTTAGGATTTATTCCTGGCAGTGCTCAGGGACCTTATGGGATGCTGGGAATCGAACCCGGGTTGGCTGCGTGCAAGACAAATGCCCTACCCGCTGTGCTATCACTCCAGCCCCACAAATCCGTTCTTGAGACTGAATAGAGTTTGGGGTATAGGGTGGGTGTAGGCTGCCTGAAGGCTTAGTGATGGCACTGAAAGCCTTCAGCGTAGGGCTTTCGTCCTGTGTCACCTCCTAGGGGACCCTCCTGTTCCTGACCGTGGGCGAGGAGAGAGGCGCAGGCCTCTTCCTCCTGGCTGGGCCCGCAGAGGCCGTGGAGACCCTGGGACCCAGGTAATCTGTGGGGACCCCCTTTTCTGGGTGGGGGAGCCAGGCAACCTCACCAATAGCCCATTCCCAGGGAGAGGCCACGTCCATGATCTCAGCCATCTCTGAAACCCAATAGTGTTATTTTGGGCTGCCTGAGAGACAGCACAGTGGGCAGGATGCTTGCCTTGCACACGACCAACCCGGGTTCCGTTCTTACCATCCCCGTAGGGTCCCCCCAAGCCCTGCCAGGAGTGATCCTTGAGCATGAGCACAGAGCCAAGAGTAAGCCCTGAGCACTGCCAAGTGTGGCCTCCCAAACCAAAACTATAGCGTTACTTATTTATTTTTCTTTCCTCCTCCCCCTCTTCATCTTCTTTTGTAATGGTTATTGCAGTGGCTGGGGTCATGCCTAGCTGTGATGTTCACACATTTTTAGCTGGGGTGCTCGGGGCTACCCCTGGCTTGGCGCTTTGGGGTGGGTCCTGGCAGATATCGGGCTCATGGCTTCTGGGCATCCAATCCGGGACTCTAATGCGAGTATTGTTGTGCTGGGGGGAGGGGCCGCAGCCCACCATGCTCAGGGCTTACTCCAGCTTCTATGCTCAGGGATCACTCCTGGTGGTCCTCGGCAGGGGTGGGGGGAAAGGGGTCATCTATGGTGCCAGGCATCAAACAGGTATCAGCAGCCTGCATGCAAGGCAAGTGCCTTAACCCTTGTACCCTCACTGTGGCCCCCTGCCAACCGTCTCTAACGTGGATTCTTAGAAACCACCTGCCTTTCTCCTCCCCTTCCCGGGTCCCCCGGGGAAGAGTCAGGACTGGCCCCGGATTTTCCCTCCTAGACCCGGTTGTCTCTCTCCATTCCAGGGTGGCTGAGATCCTGGAAGGCAAAGGTGCGGGCAAGAAAGGCCGCTTTCAGGGCAAGGCCACCAGGATGAGTCAGCGGGCGGAAGTGCAGGCGCTTCTCCAGGACTACGTCAGCAGGCAGAGCTCCGAGGAGTGAGCGTGGACGGGCCTCCTGGACCCACAGTCTCTCGGACAATAAAATAGTTTGGCGTGGGGCCACATAGGAACAGTTCATGCCGCTCTCCAGAGTGCGCCAAGTAGGGAGTAAATAGCCGGCTTTCTGTCGGCCCCTCTGAGGCCTGCCTCAGGCCCAGGAGGAGCCTGGAGTGTGGACAGGCTCAGTGGGGCTGCGACAGGCAGTGACTTGGTGGGTGGGGGGGGCGAGGAGCATGCAGGGCCTGGCTGCATATTGCCCCAGCCTTAGACTCCTTCCGTGGGTGAGGGAATCTTTGTTCCTCACATCTACTAAAAGAAAATATCTCCTTTTGTCTTTCGTTTTCTTTTTTTTTAACTTAATTTTCTTTTTTTGTCTTTTGTTTTCTATTCTTGTGTGTCAGACCCAAAAAGTATCAGCAGCTTTGCCAATAGATCAAGAAGCCATAAAACTTATCAAGTGGACAGAGGCTCCAGCTTCACCCAGGGGGCATTGAAAGGGGAGCCTGATGCCAGGGCACACGGGCCCCGCGGGAGAGGAGAGCTCCCGACTGCATGGCCCAAGGAAGAGGAAGACCAGATCCTTTTCCCTCTGCTGCAATCTCAGAACCGCTAAACACACGAGGGGGGCTGGGATGTAGCTCAGAGGGAGAGCATCAGCTTCCCAGGGCCCCCGCCTCCCCGCCCCCACCCCAATAAACAAATACTTGAAATAGACTCAAGACGGGCCAGGGACGGAATCTGTCAGTGGGAAAGATTTGCCATGCACCTGGGAGGCCCTGGGTTCGATCCTTGGCACCACAGAAATAATAACGGACATTGTCAAGTCTGAAAGGAGATGGAAGTCCAGGGAGGAGGGTGCCCAGCACTTCGGAACAGTGGGTAGAACAGGAGACCACACTGTCCCGAGATTAGGAGAGGAGGCTTTGGACTTATCATGGACTTGAGTAGAATTTTGGGCTTCGTGCATCAAGAGAGGATAAGACTGAAGAAAGTGAGGGACTGGTGAGATAGCCCGGGGCTAAGGCACCTGCCCTGTTTGGGGCCAACTCTGGTCCCTCTGTGGCATCACAATGCAGAGGACTGCTGAGTGTGGCCCCGAGGGCCCCTGGGTGGCCTGGGCAATCCTGCAGGCCCACATCCTCCAGCCCTGGCACTGAACCACTACTGTGGTGGGCCGGGAATCCCAGGGAGGGGTCCTGGGAACCCTGAACTCCCCCTGTCAGGCCTCCCCCACCAAAAAGGGAAAAGGAAGTGTTTCTAATTTGCTTTTTTTTTTTTAAAGTAAAAACTTTATTTGGAAGTTCTGAGGGGTGAATGCTTGAGAGAACATGGGCTTCTGGGGGTGGCAGGGAGAGAGATGCTCAAGAGAGAGTATAGAGAGTGTGGGCTTCTCCAGGGTGGACTGGGAGCCCCAGGACACATCCTAGCATTAGATATGGAAGTCCACATCTCGAGAGGGGAGATGTGGGCAATATGTGTTCGGGCAGCCCGTGGGCCGGGGCGGCAAACGCACACTAACTTGCTTTTTATTTTTTGCTGGGGGGTATGGTAGGCTTCATGGTGGTACTCGGGACTTACTCCTGGCTCTGTGCTCAGGGATCACTCCTAACAGGCGTGGAGGAGTGATAGTATAGCAGCTAGGGTGCTTGCCTAGTATTTGGCAGACCCAGGTTACATCCCTGGCACCTCTTGGGGCTGGAGCAATAGCACAGCAGGTAGGGCGTTTGCCTTGCATGCGGCCGACCCGGGTTTGAGTCCCAGCATCACATATGGTCCCCTGAGCACCGCCGGGGTAACCCCTGTGCGTTGCCAGGTGTGACCCAAAAAGCAAAAAAATAAAATAAAAAAAATACATCCCTGGCACCTCAGATTGTTCCCAAAGCCCCAACAGGAATGATCCATGTAGGCAGAGCTGGGAGTAACCCCTGAGCACTTGCAGGTGTGGCCCTACCCCCACCCCAAAAAATAAATAAAAGAGGAGGAAAGTTCCCTATCACTCTCCTGAGTGACCCTGGCTGTGCTGTGGTTAGAGCTGGGACAGATCCGGAAGGGGCAGGAGATAGCCGCTGTCTGCAGGAGTGTTTCTGAGGAGGGTGTGGTACCCGCTGTGTTTCTAGGGTGGCTGGAGTTTCTTTAATCATCTAAGCTCTTATTAAGGGAGCAACGTGGCCTCTGGCATGGCAGGGCAGCCACTTGGGACTAAAGGGGAGGGGGTGGGCTTGGGTCAGTAGGTGCCGATTCCTGTGAATGTGTCGTCCACATCAAATGTGCTCGTGGCCCGCAGGGACCCCCGCTCTGCCTGACCACAGCTTGCACACCTTAAGCAGCCATGGGTATTTTCCTGATCAAACCTTAAAGACCAGAGGGTGCCCCTTCTCACTGTTTCTCTGGGGGTTAAAGGAATGTTCCAGAATGTATATTCTATGTGGGTGTGTGCATAAACACTCATTTTGGGCTAATCATCCCGTAGGCTCCTTTAATAGTATCCTAAGGCATAACTCGTCTCATTCCACTTGGGTTTCTGGTGAACTTCCAGAGCGAAGGCCTAGCCCTTCCCCTGTTCATGAGCCCCCTCGTTCTCCCGCTGCTCCCCTCACTCCTTAGGGCACTGAACCAGGGCCCTGGGCAGGCGTGAGGGACACCACAGTGCCCAGACTGTGGCTCTCTTTCCCTTTCTTTGTCAACTAATGATTTCTTGCATAAGTGACTCAAAAACATCCTAATTGAGTTACTTCAGAACATTGCTGCTTTCTGTAGATGTGAATTCATAGTCTACTTTCGGGCCAAGAGCCTGAAGCTCGGGCAGTGTTTCAGCAGGGAGACGCAGCCTCCAAGCTCCGGAGTGCTGTGTGGTTCCTGGATGTCTGTTACCGTACTTTCCCAAAGATTATACGGGGCCGGGACAGGAGTCCTGGGTTCAATCTCCAGAACCCAGAACTTGGCTCCCCCTCAGAATGGCCAAGAGCAAAAGAACATAAATTTGGGGGAGTAGCCCCTGAGTACCACCAGGGACAAAAACAAAAAGATTATCCCAATTATATGTGGCCTACATCTTGTTCCTCTTTTATGAAAGAGCATCTCTCCTGCAGTTAACTACTATGTGATTTTAGGACGGGGCCATTTAAGGATCTTGAAGCCGTCTGGTGCCTTTTGGCAAGCAAAAAAGGATTAAATAAGCAAGTTATAAATAGAAGAGAAACCCTTCCATTGTAACGCAGTCTCTGATTTTACCTCTCGGAGGACTGGTACACATGTTATAATGCTGTAATTGAAAAACAAGAGATTTCTTCTGTAGTTCAAAACAGGAACCCCCCCAGTTCCCTCCATGTAATTCCAAACCTGACTGTGTCCCCCTTTCTGTGACTCTGGGCTCAATCTCTATGGCAACTGTGTCCACGTGTTTTTATGAATGGTGCTAAACAAGGTTTTTTTTGTTTTATTTTTCCTGTTCTGGAACCTGGCTGTGGATAGAATGGGGGATTTCCACTCCGCTTGGAGAAACGGAAAATGAAAAAAAATCATTTACACAGGTTTACTTTGCTTCATTCTTATTGCCATATCTTAGCACTTCCTAAGGTTCTGCAAGAAAGCTGATTCTGAATTTTTTCAGTTCTTGTTCCCTTCTGGAACTCTGCGGAGGGCTCCGTTCCGCATCGGGACCTCTGCGGTTTAACAGCAGGGGGCGCTGTGAGCCTGCGGGTCGGGCAGCTGCTGCCTGAGCCAGCCGGGGGAACCGGCTGCTCCCTGACTCATCTTCCTGATGGTTCTGCAGACTTTGTCCGTGGGACGTGGAGCAATCTGTTTCCCACAAGGAAACATGGAATCAAGATGAACTGTGACATCCAAAAAAATGATTCATTCTTTGTATTTTGGAGAGTTTTCCCGAATGTCTTCCAGTTAAATGTCTGCTTGAAGTGCACCGGGAACAGAGACAGTATGGCACTGGGTCCTAACTTAGAAACCAGCACTCACTCTGCCATCTTCCAAGACTCTGAGCTTCTTTCTACTAATTTCTTCGAAGGCTACAAGAAAACAGAAGACAGGGCAGGTTTTTTTCCGCCCGTCTTCTTTTGGTCATACCTGCAATGCTTGGGGACAGTCCCTAGCGATGCTGGGTTACCACGTGGTGCCAGGGATCTAACCTGGGACTTCCACATGCAAAGCAAGTGCTATCTCTTTGGACCCTCCCCCCAGACCTTTTGAACCATTTCCCCACCTTAAAATAAACTGGCAGCAGTAACAACAAAAGCTAGTTCCAGGATGGAACCTAGAGTCTCAAAACTCGTAAGGCAAATGCCCTACCACCAAGGCACTGAGCCAAGATCCTGATCCCTTTCACCTTTCTTTGCTCTGTGGCTTGTTGTCTCTCAATTGCTCTCCATCTTCCTGAAATTCTACCTCCCAAAGGCAGCTTCTTGTCTTCCTCCAGAATCTAACCTCTTTTTTTTCTTTTAGAAATTTTTTGTTGTTGCTCATTTTGTTTTTGGGTCACACTCAGCAGTGCTCAGAGGTTACTCCTGGCTCTGCACTCAGGAATCACTCCTTGTGGTGCTCAGGGGACCATATTGGATGCCGGGGATCCAACCCGGGTTGGCTATATGAAAGGCAAATGCGCACTGTGCTATCACTCTGGCCCCCAAACATTGAACTTGTTCATGACTTTTATCTGTGCATAAAGTACCCATGTCTCAGAACTAACTCCAGCTCTTTGTGGTTCATAAGCACACACACACACACACACACACACACAAATCGGGAATGAAGAGGGGATGGGTAACAGGAGGAAGGCTGTGATGGGCCTCTGTTGGTATCAGCAGTCACCTGGCATATGAACCTTGACAAGATACAAGACGGGAATCTTATAGATATACTGGCACAGTCACAGTTGTTTAGTTACTGCCCAGAGTCCCTTTCTAGAATAAATAATGTTCCACTTGATTTGATTTATTGGGAGAATGCTAGCAAAACAAAGGTGAACCAGATAGAGGACAAAATAGGATGTAAGAGATAACCAAAGTGTACATCTACACAATGGAATACTATGCAGCTGTTAGAAAAGATGAAGTCATGAAATTTGCATATAAGTGGATCAATATGGAAAGTATCATGTTAAGTGAAATGAGTCAGAAAGAGAGGGACAGACATAGAAAGATTCCACTTTATATTCCACTCTTCTGTGGAATATAACGTATCAGAATGGGAGACTAACACCCAAGAATAATAAAGATAAGGACCAGGAGGTTTACTCCATGGCTTGGAAGCTGGCCTCAAATGCTGAGGGAAACAGCTCAGATAAAGAAGGGAAAACCAAGTAAAGGGTGTTTGGAGGACCCGTTTGGGTTGGGAGCAGAGTGCCGAATGTAAACTATAGACCAAAGAAAATGGCTACTCAATGCCACTCAATGCCTCTATTGCAAACTACAACACCCAAAAGGAAAAAGAGAACAAAAGAGAGGCGGGGTGGGGAGGGGGGGATACTGGGATCATTGGTGGTGAAAAATGGGCACTGGTGAAGGGATGGGTACTCGATCATTGTATGACTGAAACGAAAGCATGAAAGTTTGTAAGTATGTAACTGTTCCTCAGGGTGATTCACTAAAAAAAAAAAACAACAACCAAAGTGACCAAGGACTGTGTGAAAAGATATTATGAAGTGGGCGGAAGTACAGTGCGTAGAGCATTTACCTTGCACACAGTTGACTTGGGTTTGATCCCTGGCACCCCTTAGAGTCCCCAAAACCCACCAGAAATGATCCCTGCACAAAGTCAAGGCTAAGCACTGGAGCACATCTGAGAGTGACCCAATACCAAGATTAAGCAAAACAAAACAAAAACCCCAACAAACAAAAAAGTCTCCCCAAACAACAAAAGACTTATTTTTTTTTGCTTTTTGGGTCACACCCAGCGATGCACAGGGGGTACTCCTGGCTCATGCACTCAGGAATCACTCCTGGCGGTGCTCAGGGGACCACAGGGGATGCTGGGAATCGAACCCAGGTCGATCGCGTGCAAGGCAAACGTCCTACCCGCTGTGCTATCGCTCCAGCCCCAACAAAAGATATTTTGATGTATTCACTTCTGCTACCTGACAATGAACTTAAACCTCGAGGAGCTGAAGGCTCATCCCTGAGAAAGTGGAAATGAGAAATCTGTAAGGGACTTCAAAAGCCAGGCTTCCCTATTTCTTGTTACAATCTCTTTTGTTTATTTGTGTTTGTTTTTTGCCTCAGGGATCAAATCCAGGTTTTCTACTTTCAAGACATGTGATTGACCTCCGCACTACAACTTGGCCTTGCACAATTATTTTGGAGTAGAATAGTTGCTGTGATTTCTTTTTTAAATTTTGGCCTGCAATGGGCAGTGCTGGGGCCAGTTCACTGCATAGGGTGGTGCTGGGGATGAAACCTGGAGCTCCCACATGCAAAGCCTGGGCTCAGCCCCTTGGAGTGGTCTCCCCAGCCCTGAACTCTGAACTTGAAGGATGGCATCACTCAAGGAGGGTTTGGGGCTGGGAGCCCCCTGCTTGCTGGGGGAGTCCAATGGAAGATTCTAGACAGAAGGGGCACCTGGGTGCTATGCACAGCCAGTGCATTTGTTCTAGTACTCTGTTCATATCTCAGCTTTTCCCTTCTCTTTTCTCTCGGAGAAGAAACCCAAGAGAAGGCTTTGAGCTGCATGCAAGCTACTACTTTACTCCTAGTAGTATCTCTTTTGCTCTTAAACTCTTTTTAAGCTAAAAATTACAGCCAAGCATTTTTTTAAATTCTTTTTTTTTGCTTTTTGCATCACACCCGGAGAGGCACTACAGGGGTTAATCCTGGCTTTGTACTCAGGAATTATCCCTAGCGGTGCTCAGGGGACCATATGGGATGCTGGCAGTCGAACCTGGGTCAGCCACATGCAAGGCAAACGCCCTACCCGCTGTGCTATCACTCTAGCCCCACAACCAAACATTAATAAATTTTTAAAAAATTTTTTGGCAACACCTCTTGGTACTCAGGGTGACTATGAGGCATCAGGAGTTGAACCCAGCCCCTCACCCATGCAAGGCAAATATTCTACCACTGAGCTACTTCCAGATCTAAAAATTAGATTTTTATTATCTGACTAGAGAAATTTGATTTTTTTTTTTTGCTTTTTGGGTTGCACCCAGAAATGCTCAGGGGTTACTCCTGGCTCTGTACTCAGGATTCACTCCTGGCAGTGCTCAGGGGACCACATGGGATACTGGGGATCAAACCTGAGTTGGCCACATACGAGGCAAACGCCCTATCTGTTGTACTATCACTCCGGCCCAGAAATCTGATTTTTATGGGGCAAAAAACAAAGCTTAGCTACCTGAAAACCATTTTTCTCATGGAGAAACATTAGTTAAAATTCAAACAAAGTGTAGTGGAAAGATAGTGCAATGGGTTGGGTACTTGTCTTGCACCCTGGTTTCGATCCCTGCGTCCTACTGATGTAGGCAGGTAGACAGAGAAAGGCCCTCAGCAATGAAACTTAGGTCAACAAAACTTCTGGGAAGGAAAATTTTAAGATTGATTCACTCTGTGGATATGGAAAACAGAGACCAGATAGGACCTTCAGCAGACCCTGAGGAGATTGGACCCCTCCCATGAAGTTCCTCTCTTGAAAATCCTCAGACCTCTCCTTTAATCCGATTAACTAACTTTAGTGATTCAGCCCTGAGAAGACTCCAGATCTTCCGGATCAAGACAACCCGCACTGTAGCACTGTTGTCCCGTTGTTCATCGATTTGCTGAAGTGGGCACCAGTAACGTCTCCAGCGTGAGACTTGTTGTTACTGTTTTTGACATATCAAATAAGCCACGGGGAGCTTGCCAGGCTCTGCTGTGCTGGTGGGATACTCTCGGTACTTTGTCAGGCTCTCCGAGAGGGATGGAGGAATCCAACCCGGGTCAGCCACGTACAGGGCAAATGCCCTACCCGCTGTGCTATCGCTCCAGCCCAGACAACCCACAAAGAGCCTATAAAAGCCACCGTGAACAAAGGAAGGGTGCGTATATGCTGCCCCAACCTGTGTGCTGCTTGCGCCCACGTGGCCAAGTACATGCAGTGTCTGAGCACATGTGTCGCCAGCATCTCTCTTGAGACGTGTACTTTTATGTTTTCCTATCTAATGCTGGGGTGTGTGTAGGGGCTTTCTTAGCCCTTGAAGAAGCCCGAGTTCTCTTGGGGCTGGAGTGATAGCACAGTGGGTAGAGCGTTTGTTTGCCTTGCACGCGACCGACCTGGGTTCGATTCCCAGCATCCCATATGGTCCCCTGAACACCGCCAGGGGTAATTCCTGAGTATGGAGCCAGGAGTAACCCCTGTGCATCGCCGGGTGTGACCCAAAAAGCAAAAAAAAAAAAAAAAAAAAAAAAGAAGCCTGAGTTCTCTCTTGAGCGTGTTACTCTCTCTTACTCTCTACTCTCCCACTTTCTCTTCCTCCTTTCCTTCAAAAACCCTCCAAATAAAATTTGTTTTACTTCACTGCTTGTCTACTTCTGAAATTCTTTTCTGTGAGCGAGACAAGAACCCAGTAACTCTGGGTCTCGGGTGGCAGGGGTGGATCGTGAGAAAGTGACAGTGACTGTCTTTTCCTCCTAACTCATGTGAGCCACCCATGGGGTCCACCGACATCAGTACATGGTCCCCTGATCCCCACCAGGAGTGATCCCTGAGCACAGTTAGGTTTGATCCCCCAAAACAAAAACAAAGCATGGTAAGCAAAATAGAAAAACAATTAGGGAAAACCTGAGACCTTTGTACCTCACAATCTGAAGTTGGAGTTTTATTATTGTGGCTGACTTTTAGTTACCACTCCATAAGTTGGGAGTGAAAATAGAGCTGGAGTGCTAGCTCAGCAGGTGGAGTTATCCTCTGCATTCAGGAAGCCCCTGGTCACCTTGTTACTCAAGCGTCTCTGGGAGGAGCTGGAACCACAGTACAGTGGGGAGGGCATTTGTCTTGCATGAGGCCAACCAGGTTTGATTCCCAGCATCCCGTACGGTCCCCTGAGCAGTGCCAGGAGTAATTCCTGACTGCAGAGGCAGGAGTAATCCCTGAGCATCACTAGGTGTGACCCCCCCCTCCAGAAAAAAAAAAGGAAAAAAAGGGAAAAGTACTCAGGGGAGAGTTCATGGCACTTTATGCGTGTTCATGTGGAAGACAGGTACATTGTTGTGTTCACATTTCCCTGACTAGGGTTAAGTCCCATGTGCCACGTAAGAAAGGGCAATTGTGGGACTGAAGCCATACTATAGCAGGTAGAGTTCTTGCACATGGCTGACCTGGGTCCAATCCCCAGCATCCCATATGGTCCTTTGATTACCAGCAGGATTGATTCCTGGGAGCAGAGCCAGGTGTGACCCTGAGCATCACTGGGTATGGCCCCAAAACCTTAAAAAAAAATAATGGCAACTGAATAGTACAGAATAGTAGCCGCAGAGAAAGCTGAGCTTTGGTTTCACTGTGTGGAAAAAAAACCCAGTTTTATAAATTTTATTTCAAAATTAAAAGGGCTGGAGTGATAGCACAGTGGCAGGGCATTTGCCTTGCAAGTGGCCAACCCGGGTTCATTTCCCCCGCCCCTCTCAGAGAGCCTGGCAAGCTACCGAGAGTATCCTGCCCACACGGCAGAGCCTGGCAAGCTACCCGTGGCATATTCGATATGCCAAAAACAGTAACAAGTCTCACAATGGAGACATTACGGGTGCCTGCTCGAGCAAATTGATGAACAAGGGGATGACAGTGACAGTGATTTCAAATGTGAGTTTCATTATGTCTGTTTGAGAACTGACTTCTGGGCAAGTTTTATATTCTTGGGACCAAAGAGACAGTACAATGGGGAAGGCATTTGCCTTGCATGCAGCCAACCTGGCTTGATCCTCGGCACCCCAGAGCCCACGAGGAGTGATCCCTGAGTGCAAGAGCCAGGAGTCTGCCCTGAGAACTGCCAGGTGTGTTCTAAACAACAAATAAAAACAATAAATTTTACACACTTTCTATTCAGAGTTGCTCTCCTGTGTGAATTCTCAAATATATAGTGATTTCCTGTGTATCTTTACATTAATTCGGTTTCTCTCCCATGCTGGTTGTCTCATTTATTTTTTTTATTTTTATATTTTTTTTGCTTTTTGGGTCACACCCGGCGATGCACAGGCTCTGCACTCAGGAATCACTCCTGGCGGTGCTCAGGGGACCATATGGGATGCTGGGAATCGAACCCGGGTCAGCTGTGTGCAAGGCAAACGCCCTACCCACTGTGCTATTGCTCCAGCCCCTGATTGTCTCATTTAAACCAACCCTTGGCAGCTCAAAGATATTCTTTATTTCCCTTGATTTGGAAGATCACCGCAATCCTATAAAGATACCAAAATAAAAATTGCGGTGAGGTTGCTGGAGAGATAGTGGTGGACTCTGGCTACATTCCCCGTACCACATAAGGAGTTTGATGTCTTAGCAAGGTGGCAGGAAATTCAGCATTACAGGGCTTGTGGCCACGGAGTTATTGTTGGCTAAACCACCGACAGGTTTGTGAACCCCAGCAAAGCCCTGAGACTAACGCTGAAAGCACCAGGGGTTGAGCAAGATTGAGGTTTCTTGGTCTCTTTCCCCAGGAGTCTTGAGAGCCCATCTCTGTCTTGAATAAAACCAAACCAAACCCAGCAACAAATCTTAGTCCTGAATTCTTAGTAAGGGGCCAGGGAGCTGACTTGAGTCTGCCCTGCCTGTGGGTTTTACCCTTCCCCCCACCCCCCGCCACACTCATCGGTGCTCAGGGCTTCCTCCAGTCTCTATACTCAGGGATCACTCTTGGCGGGGCTCAGGGAACTGTATCGGATGCCAGGGATTGAACCCGGGTTGCCCTGTATAAAGCAAGCTCCCTATCCCTGTCCTAACTCTTTGGCCTGGTTTAACCTCTTTCTGACTTTGACCTGGGATTGATTCCCAGGGATGTTTTTGACTGGGTGCTTTGTGGGAGCCTGCAGCTACTCAAATGCACGACGTTGGCTGGTTATCCAACTCAGCTGCACACGGAGTTGAAATTAATGAGTGTATTTTTCATTTATTAGCAGGGTAGAGGCTCCTTGCTGTGTTTGAACCTGGATTAGGCCCTGAGGTTAGGGACAGAAGCTCACAGCAGGCGCAGAGCTGGGGCTAGACTCTAGGGGGGAAGGGGCCTGAGTGATAGTGATTTTGGATAGGGTGTTTGTCTTGCACATGGCCGACCTGGGTTTCATCCCCAGCATCCCAGATGGTCTCCCGGGCAGCAGCCAGGAGAGATTCCTGACTGCAGAGCCAGGAGTAACCCCTGAGCATTGCTGGGTGTGGCCCCAGTACAAAACAAAACAAAGTAGTCATCACAAACTGATGCTAGCCAGGGAGGAAAAGGAAAGTGGGGCTTAGCAGGGCCCTAGTGGAGGGAACTTGAACTAGCCTGAGGATGAGGGACATGCAGGCTGACACTTGAAAGTGACAGGAATGGGGAGGAATCAACCCTGTGAAGTGAGGAAGGAGTGAGTGCTCCATGCAGAGGACCGAGTCCCTGTCAGGAGCTGGCTGGAGAGTGGCCAGAGGAAGGAGCTGCTGTGTCCGACTGAGGGCAAGTGGCCGAGCAGAAGAGGCCTGGATGCAACAGACAGCCTGAAGATCTGGGCTTTTCATTTTTGGTTTTTAGTAAAAGGCTTATTGAAATGTAATGCACATACCATAAAATAAATCCATCTAAAGCATATAGTTGATCGATGTTTAGTATATCCATAGTTGAATAATTAATTACTATCACTATTTTCTATCTTCCTCCTGGCTCTGTGCTCGGGGATCACGCCTGGCAGGCTCAGGGGACCATGTGGGGTATTGGGGATTGAATCAGCAGTCTCGGCGTGCAAGGCAAGGGCCCCACCCACGGGACGACCTCTTAGTCCCTAGAGGTGTGATTTCCTAGCTTTTGGCTATCTTATCTGCTGAGCCAGAAACAGGAACAATAGGTCTACCTTTTGGGTCCCACCAAGCCAGTCCAGTGATACACAAGGAATCTACTTCTCAGAAAGGCTAGAGCCCTTACTAGCTTCACAGACTGAGCTGCTAAGATACCCCAACATGGTCCTGAGTACCCATAGAGCAAAGAATTTCAGGTGGAGGCAGACCTGGAGCAGATTACTTCAATTTCCAGTTTACCCACCTGGAGAATGGGAAAAGGAATAGATATGAGAATCAAGTTAGGTGTAGCAGGTGAAACACACACTGGGATATAGTAATTGCTCTAAAATGCCAGCTATTAGGACTGGAGCAACACTACCGTGGTTAGGGCACTTGCCTTGCATGTGGTGGACCTGGGTTGGATTTCCGGGACTCCGTATGGTCCCTTACGCTCGCCAGGAATGATCCCTGAGTGTAGAGTCAGGAGTAAGTCCTGAATACAGCCAGGTATGGCCCCCAAACAAAAAGTAAACAAATAAAATGCCAGTTATTTAAATCCTAACAGCATTTAAGGGATTGTAGGGGCTCCAAAAAATAGCTGCTCATGGAATAAAGTATCATAGTTGAAAATTATTTTATTTTGTCTTTTTTTTGGGGGGGGGCATACCTAGCTTTGTTAACAGCTGACTCCTGGTTCTATGCTCAGAAATCACTCCTGGCAGGGTTTGGGGGGACCATATAGGGTTCCATGGATCAAATCCAGGCCAACCACATGCAAGGCAAATACTCTACATGCTATACTATCTCCCTAGAGTTAAAATTATTAAATTAAAAGATGGTCTCTTCTACCTAGGTGGAAATAATAAGATATTTTATGGGGAAAAGTTCAAAAATTTTGTGGTTTAATTTCCATTTAGTAATAAAATACATTTTATTTAGTTTTTGGTTTTTGGGCTATGCCTACTGCTGCTTTGGGGTAACTCCTGGCTCCGTACTCAGGGATCATTTCTGGCAGCTCAGGGCACCATATGGGATGCTAGGAATCGAACCCAGGTCAGCTGCACACAATGCAAATGCCTTAAACCTGTTCTATTGCTCCAGCCCCAATAAAATAAAATAAAATAAAATTTAAACACTTGAGTTAAATAGTCAACCTAAGGGTTCTATTACTTGAATGCTCAGCTTGTATTTTAGTGAAGGAAGGAAGTGCATAGATTTCTAGGGAGACACTCAGAACAGTTTTATGAAACAGGCTCAAAGAGGCCAAGGAGTCAAGTGTCTTATGGGAGGTTCCCCAATAGAAAAGAGTCACAGCTGGATATGTGGACAAGGATTAGGCAGGGCAGGAGGGCTTCAGGGATCAAGGGGAGGGCCTCTTAGCCCAGAATGTAGGGTATTGAAACAAAATATTTAGTTTGCCTTAGTTTATTTTTAATCCTTTGTTTTTCTTAAGCTGGAGTTCTTTTTGATTATAAAAGGAACCATGTTGCTGTGGTTATCCTTAAAAGATAATGAAGTATTTTTTTAAGCTTTAAAAAATATTTTTAGGGGCTGGAGTGATAATACAGATAATACATTGCTATAGAGTATTTGCCTTGCATGGTGCCGACTAGGTTCGATCCCCAGCACCTCTTATGGTCCCCTGAGCATCACCAGGAGTGATTTCTGAGTGCAGAACCAGGAGTAACCCCAGAGTGTGGTTAGGTGTGGCCCCCCAAAAAACAAAAACAATCAAAAAATTTATTTAACCTTAATTCCCTCCTCTCCCTTTGTTGATGCTGTTTTTTGGAGGAGGGGTTTATGGAGAGGGTTGTGCCTCACCCTACAGTACTCAGGACCAACTCCAGGCTCTGTGCTCAGGCAAGGCTTTGGGGGAATCATACATGGTGACTGTCATGGCAAGGTTTTAACTCCTATACTCTCTCTAGTTCCAACTTCTTTGGAAGCTCCATAGTACTTCCGAAATGTTTGTAGCAATCCACTTTCCCACCGGCAGTGCTGGGGAATCCTTTCTCTCTACACTTGTCTCTGTCGCTGCTGCTGTTGATATGGAACCATTTTTCAAGTACATCCGGGAGGCAGTGTGGTGCAGTGGGCAGGGTAGACATGGGTGTCAATTGCCCGGGTTTGTGATTTTGAGGAGGTTTATGGGTTTAGGGCTTAGAGCAAGAATCTCTGCTTTCTAATCCTGTTGCTTTATCTGCAGTGTTGCGACAGTCATGATTGTGAAATGAGTTTTAGAGTAAAGTCTTAAGAAAGCGACAGGCACAGGGGCCGGAGCGATAGTTCAGTGGGTAGGGCACTTGCCTTGTTCGTAGCTAACTCGAGTTCAATCCCCGGGATCCCACATGGTCCCAAGAGCATGGCCAGGAGTGATTCCTGAGTATAGAACCAGAGTAACCCCTGAGCATCACCGGGTGTAACCCCCAACAAACGTAAAACAGTGACGGGCACATAGTAAGGGTTTAGTGCACGTGATCATACTCCCCACCCCGTCATCGCTATTTTTGGCTCCAGGAAACAGATGGTAAGGCTGAATCAGGGAGTTATTTTTGCTCTGTTTTGTTTTGGTTTAGATTCTTCCACCAAGGAGACCAAGATCCTTAGGCACTCGCTGTTCTTAGAAGACACCTAAAGGTGAAGGAGAATCTGGACGCCAAATTCACGGAAAGGGTCAGTTTCTCTGGGCAGCTGCCATCACCCCTAAGGCAGCAACGCCTGAGTGCAAGCCCTTCCTCTTAGTTTCCACCTGTCTCCCCGCCCGCCTTCCTGAACCTTCCTCCTCACCATCACTGGCCAGCTTTGCAGTCTCTCTACAGCATTCCACGGCAGATCTCAGTACTTGACAAGAGTTCTCAGAACACTGGGTATCTTTCTAGTCTTTTTGGATGGCAGAGCACCGACCAATGGAGCATTTTATCAAGCTTTTTTTTTTTTCTTTTTGGGTCACACCTGGTGATGCACAGGGGTTAATCCTGGCTCTGAACTCAGGAATCACCCCTGGCGGTGCTCAGGGGACCATATGGGATGCTGGGAATTGAACCCGGGTCGGCTGCATGCAAGGCAAATGCCCTACCCATTGTGCTATTGCTCCAGCCCCATTATCAAGCTTTCTTAAAAGAACTTTTCTTTGACTAGAAAAATAATCCTTTAGAATTTTTTTTGTGGGGGGCTGGAGCTATAGTACAGCGGGTAGGGAGTTTGCCTTGCACGCAGCTGACCTGGGTTCGATTCCCAGCACTCCATATGGTCCCCCAGGCACCTCCAGGAGTGATTCCTGAGTGCAGAGCCAGGAGTAACCCCTGAGCATCGATGGGTGTGACCCCCCCCAAAAAAAGAAAAAAATTGCTTAAAATTTTTTTGTGTGTGTGGTCACAACTGGTGCTGCTCGGGCGTTACTCCTGGCTCTGCACTCAGAGGGGTGCTGAGCATATGGGATACCAGGGATCGTACCTGGGTTGGCCTCAGATAAGACAAGCGTCCTACCAACTGTGGTTTCTTTTGGGCCTTAGGAAAAGAATGCCTTTCTCTATTGTTGTGTTGTTTAAAAATTTTTTTTTCTCATTCCCTCCCTCACAGAAGATTACTGCAAGAATAAAAAAAGATGAGGGGCTGGAGTATTTGCCTTGCATGCAGCCAACCCAGATTCGATTCCCAGTATCCCATATGGTCCCCCGAGCACCACCAGGAATAATTCCTGAGTGCATGAGCCAGGAGTAACCTCTGTGCATCACTGGGTGTGACCCAAAAATAATAAAAAAAAAGAATAATTCTTATACATACTCGGAATCCTGGTTAAACATTTGAGATGCTCCAATCTGTTTGAGGAACATTCAGGCAGTGAGAGATATTCAGAGTTATGAAACTTCCAACCTTTAACCTAGTAATACCAGTTTTGGAAATATACCCCAAGGAAATTGCCCAAAAGGGAAAAAATGTGATTTGTGCAAAAGATGTTCATAGTCGGCTATTTATAAGAGGGAAGCACTGGAAATAGTTCAAATGCCAAATAAGGGTATAGTTCAGTGAATTATGGTATAGAGAGACAAGGAACCCCAGGGGAGGGTTTCAAATGGCCCAGCCCTGCCAGCTTGAGGAAAGTGTAGAGAAAACTGCTTGAAGGGACAAAGAACACAATGTGGAAAGCTTCCAGTTATGCAAAGGGTATGTTGCACCAAAAAAAGTTTGGAGGTGAAGTTTGAAAAGAGGAAAATGATTTAGAGTCAAGTTGAGAGGTGTCTTGTGAAAAGTTGCTTGTGGATTTCATCATCAACTGCAATCGACTCCAGGGACTGAACATTTTGACCTTAAAACAGTTCTTTGAGCACATCAGGATACTTTGACCAGTAGGCTTTCATGGCTCCATGCCAGGACATGAGAAAATGTGAACTTGAATAGCAGAATCCTTTGTTCTAGAAGTACAGATACCGGGAAGGACTGGTAGGTGCAGAGATGCTTTGCTGGACACTAGTGTCCATTTGGAGTCAGTTCACAGACCCTCGGATAATCATGAGACCCTCTTTTTTTTGGTGGGGGGGGTCACACCTGGCGATGCTCAGCGGTTACTCCTGGCTCTGCACTCAGGAATTACTCATGGCGGTGCTCAGGGGTCTATATGGGATGCTGGGAATCGAACCCAGGTCGGCCGCATGCAAGGCAAATGCCCTACCCACTGTGCTATCACTTAGACCCTCTTAAGGACTCCCCATCACCAGGTGAGTGGCAGGAAGCCCTCTTTTAGAGAGGGAATAAGAAAGAAATCAGATTTCAGGAGATAGAATAAATTGACGACTCATTTACAAAAAAGTTACATCAATTAGTTTTTTGTGTTTTTTTTTTTTTTTTGGGTTCAGACCCAGCACTGCTCAGGGCTTACTCCTGGCTCTGTATTCAGGGGTCACTCCTGGAGGGACTCAGGAGACCATATAGAGTGCTGGGGGATTGAACCTAGGTTGGCTGCATGCAGCAAGGCAAGCCCCTTACCCACTCTCCTAATGCTCTGGCCCCTTCTCACTTTTTGTTTGTTTTTTCTTTTTGTTTTTGATGCTTCTGACTCAACACTCAGTAATTACTCCTTGAAGGTCTTTGGGACCATATGGGATGCTGGGGATCAAGCCTGGTCATTTGCAAGACTAGGGTTTGCAAAAAAAAAAAAGGTGGGGGGGGGGGAGAAAGGGGGAAAAAGTGAGCTCAAAATAGTAAAAAGAAAAAGTTCAGAATACAATTTTTTTTTCTTGCCATACCCAGTGAACTAGAGCGATAGCACAGTAGGTAGGGCTTTTGCCTTGCATGCGGCCTACCCAGGTTAAATTCCTCCATCCCTCTCGGAGAGCCTGGCAAGCTACTGAGAGTATCTCACCCACACTGCAAAGCCTGGCAAGCTACCTGTGGCATATTTGATATGCCAAAAACAGTAACAACAAGTCTTACAATGGAGAGGTTACTGGTGCCCATTCGAGCAAATTGATGAACAATGGGATGACAGTGCTACAGTGCTACAGTGCCATACCCAGCAGTGTTCAGGGCTTACTCCTGACTCTAAGTTCAGGGGTCACTCCTAGCAATCGTTAGGGACCATATGCAGTGTCAGGGATTGAACCTAGATCAGCTGTGTTCAAAGTCAATGCCTTACCAGTTGTACTATCTCTCTTTCCAAGACTAGGAAACTCTTTAGTCAGATCACCAAACCAAGAGCCCGTTAAATCAAGAAACTATAAAGAGAAGGAAAGAGACAGATAGATAATTGTTTCAAGTTCCAGGGGCAAGTAGAGCATTTTTTTTTGGTTTTTTGGGTCACACCCGGTGATGCACAGGGGTTATTCCTGGCTCTGCACTCAGGAATCACTCCTGGCGGTGCTCAGGGGACCATATGGGATGCTGGAAATCGAACCCGGGTCGGCCACGTGCAAGCAAACGCCTTACCTGCTGTGCAATTGCTCCAGCCCCACATAGAGCATTTTTAAAAATAATATATCTTGGGTACAAGTTAATATTTAACAGCCAGAAGGCAAAAAATATGTACACTGGCATGATTATTAAAGTTTAGGTATCGTTTAAAACCTTCTTATTTCCCTAGTGAAATCTGACCTCAAACTATCATTGAAAAACTATTTGGCCTGGGATATTTCTATTTTCCTTTTTCAACCTTTATTTGGGCCATAAGCCATACTCAAATTACAATTTTAAAAAAACAGTGATGAGAAATTAAAACAGGGAGTCATATCAAGAGTCCTAGGCAACTGAGTTTTATTGGAATAAGACATCAAAGCTTCTTCTCCCCTGTGCTTTTTCTGAAAAAGCCAATTCCACACTCACGGGGTTAAGAACCAGTGTTAGGCGGTAGCTTCCCTCTGTTCTGTTTGTTCATTTAAGACTGTGTTATTTTATTCATTTTTCTCCCTGGCGAGTTAACAATGTCCATGCAGGGTCCTTTGGGGAACAGTTTGTTTTACAATAGGCGACTTTCTGCCAGACCTCACATTTCATTACCTGAATGGCTAAAGCTCTCTCAGTTCACTTCGACATCCTCTGGCATTTAATGATGTCCACATCTGTGGTTACGGAACAACTTCACAGGGCTGGGGACATGGCTCAAGTGGTAGCTCACAAGCCTTCTATGTTCAAGCCTTATGAGGTTCAGTTCCTGACACCTGGGCCCCCACAACCCACTTACAAGAACAACAATAATAGGGGCTTGAGCGATAGTACAGCGGGTTTGTACAAGGGTGTTTGCTTTGCATGCAGCTGACCCGGATTCAATTCCCAGCATCCCATATGGTCTCTCAGCACCACCAGGAGTAATTCCTGAGTGCAGAGCCAGGAGTAACCCCTGTGCACCGCCTAGTGTGACCCAAAATAGCAAATAAATAAATAAATAAATAAATAAGATTTAAAAAGAATAACAATAACAACGAGCCCATATCCAGGGCAGGAGCAATAGCTCTGTGGTCTGGAGCAATACTTGGCATTCAAGGAGGTGAGCAGCCCCTGAGTGCCATCAGACGTGGCTTCCAAGCCAACAAAACAAACCCATATTAGCTTCAGAGTTGCTACCAAAAGCCTGAAGCCAAGAGTGTTTTTACTTATGCCATCCCAGGTGTAAGTGCAAGTACTTGAACAAGGTCGCCTTGTTCGAGGGAAAGTGTTGAGAATTTAGACTATCAATCTCCCACTTCAGGCAGAGCTGGAGAAGGACCCATTTGTATGCAGGGTTCTGAGGCTGAGTGGAAAACATTCCCTGGAGGGAAATTTTCCCAGTGAAAGGAGTGAGTGAGTCTCTCCTTCTCTTTGCTTTATTCCAGGGTTTCTCTATCCTGACACTTTTTTTTTAAATTGGTTTTGGGTTTGGGGGCTACGCCTGGCAATACTCAGGGCTCACTCCTGGCTCTGTGCTCAGGGATCACTCCTGATGGGGTTCAGGGGACCTTATAAGGTGCCAGGGATTGAACCGAGGTCAGTTGTGAACAAGGCAGTGCCCTACCCCCTGTACTATCGCCCCAGCCCCAATGCTGACACTCTGAACCCTTAGGCAGGAATCATTATGTTTTTTGGGGGGGTGTCTTTGAATTGTAGGATATTTATTTACTCTGTGTGTGTGGAAGGGGGGGATTGGGACACACCCTGTTCACTTGGCCATGACCGTGAGATCCTAATGGCTCCTCCAATAATCATTACCCTATGTCCCAGGCCCAGTCAAATGTCACCTGAGTAGTCAAACAGCGCCCCCCCCCCCACACACATTGAATATTTACATATTCAGGGTGAAAATAGTCGCACTTGAGCAGCATTAAGTTTCTCCTCTATGTTGAAGACACTGGAACATTCCACCTTCATTGTCTCTGTGGGCTCAGCCCAACGTGGAACTTGTGGGAGAAAAACTTTCCATGTCTGACTCTTCCTCACTGCTGAACTCGGCCCAGCATTTTCTCATTCTTCAAGTTCTTTCCCGGGAATTCATTTCTCCTCGGTCTGGAACGATAGATAGCACAACGGGGAGGGTGTTTGCCTTGCACGCGGCCGACCCGGGTTCGATTTCTCCGTCCCTCTTGGAGAGCCCGGCAAGCTACCTCATGGCAGAGCCTGGCAAGCTCCCCATGGCATATTTGATACTCCAAAAACAGTAACAACAAGTCTCACAATGGAGACGTTACTGTGCCTGCTCGAGCAAATCGATGAACAACGGGATGACAGTGCTACAGTGCACTTCTCCTCAAGGACTGAGAACTGGCGGTGTCCCCTGTCCCCACTACCAAAAACAAACAACACACGAAACTCCCTGTGAGAAGAGGAAACCTCAAATGCTTTGAGGTGAAACAGCCCTAAGTCAGCAGAATCCTGTCTGGGGCCTCCTGGAGGGCTTGGAGTCCGTCACCCCCAACTCGTGAGGCGTGAACTCACCGAGTCGAAGAGTCACTCTACTGGGGGGCACTTGCCCTTTGGACGTTCCTAGAAGTGTATCTCATGGCTGGGCAGAGCAGAGCAGGTGGGAAGTTGGAAGGGCAGAGTTCTGGAGATAGCGCGGCAGCTGCCCAGAGGCCGGTGCTGCTGACGGAGCTCGAAAGCCACATCAAAGTGGCTGCTCTTTGGCTGCTCCTTCCTGACCCACTCGGTCGCTCCCCAGGAACCAGGACTCCAGCCAGGGTTCCCAGAGCAAAGGGGCTCTTTAGTGGCTTGTGGGCAGCATGTCCCTGCGGTCTGTGGGGACAGATGACATCCCAGTCATTCCCCTGTGCGCATCGCATGGGGGAAGGGCAGGGACTGTCAGGCCAAAGACAAGGACAAATGAGAGTTGAGGGGTGGCTCTTGGGCTATCTAATCAATGAAGCCAAATGACACCTGTCAAAAGTTCATTTTGAGGGTGGATCAAACGGGGATTAATGATAATGTTGGGTGGGGAGTGAAAAAGGTGATTAGAGGATGCTGGGGCAAGGCTCCAGACCTGAGAGCACTGGCTCTGGAAGCATTGGGCCATGAGTTTGATCCCTGGTGCTGCCCACATGCGCTTGAGTGGAAACTGCAACAGACGATGAAACGTCCAGTGCACAACCCAGCGCCTGACTCCTTTGAGCACTACTAAACAAAGGTGCACCAGCGCACTGGCCGGAGTGACCCCCATGAGCATATGTGTGTTACATATCACCCTTCAGGGAGTGCTATTTAATAATAACACACATTATTAAAAGGCTTTGACCCTGACGAGCACTATGGCTGAGTGTTTGAGCAACACAATTAAGTGTGTGAGCCCCACAACTGAGCATGGGTGCCACCCTTGGTCATCGCAACAGAGGAAAAGGGAAGGGGAAGGAAAGGAAAAGAGTAAAGGTTCTAGGGAAGCCGGGAAGATGAAATCTTGAAGTTACACCTGGGCCACGGTTCCCAGTGGCTGGCAGGGTGGGTGGGACAACAAATTCAACTTTCATTTTTTGCCTCTGGAGAGACGGGATTGCAGACAAGAGCTGGAGATTACAGTTCCTTGGGATGAGGGGCGTCCCCCTGTTCAGCCTCCAGCCTGGAGTCATTTGTGTGGCGGGGAGAGCTGGGTGGGTTCAGAAGGCACAAGCTGTGGAATGTGAAGGGCAAAAAGCAGCTAATGAGAAAACAGCCAAAGGGAAGTACTGCAGACTTGCTGGCTGGAAAAGTGCATGCTAAAGGAACTCATTAAAACGCTAGATTGCTTCTTGTTGTAGCTACACTTCTGTCCTGGAGAGACTTCACAAGGCAAAGGAAGAAAGAGAGGCGCTCAGAACCAGACCAGCAGCAGGCCACCTGGAACAGAGTGTCCAGCGGAGACTTCTGTGTGTTGGACAAGCTCTGGTCCAACTGTTTGCTTGGGTCTTTCACTTCCCTTTCAACAGCTGCAGGCTGACCCTGCAAACAGCAAAGGGGAGATGGCTCTTTGGGGGATCACGGGAGGTCACTCATGTCAGCTGGAGGGACTGTTTGACCTTTGCCAGCGCTTGATTTTTGTCTCTATGAAATGAAAAACTTTTTGGCATAGAATAATGATAATTTTCTGTTTTGTTTTGTTTTGTTTTGTTTTGACCACACCTGGAGATGCACGGGTGACTGTGAGGTCCCAGGGCTACCTCACGCAAAACACACACTCCTACCATTTGAGCCATCTCCTGGCCCAAGAATGAGAGCTTTTTGTAAATAATAGGTACCAACGCAGAAAAAAAAATATAGACCTCCTCCCTTGTTATTAAGCAGCAGCGGCCCACGGGCCTGCGACATGACTTAATGGTACAGCCCATCTTTCATTTGGATCAGGTCCTGGGTTCAATCCCTGAAATCAAAACCCCCAAACAAACAAACAAACACATTAAACAAAATATGGTGGGATGGGGAGGAAGGGAGATTTTGGCTTCCATTGTCCATTGCTGTAACTGTAGTTTCTTTTCCACACTAATTAGATTCTTTTACTAGGGCTAGGGGACATACTAGCAGTGCCTAGGGCTTACTCCTGACTCTGTGCTGAGGGATCGCTCCTGTATGGGGTGCTGGAGATCAAACCTGGGTGGGTTGTGTGCAAGGCGAGTCTCCTTTCCACTATACTATCTCTCTGACTCTCAAGGTTCTTGGTTCTCTAATGGAAGTGACTGATAGTAACTGCTCCTTAGTTTTATTTCTAGTCAATCCCTTCATTAACAGGTTCATCAGAAAGCTATTTGACCTGAGTGTTTTTCATTCTCAAGAGTCTCTTGAAAAACTCTTGGATATAAGTGACTCTGTCCTGTTTTATTGACACACATAGGCCTAAAAGAAATCTGTCTAGTTTGGCAATTACTACAGAAAGAAATCCATAAATATTAATAATTCAACAGCTAACATAATGGTTTTCAGAAAACAAGTCAGCAAAGTTGGAGAGGGTACAAACAACCAGTCAATTGATTAGGGATGGACCCTTAAATATTCTACCGTGTCTTCAAATGAAATGTTCTTGGATTTCCTCCTGGAACTGTCGCCAACAAGAGCCAGCTGATGTCTTTTTATGTAAAGTCTCATCATCTGGGTAGGAGAAATAGCTCAATAGGCTAGAATGCATTTTACTTGTGGTGCTAGTATGCAGAAGAAGGATTAGGCCAGAGAGATAGTCCGGTGGGCAGGGCACTGCCTTACATGCATGCAGCCAACTTGGGTTTAATCCCCAGACATGGTCCCCTGAACCCTGCCAGGAGTGACCAGGAGGAAGCCCTGAGCACTGCCAGATGTGGTCCCAAACCCAAAAGTCTAACAAAGAAATAAAATGGAAGAGGGATGTAGGAAGCAACTCAGT
The DNA here is from genome assembly GCF_027595985.1 of Sorex araneus. Taxonomy (NCBI): domain Eukaryota; kingdom Metazoa; phylum Chordata; class Mammalia; order Eulipotyphla; family Soricidae; genus Sorex; species Sorex araneus. The sequence goes on along the minus strand of NC_073304.1, from coordinate 220,031,044 downwards.
GGTAGAGGGTGTGCCTTGCATGTGTGAACCCTGGATTAGATTCCCAGCACTAAAAATAAAGTTAAAAACGGAGAGAGGGGTCAGAGGATAGTCCAGCAGGGAGGGCATTTGCCTTTCACGCGGCCAACCGACTTCAATCCCCAGCATCCCAGATGGTTCTTCGAATACTGCCGGGAGTAATTCCTGAGTGCAGAGCCAGGAGTAGCCCCTGAGCGTTGCCTGGTGTGACCCAAAAAGCCAATAAAATAAAATTAAATAAAATTTAAGTTAAAAGGGACAGAAAGGGGGAAATTCTCCTTGTTCTGAATGAAGGGTTTTATCTGTATCCGGAGGATAGGGATGGAGGCAAGCATCCTTTCTGAATCTTCACCTGGCTCCACTGTTCCTGCAAGAATCCCCATGCCACCCCTTTGGCCTATTCCATATAATGATATGTGATTAAGCTGCATCACCACACGGATGGTGGAAGGACAGAGAACATGAGCTAAGTCCATGAGTAAAACCCCTCGGACAGAGTTGGGACAGGGGAGGGGAGCACAGTAAGCACTCAGAAAAATCTGTTATTTATTTCATTTTATTTTATTTTTTGTTTTTGGGCCACATCTGGCTGTGCTCATAGCTTACTCTTAGTTCTGTGCTCAGGTATTACTCCTGGCAGTGCCCAGGGCCATATGGGATACCTGGTCAGCTGCTTGCAAGACAAATGCCCTACCTGCTGTACTTTCTCTTTGTTGCCAAATCTATTATTATGCATTCTTTTCACTCTCATCAACTGCCAGAGGCAGAGACATTCTTTCCTTTCTGCTAGAATCCTTGTGCCAGGAACCCAGATTTAAGGGAACAAATAAGGGATCAGGGGTGGGGGCCAATTCCGAAACAAGACCTTCTCCCTCCCTTCTCCTTTGGTGAGCCCATTAGGGTCTCTGAAGATGACTGTGAAGAAATCCATTTCAGTGGGAGGACTCCGCTTTCCCTAAATATTCACATCCTGGAGTCCATGGGCTGACCTTGACCTCAGTTCCAGGTCATGCAACGATGCAAGGACTTTAGAGGTGGAGCCTGGTAGGACAGGTGAACTAACTCTTAAGTAGTCAAACCTGGGAGCACTCCAGGGAGCACTTCTCACTTCTAGGACTTGCCCTCTTCGGACTTCCTTTCACTATAACCCCAAACCTTGCTGACCCTGGATTATTGGATCCCAGAATTTGCCCAGCCTTGTTCTGTTGCTATAAATGCCAAACCCTGATTGCTGAGTTTGGTAATGACTTTACTTGTCATTTCTCAAGTCGTAGTTGAATGTCTAGAGTAACTCACGCTGACCTGTGCTCAGGCTATTAATGCTCATGAGGTCTTGGACACTGTATCTTTCTGGTTCTGTGCATATTGTACCTCTGTGGATGTGTTCAACTGTGCTGTGTCCTGGTGGACACCATATAGATTTCCCAAACCTTACAGGACAGTTGGCAGCTTTGACCCAGAAACCAAATGCTGAGTTTAGGAAAATTGAAAAGAGCTAGCAATTGAGCCAGAATGAGAACCTTTAGATCCTGTTTCATCTGAAATATAGTCATCAACAAGCTTTCATTCTTAAATAAAATGTTTAATAAAATACTGCACACATATGTTTTTCTTTTCAAAGATGTTCTAAGTAGAATGGTGGGTGTAAATGATAATATACAGTATAGTATATAATTGGTAGCAAAAAACAAGGACTTTCAAATAAATAGATGGCTCACTTCTTTTTAAAAAGGATATTTCTGCAAATCAGTTGAGATTGGAGAACAGGCAAGGAGTTGGCTGTTAGTCTAAGAAAGTGTCTTTGGTTGGCTTTGGCTAGAGAAAGGAGACATATCTATCCCCCAGGAGTCAAAGGGAACATTTGGAGTGACCTTCTGCAGAAAGGAATCTTTGCTTCTTCTTTCCATTTTGTCCAAGATTTCAGAGCTTAATCAATGCACAAGTGTCACCTTGGAATCATTTTTCAGCCACCGAGGTTACTGCCGGGTAAGTGTGGGGAGTATAGAAAGCTTTGAGAAAAGCAGAGCTGGGCTCATAAAGAGGAAGATTAGGGGTGTAGGAACGTAGCTCAGTGGTAGAGCATATGTCTGACATGTGTTGGTGCCTAGGATTGGTCCCTTATGCATGCACGAGTGAGCACACACACACACAGGCATACACGCACACACACACATACGCAGTCACACGCACGCACACATGCATAGGAGATCTAGTGGGAGGAGGGGAAGCTGGCTGGGCCTGAATGTCCTGACATTGTTTATGTTGCAGCAGGCATTCAGAAATACAATGAATGTGGATGCATCACAGAGAAAGACCAGAAACCCCACAGAAACAGAGTTCCTCCACCAACCACCAGTTAAGTTAGTCCCCACTCTTGAGAGTTCCTTACCTATAGATTCAAATAGAAAGCCAATCAGGTATTACTTGACATATAATTTTCATGAGATGAAAGATACTCGAGTCCTCCATCCACCCTTTCCCGCCTCTCAACCCCGCCGCTCCTGCTCCTTTTCCCAGTTCGGGTGGGCACGGGGAGAAAAATTCTCCGGTGGGTTTCCCAGTGTGGGACTGTGAGCAAGTCCTTCCTGACAAGCTCGTTTCTGTCACTCTGATAGAAGAACAAGCCAGTCTTCACAGGGAAACCCAGGTGGGCCCAACCTCTAGCAAATGAGTCTTTTCTTTCACAAATTCACTCCCCCACCAAACATCACCTCATGCAATTAGAACCACAAAGGTGGAAGAGGCTCATCCAAGCTGACTCTAGCACCTCTGGTTTCAACCGGGTTGGAAGAAGAGTCCAGCTCCCCCACGCTACCGACCCCCATCCTTTTTTTTTTTTTGTCACACCTGGCGATGCACAGGGGTTACTCCTGGCTCTGCACTCAGGAATTACCCCTGGTGATGCTCAGGGGACGATATGGGATGCTGGGAATCGAACCCAGGTCGGCCACAAGCAAGGCAAACGCCCTACCTGCTGTGCTATCGCTCCAGCCCCCATCCCCCCCACCCTCATCCTTGACATGGTCCTTGACACGGAATCCTGAACTCTCCACATCCCTTACAAAGACTTCTTGTCCGATGGGCCCAGGACCCGGGAGAGACAGTAGGGGATGAGGCCGACAGAGGCCAGCGGCACGGTGGCGCTCTTGCAGAAAGACAGGACATAGAAGACCAGCTCGGTGTGGGATGGGGGTTTCAAGGAGTCAAAGATGTGCAGGAAGATGAGGGAGACCCCGATGCAGCCGAGGCGGAAGGGCAGCCACTTGCCAAGCTTGCCCTTGCAGCTCTCCTTGTACAGGCCTGAGTTGAGAGCCAGGCCCAGGCCAAAGAGAGTCCCCAGGTTCTTGAGGAGGCTGGCAAAGGGCGTGGTATCGATGTGCACCCACTCCGGCCGCTCACACCATTTCTTGGCTTTCGCGAGAGTCCACAGAAGGTCCACACCCAGGGCCTTAAGCAGCAGGTAGAATCCAATGGCAAAACTGAACAGGAAGAGCGTGATGAGAAAATACTTCTTGAGACTCGCATTGTAGATGCTCTGGATGTAGCGGAAGGTCTCGGCCACAGCGATACCTGAGCGGAGGAAAGAATGACTGTGAGAAGAGGGGAGAGTCTGGGCGAGCTTCACTGGGGCTGGGAACTGGGGGGGGGGGATGCATCGTCTCTCCAACCATCACAGCATTTAGTCCCAGACACCAGGGGCCAAGCTCGCCTGGTTTCTTCCCATCCACGATTCCAGTCAGTATTTTTTTTTTTAAGTTTACATCGTTTATTTAGAAGTGAAAATGAATGGAAGATTCACCTGCCACATTGGGTATTGCACCAGAGAATTACCTGGTACTTAAGGGGCAGGAAGCAGCTTCCTGCTACCACAGGCTTGGCTTTGACGGCAGGGGTTGTGGGTGACCAAGCGACCGGAATCGCAGGGCCGTGTCGATGGATGTCTCGTACGGAGTCCAATCGGTATCTTTCAGATTCTTTTTTTTTTTTTTTGCTTTTTGGGTCACACCCAGCGATGCTTAGGGGTTACTCCTGGCTTTGCACTCAGGAATTACTCCTGGCAGTGCTTGGGGGACCATATGGAATGCCGGGGATTGAACCCAGGTCGGCCGCGTGCAAGGCAAACGCCCTACCCGCTGTGCTATCGCTCCGGCCCCTGTATCTTTCAGATTCTTTTTACTTGGTTTGGGGCAGTGCTCAGGGGTTGTGCTCAGCAATCATTTCTGGTAGGCTCAGGGGATCAAATGTGCTGGGGATTGAATCCAGTTTGGCCGCATGCAAAGCAAACACCCTCTCTGCTGTACTATCACTCTGGCCCCATCTTGCAGATTCTGGATTTATTTCTTAAGCTCTGGATTCTTTCATCCATGTCTCAGACACCTTCCTCCGCAAGCCAGGTTCCAGCTAGAGGAATATTCAGCTCTGCTTGAATGCCCTCGGGGGCATGGGCTTCACTTCTACTTGGGAAACCTATTTCATCTTTTGGTTGTTTGGAGATGTTCAGGGGCTAGTCTAGTCTGTGTTTGGCGTTGCTCTGGTTGATGCTAGGGGACCCTTGGTGCTGGGGGTTAGTCCCTTTTGCATGCATGACCACGGGGACTCCTACATGTAAAGCCTCCACAATCCTCTGTGCCATCTCCCTCACCCCCATTTCATCTCTGAGTGGATTTGATTGGGGTCTTCCTTAGGCAAGGGAGATGGCTGAACGGGCTGGAGCACAGGCTTTGCATGTTGGAGGCTTAAGGTTTTTTGTTTTGTTTTGTTTTGTTTCTCTTTGGGTCACACCTGGCTATGCACAGGGGTCACTCCTAGCTCTGCACTCAGGAATTACCCCTGGTGGTGCCCAGGGGACCATATGGTATGCTGGGAATCGAACCCGGGTTGGCTGAGTGCAAGGCAAACGCTCTACCCGCTGTGCTATCGCTCCAGCCCCCAGGAGGCTTAAGGTTTGATCCCCAACACCACATGGTCCCCTGAGTACTGATGGGAATGACCCTGAGAACAGAGATGGAAATAGCGCTCTGGCTCTGCTAGGTGTGGCCCACCATCCCCCCCCCCCCGCGCTCTGCCCCCTCCCCACATACACACAAAAACTAGAAAGGAAAATGTTCTTCTTTAAGCAGAGTTGAAATCTATCCCTCTCAATGGCCTTTAGTTGGTCTCAGTCCCACTCTCTACCCCAGGAGTTAATCAGATACAATCTAGAATCTCTGTAACACATGCAAAGATAGTTATTCTCCCTAACTCAAAACATTCTTGGGCCTTTTAAGTAACATGGCAACTGTGTCTTCCTCAAATTGCCTCTTCCTCAACCGAGGACCTTGGAGGAAATGTGGGGTTACTTTTGTTCTGTGACCACATTTGGCAGAGCTCAGAGCTTACTCTTGGCTCTGCATTCAGGGCTCACTGCTGGTGGGGCTTGGAGGACCATGTGGGGTGCCAGGGATTGAACCTGAGTTGGCCATGTGCAAGCTGTGTTGCTGCTCAGGCCGCTCTGGGGTTATTTTTGTGGCTGCTAGGAAACCAATGAGGGCTGACAAGCCAGTGCCTTCCTCAAAGCCAAGACTTTCTTTCTTACACTTAAATGACATCTTTCTGCCCCCCCCCAAGATTTTCTTTCTTACACTTAACTGACATATTTCTGCCCCCCTATTTTAAAATATACATTTTAAATTATTTTCATGTGTGTGGTATTGGGCCAAGAATCCCAAATACAGTAAAAATATATATACATCCCTCTCAGAAAGCCCGGCAAGCTACCGAGAGTATCCCGCCCGCATGGCAGAGCCTGGTAAGCTACCTGTGGCGTATTTGATATGCCAAAAAACAGTAACGATAGGTCACATCCCCCTGACCCTGAAAGAGCTTCCAATCGTTGGGAAAGACGAGTAAGGAGAGGCTGCTAATATCTCAGGGCTGAGTGTAATAGAGACGTTACTGGTGCACGCTGACAGTGATACGGTGATACAGTGATATTGGGCATTGAACCCAAGATCTCGCCCATACCAGGCCAGTTCTGCCATTAGCTGAGCTATGTTCCGGGTCCTTTCTGGCCCTTATTAACTGGATTCAAGAAAACACAAATATCCAAAATGCTTGAACCCATCCACAAAGAGGACCAATTGTGGGAATCTACTAGGTTTACAAATGCAGTTATAGAAATGAAGAGTTCTCTAGGATTGTGGTGTTCATTTGTTAAATTTGAGAGATTTGGGGCCAGCGTGATAATACGGCAGGTAGAGTGCTTGCCTTGCATGTGGCCAACCCAGGTTCATTCCCATAGGGTCCCCGAGCACCACCAGGAATGATCCCTGAGTGCAGAGTCAGAAGCTAAACCCTGAGCCCTGTTGGGTGTGACCCAAACCGCCCCCTCCCCTGAATTTTTTGTGGATTATTTTGAAACTAAGCTGGCCGTCATTCCCAGCTAAAGAACTGTAAAAAACAAGAAAGTAAAAAGCTTGGGGATTTCCAGCTCGGATGGCTGTACGTTCAGCTGAGGCGTTGCCACTTTCCCAGCACACACCTAATTGTAGATCTGGGCTGTCCTAATAGAAATTAATCATTTCCAGGCATCTACCCTTGTCTTTCAGCCCACTGCAAGGCTAACAGCTGTGATTACACACAGAACAGGGTTGGAATGCTGGGCTTAGATCCAGACAGGGAAGGGGTGAGATGGGCGGGCGGGGAGGGAGGGAGGGAGGGAGGGAGGGAGGGAGGGAGGGAGGAGGCGGGAGTGTGGATACCTGACAAGACTCCAGCGACAACCTGGTGGGGAAAATGAGCACCGAGGTAGATTCGAGACAGACAGACATTCAGCTGCACGGCCCAGAATCCCAGCCACAAAAGGACACTTAAGCACCTGAAATGGAAGAGGCGGTTACAGCAGAGCCCAGACAGATGACTCGGCAGAGAGCACCGTGTGTGGGAGTCTGGCAAACTGAGGGGCATCCATGGAATTTACCCAAACTTGAGATCCCCCTACAAAAAAAAAGGTCAAGTACTCGTGGCAAGTGGCAAATCCTTGAATATGTGAAATTTTGCTTCCACTATTTTGGTCGTTATTATTTTACCATTGTTGGGGGTGGTGGGTGGGGAGGGCAACGCCTCTTCCTGTGGGGGAATTCATAACCCCCGGGATCTCACCTGTGGTAACAAAGGAGTCTATGCACACGGAGCTCGCATACCCGGTACCTTCCCTGTGTGGGAACGGCCTGTGCTTCTCTGGTTTGTGGCGTTAGAACATCTTGCCCCTGAGTAGGTGAGGCCACCACTCAGCCACATCTCCAGCCTGTCTGTTTTCTTTCTCTCTTCTTCTTTTTTTAAAAAAATAGTATTGGACAACCTTCAGAGAAAGCCTTGCTGTCTAAAGCTAACTACAATACATCAGGGGGTGTAGTACTCTGCAGGAGGGAGGGAGGGAGAGAGGGAGGGAGGAAGGGAAGGGAAGGAAAGAAGGGAGGGAGGAAGGGAGGAAGGGAGGAAGGAAGGAAGGAAGGAAGGAAGGAAGGAAGGAAGGAAGGAAGGAAGGAAGGAAGGAAGGAAGGAAGGAAGGAAGGAAGGAAGGAAGGAAGGAAGGAAGGGAGGGAGGGAGGGAAAGAGGAAGGGAAAGAGGGAGGGAGGGACGAAGGGAAGAAGGAAGGAAGGAAGGAAGGAAGGAAGGAAGGAAGGAAGGAAGGAAGGAAGGAAGGAAGGAAGGAAGGAAGGAAGGAAGGAAGGAAGGAAGGAAGGAAAGAAAGAAGCCTCTCTGTTTTCATCTAGATGGGGCACCTCTAGGGTTGGCACAGAAATGGGCTTTTGTGTTAGCCCTGCCACTTCCTCACTATACGGGGACTCTTCTTCCTGGTGGACCTGGCTTCTGTGTCTATGAAGGAGGAGTTGTACTTGTGGTCCCCTTCAGCCCTTACATTCTGTGGTTCTTGGGTTCATTCTCAGCAGAAGTGCTGCGGCCCCCGTCAGTACCAGCCCAGGAGCTGGACAGGTGAAGGGCAGGTGAGGGGATGTGAGCTGCTGAGAGCCACTGTCTGCCTCAACCGCCAGTGCTGGCTTCTTACCTAAAGGTGTACGTTGACTTTTTCTTGCCCTTCAAGATAGAGAGGGCAGATGTGACCATCACATAATACACACCAGCTGCTCCCATGGCATGGCCGGAGGGACTTCCTGAAGGGCAGGGAAGAGATGAAAGAGTGAGATGGAGGTGGAAAGAGTCCACCTGGAGGGCTTCCCAGGGGCTGCCAAAGCTATCTAGGTGCTTTCATCCAACCAAGCCACCATCCACTCACACACCCACGGCGTTTTTCACTTAGTTCACATCTATTGCATTCCTACTACATGCCCCAAACTGTTCTAGGATCTGGGCGAATAAAACCAAAGCAATCCTGCAATTCTTTCAGATCCCTGCAGTCCACAGATGCACAAAGAACCTGAGTACTGGACATATACTTGCAAACCCTCCTACCCTCCGTCACCTCTTTCCCGCCCTTTCCTTGCTCACTCCATGCTCCTGCGTTGGCTTTGATGCGCACACTGAAACATATTCCCTCCTTCAAGGCTTTGCATTCTTAAGTTTTCTGGCCAGGCCCCTCTTCTCCCAGAAATGTCGGAATGAATTCCCTTGTTTCCTTTGAGATTTTTCTCAAATCTCCATTTTTCAATGAGTCCTATCCCAACCATCCTTTTTAATACCAATCTATTCCCACTCCTGACATCTGGATCCTCAGGGCTAGAAGGACCTGAGACGCCCGACCCACATCCCTCTCCTGCTGCATGGAAGGGCTTATCCCCCCCATTGTTGAGATGGGGCCCGTCAGCTCTCAACCTTCTCCTGGCATCTTCCTGGGTCAAATGAAGAGAGCTCCTGGCACCCAGTCACCGCCTGGCTCTCTCCACCCACCGCAGAACAGCACCTTTTCCGAAAGGCAGCTTCCCTCTCCATGCCCTTTCAGAGCTCCCCACGTGGTTGGGGAGGAGTCAATGTCCTTCTGCTCCTGTGGACATTTTATTTCTTTGTTTTGTTTTGGGGCCACATCCAGCTATGTTCGGGCCTCACTCCTACTCCTAGCTCTGCATATGGGGATCACTCCTGGTTGGCTCAAGGGGCCATATTAGGGATTGAACTCTGGTCAGACACATGCAAGGCAAGAGCCCAATACACTGTACTATCACTCTGGCGTATTGCTTCTATTTCTTCCACAAGCTTTGCTCTGAAATGTGCTTTATTTTTTTAAAAAATTTTATTAGTGAATCAACGTGAGATAGAGTTACAGACTTACAAACTTTCGTGCTTGTGTTTCAGTCATACAATGCTCGAGTACCCATCCCTCCACCAGTGCCCATTCTCCACTACCAATGAACACAGCATCCCTCCCACTACCCCACCCCATCCCCCCCGCCCCGCCCCGCCTCTGTGGCAGGGCATTCCCTTTTGTTCTCTCTCTCCTTTTGGGTGTGTGGTTTGCAATAAAGGCAATTGAGTGGCCATCGTGTCCGGCCTTGAGTCTACTTGCTCTGAAATGTGCTTTAATCTACACTCTAACCTCAGTCTGTAAAAGTTTTCCAGGCAACCACCCCAAAGCCTGCAAAACATGTCTGGCATTACCTTCCCTTCTCTCCCCTCCTATCCTCTCCCCCTTTCCCCTGCTTCCTCCTCCTTCTCCTCCTCTTCTAAAGTATTATCCAGTGTTTGATGTATTTACCTATATATTATGATTTTTTTTTGTATAATGCACGCCCATAATGTATGTGACTGTTGGTTCTCAAGGGCCAGGGATCTGCCTTTTAGTCCCTAAGCTCTTCCAGCAGTGCCTAGACTAGTGTTTGGCCCAGTGGATGCTGCTAAGGAGCATCTGAATGAATGAATATGAGCTTAAGTTAATAAACTCTCACTAAGGGCATAGGAAAATGAGTCAATAAGAGTCATGCTGCATTTGGGCGTCAGGAATAGGATTCCTGAAGATGTCTGCACTGGGGCTGGAGCGATAGCGCAGGGGGTAGGGTGTTTGCCTTGCATGCGGCCGACCCGGGTTTGAATCCCAGCATCCCATGTGGTCCCCTGAGCACCTCCAGGGGTGGTTCTTGAGTGCAGAGCCAGGAATGACCCCTGTGCATCGCCGGGTGTGACCCAAAAAGCAAAAAAAAAAGAAAAAGATTCCAGCACCGAGACCCAAAGTGAGTGAAGGGATTGGGTTCTCTCATTGCTGTTGAAATATGGAATCTATCCTTTGGCTGGACGGTCCTATGTGACAGTCACCAGTTCAATGTGAGTAGGGTGTGGGATTGGCCAGTCACCTTGGAGCACTCAGTCCAGGTCTGTGGGAGGCACATCCAAGGCTTCAGGCCTTCCTGCTTCCCTTTCCCAGGACAAAAGGCCATGGTTGGTGTTGGAGCAGTAGTCCAGCGGGGAGGTGTTTGCCTTGCACACAGCCGACCTGGGTTCGATCCCCGACATCCCATATGGTCCCCCGAGCACCACCAGGAGTGATTCCTGAGTGCAGAGCCAGGAGTAACCCCTGAGTATCACCGGGTGCAACCCAAAAAGCCAAAAACAAAACAAAACAAAAGAGGTCATGGTCAAGTTATTCTATCATGAGTTGTTTGCCCGTGAAGGTGATCTTTGCATGTCTCTCTCAATTGGCACTTTAGTTTCTGGAAACGTGGGGGTAGATTTCCATGACATCACATGCTCTGCAGAAAGGGCTGGTAGATGTACTGAATGTGTGTGTGTGTGTGTGTGTGTGTGTGTGTGTGTGTGTGTGAGATGGAAAACCATGACAAAAACTGGCAGCCTTGGCTGTCCTCCCGTCCCCTCAGGGGCAGCTTCAGCCAATCTCACCTGGCCCCGTCTCACAGGTGACTGGAAACTGCTTTATCGGGGGAGCGGAAGTCTTGCTGTAGTAGTTGGAGTCCAGAACCCACCAGTATGGGCGCTGGCCGAAGAGAATCCTGTGGAAAAGCAGACGGTGTCTGGAGTTACAGAATGAACCCTCTGGCACGAAGCCCGCACCTTCGAGGAGAGAGAGAGAGAGGAAAAGAGGAAAAGCTGTGAGGAAGAGGCCTGTGTGATCCTTGATGGCAAAAGGCAGGTAAGAGGGGTTGCTGGCTGGCTGGGGGGAGGCAGGGGAGGGGCACTCCCTATAGCCTATAGCAAAGTGTTGGGTTTCAGACTATTCCCATGTATAACTGATTCCAACATAATGGACAAGGCCAAGTTCCCAAAGTCCTATGACTGGCAAACATGTGACTTCTTTGGCAACCCCAGGAAGAGTTTCCCATCTGAACTTTGCAACTTGAGTGTTGCCACTTCAGGCCTGGGGGAGTCTGGTATGCGCCCCCCTCCACCTGCTCCAACACAGACCAGAGAATGTGCCCCAGCTTCAGGGACAACTCGCAGGAGATGGGGCCTCCCTTGCTATCACACTTGCACTCTGGAAGCTCAGACAAACCACCTCAGCTGCTTGCTCTGAATTCTCTTGGCTGAGCATGTCTCAGATGGCCTGGGAAGCACCAGATAAGGTTTCCAGGGTGGGAACAGACATCAGGGTCACCCCACTGCCTCCTGCTCCTTGCAGTGGTCGAATAGAGTTTTCTCATTACCCTGTTTTCTACCAACTCAGAAAATCCAGGGTTCTTTAACGAGATCAGATGTTCGAATAATCCTTTACCTATATATTTTTTCTGTTCGAGGAAGTGAATCCAGAGCCTCATACAGGCAAAGCACGTGATATACTGTTGACTGAAGTCCCCAGCCCTTATTCTTGCAGGTTTTTTTTTTTCTTTTGGGGTCACACCCGGCGTTGCACAAGGGTTATTCATGGCTCATGCACTTAGGAATCATACCTTGTGGTGGTCGGGGAACCATATGGGATGCTGGGAATTGAACCCGGGTCGGCCGTGTGCAAGGCAAATGCCCTACTTGCTGTGCTATCGCTCCAGTCCCACTTGCAGGTTTTTTTAGGGTCATGCTGTTTAATAGGGGGTGTTATTTAAAAAATGACATAAATTTTTTCCAACAGAAGAATCTCATTAATGACCAATTTGGGGGGTTTCTTTTGCTTGAGGGGCCACACATGGCAATGCTCAGGGCTTGCTCCTGGCTCTTTGTTGGGGATCAAACTCAGATTAGCCACGTGTGAGGTGAGCACCTTACCTGCTGTGCTATCTCTTGGCCCCATGATCATTTCTTTTTTCCTTGTTTGTTTATGGCCAAAGAATGTTAGAGCTAGAAGAGTTGTTATTTTTGTTTGCTTGTTCTTTTTTTTTTTAAATTTTTTTGGTGTCAGGGACCAAGCCCAGGCTTTATGTACTCAAGGCGTTGCCATCAAGCCACATCCTGTCCCCACAAGAGAGCTTAAGAATGGCCTGACAGGGCCTGGAGTAATAGTACAGTGGGCAAGGTGTTGCCTTGCACAGAGTAGACCCAGGTTTGATCCCCTAGACCACATATTGTACCCAACACCATCAGGAGTGATCCCTGAGCATAGAGCCAGGAGTAATCCCTGAACACTGCCAGGTGTGGCCCCAAAACAAAAAAAATTAAAACAGGAGCTGGAGCGATAGTACAGCATGTAAAGCATTTGCCTTGCACACAGTTGACCTGGGTTCAATCCTTTGCACCCCATATGGTCCCCCAAGCCTACCAGGAGTGATCCCTTAGTGCAGAGTCAGGAGTAAGCCCCAAGAACTGCCAGGTTTGACCCCCCCAAACAACCAAACAAACAAAAAATTAAAACAAGAGAGAAGAATGGCCTAACGGTGGAAATAGTTTCAGGGACAGTAAATGTCTTAGAGGTCTCTTCATCCAACCTCTTCATTTTCTAGACAAAGAAACACCAATGTATTAGTGTTAGCTGGTACTGGCTAAGAACTGTCAAATATTTGGGGTTTTTACAAATTTGCCTCAGTGGTAGATTAAAAGTAGCTGAAATGGTAATATAGACATCGTGGAACTTACGAATACATAAAAAATAATATAAGCCAAACGGAAATTTCTATCACCATTGCTAAGATCCCAGGGAGCCTCGATGTATCAAATGTGAAAAAGAAACTTTGGGAGATGCCTTGACTTGCTCAAGACATCTTGAGCTCAAGACATTCGCCCACTGGGAGGGGACGAATGAGGCTGGGGGCCGGGGCTCTGCCTGATTCTTGTCTCCTCCACTTCAGGCTTTATATTTTTGGCCACCCCTGGTGGTGCTCAGGAATTATTGTTTTTTATTGCTGATCTTCATTTTTAAATTTAAATATAGTGATCTTTTGAGAGAGTAAACAGCAGCAACAACAAAACCTACACAGAGCAAATATTTTGCACAAAGGTAAACGTGAACATCTAGTTCATAATTAAGCAAAATAAACTTCTAGGCACAAGGTTTTAAAACCATTAAAGAATGAGACAATGGGGGCTGGAGTGATAGTACAGTGGGCAAGGCGCTTGCTTGCCTTGCACGTCGTCACCAACCAGGTTCCATCCCCGGCATCCCATATGAGCACCGCCAGGAGTGATTCCTGAGTGCAGAGTCAGGAGTAACCCCTGAGCATTATCAGGTGTGACAAAAAAAAAAAAGCAAAAAAAAAATGAAAAAGAAACCAACACCCTAAAACAAAAAAGACTGAACAACAAAAAACACATTTCATAACCCTTAAGTTGGTCTTATCTTCCAAAATATTGCTTAAGGCCTGATTTTTAAATCAGGAATTACTCCCGACAGGGCTTGGGGGTCCATATGGGGTGCCAGGGATTGCACCTAGGTCGGCCTCATACAAAGCAAGCACCCTACCTGCTAGCCTACTGTGCCAGCCCCCAAAATAGACTTTTAAATTACTCATGTGCTTCCTTTTTTCCTACTTAATTTCTTCCTTCTTTTTGTTTTGTTTGTTTGTGTGTGTGGGGGGATCACACATGGATGCTCTTGGGGTCTACTCCTCTTTCTGAACTTCGGGGTTGTGCCTGGCAGTGCTCAGGGGACCCTGAAGTACTGGGTCCTGCAGGAAATAATGCACTCAGCCAGATCACTGAGCATCTATGTCTCCAGCTTTTCCTCTTTTCTCTTTCTTCTCACACTCCTCTCTCTCTCTCTTTCTCTCCCTCTCTCCTTCCCCATTCTGCTCCAAAGGGATGAAGTGATTTCTGTGCTTATAGCCAATAAGAAAGACTTTTCAGTCAGCCCCTTGACCTTCCATCCGTATGAGTTAGCTGTCCTTTATTTTCAGCTCCCTGTCAGGGTTTGCTTCATCTCCCCTCTTCTACACTTCTTGTAGAAGATTCGAAGTCAGAAGGGGAGTAAACGGGTCAACGTTGCAAAAGGAATGCCAGACTCTTTCCCAGCTGCCCTCCTCTCGATCCACTTCTTACTTACCACTTAAAGACGAGGTTGAGCCAATCACCAATCACGGCTACCCAGAGGAGTTTGATGCCCACAGCTTCTCGGAGATGGAACCAAATAGGGAAGAGAACATAATAGGCATTCCTGAGGTCTGCGAGCACGGACACCAAGATGAACCAGTCCTGGGCTTTCTGGTAATTCACCTGCAGGTAGTATGTGGACCTGATCCCAAAGTCATGGAGAACATTCATTCCCTCCTCCATCCTGGCGCGCTGGGCTCCGCAGGAAGCCTCCGGCTCAGCCTTTGCAGTTGGTTCAGACTTGGTGGTGACTGTTCTGCTATCAGCCTGCGCCTTGCCCCTATTTTATACACCCTGTATCCAGCCAGAGAGTTAACCCAGCCCTGATCTTTGGACTCAAAATCCACTTTTGTCTAACATCTATTGATCAAAGGTGCATCACCAGTAGGTTGCTGCAAACGTGCTCAGGGTGATTTACGTAAAATAGAAAAACAGGCACACAAAAACAGCCTGCTCACCCATGTACTTGCCAGGGCCAATGATTAACCTTGGTATACTTGCTGGACAGTGCAAGGGGCTGCCTGCTGGCTCGGAAAGCTGGGCAGGGACACAGGCCAGAGTCAAGATCCACAGAGATTCTAGAGAGATGCTTAAGATCCTAAGTCTGCTCAAGAAATGTCATGGTGTTCCAGCTATTCACACTTTATTGATTCTTAAGTAGAGAAAACGATTTTGTCTTGGAACTGTGCCTTTGCTGGTTTTTCCATAACGACATTAAGCATCCAGGAAATGCCTCTGGTTTGGAAAAATCAAACCTTCTTGCCAATGTTGACTCCATATCTCTTAGGTCCATGCCCTGATTATTTTCTTATATTAAATATTTGAAGGTTAAATAATGAATGTAGTGTCCTTAAGAGTTAGGAGCCTTGGGGTTTTAACATGTAAGTGGAAACAGTGGAAGAATGGATGTCCAGGGGCTGAAACGGTAGACAGCAGGTAGAGTGTTTGCCTTGCATGACACCAACCTGGGTTCAATTCCCGGCATCCCATACGGTCCCCCGAGCACTGCAAGGAGTAATTCCTGAGTGTAGAGCCAGGAGCAGCCTGATTGCCGGGTGTGACCCAAAATGAAAAGAAAAAAAAAAAGAAAGGATGTCCATGCAACATTAATATGATGAGGCCTGGAGTGATAACACAGAAAACAGGGCACTTGCCTTGAATGCAGCTGACCCGGGTCCAATACCCGGCATCCCATATGGTCCCTCAAGCATGACTAAGAATGATTCCTGAATGCAGAGCCAGTAGTAACCCCTGAGATCACCAGATTTGGCCCCAAACAACAACAACAATATCATGAATATGTAGTTTTGTTTTGCTCTATCTGGGGGACCACATTGGGTGGTGCTCGGGGACTACTCCCAGTGCAGTGCTCAGGGGATCATGGGGTATTGGGGATTGAACCCAGACCTCCTGCATTCAAAACTTGGGCATTCCATTCATCTTACCAGTCTAGAATCTATTTTTTTAAAAAAGATTTATTTTATTAAAAAAAATTTAGGGCTGGAGCGATAGCACAGTGAGTAGGGCATTTACCTTGCACGTGGACAACCCGGGTTCGAATCCCAGCATCCCATATGGTCCCCTGAGCACCAGCTGGAGTAATTCCTGAGTGCAGAACCAGCAGTAACCCCTATGCATCGCTGGGTGTGACCCAGAAAGCAAAAAAAAAAAAAAATTCAGGGTGGGGTTTGGAGATGACTTAAGGGGTTAAAATGCAAGGTTTGCTTTGGCACTCTGGGTTTGATCCCTGGTACTGTATAGCAACAAAAGCTAATTCCCAGAGTGGTAGTGTAGTTCACAGATAGAGCACATGCCTCCTTATCTTCGTAATGTACTGGGTTTGACCTGGCAACCCCTCACCAGGCGCTGGTGCCAAGTTCCTGCCATTTCTTCTCCCCAGCTAGGCTGATTCACTCACCGTGAGTCTATATGCTGCTCTGCAGGAGGGTCAGAGAGAGCTTCAACGGGCTGAGCACATGTTTTGAATGTGGGACACCGAGGTTCGATCCCCCACATTACATGATCCATAGCGCACCACCAGGAACAACCCCCAAACACCACTGGGTATGGCCCAAAAATGAAAACAAACAAACAAAAAACTAAAAAAAAAAAAAAAACCCAAAACTAACCTGCTCTCTTTTCCCCTCACTAGGTCTGTTGTGCAGGGCAGGTCGGGCATAAAAACAAGCCACCTGAGCTCACAAATGAATGTAGCAAAGGTTGACAGCATTCCAGACTGGAAATGATTAAGATATCCCTTCACAGGGCTGAGCGGGAGTCTCGCCCACATCCCCACGGGCTCCTACCAGACCAGACTCCTGCTGCCCTTGCAAACATTCCCTCTCCTGGCTCAAGCACCCTCTCTTACACCCCTCTCACGGCGATGGTACAGCCACGGCAGGTCACAGTGAAGCCAGGTGCCTGGATGTGAGTGGGAGGGAGGGTGTTAGGCTTCGTCAGGACTGCCAGGCCACAGAGAGTGGGCCCCATGAGAAGAGGTGGTGGCCCCTTCCCTCCTCTCCCAGATAAGCCTTCCTCGAAAGTATTGAGCAACTATTATGGTGACCCCTGGGGACCGGGTTTCTGTGGTCTGAGGTGAGTCGAGAGCAAACAGGACAGATCCTCTGACCAAACATTCTAACACCACTTTCTAGGTCTCCGCTGGGCCCCCGAGGAGCCAGGCTCTGAGTCTGGCAGGGTCCATCATGGGTTAAGCATTTGGGGGAGACTGGGAGAGCCCTAGATTTTTGGAGGAAGCTCCAGGAAGAATGCTCGTGTTGATAAGGAGTCAAGATGGAGCTGATAGCACACCAGGGCACAGAGCACAGTGGGGGAGTCCTGGCAGGCTGCCTGTAGGCAGGGGGGGCCTCTTGGTCAGAGTAATTGTATCTCGCTGCATCATGAGACTATTTGCTCATCTCCCCTCCTCGACCTTCCAAACCCTTCCTGCTTCCTCCAGCGATTTTTTATCATGAGCAGAAAGAGGTGAGGCCCCCAGCGGCCGGCGCCTGTGACACAGCTGACTGAAGAAACACCATTCTCAAGTCGTCCCCGACGTCTGGATGTCTGAGGAGGATATTGTGGATGGAGCGTTTGAGTTGGGAGAGGTCTTGAGGAGAATCCAGTCATGGAGGGAATTCTTTCCAGAGAGCGAATTCTAACATCTCCCTCTAAAACCTGTCATCTTCCCTCTCAGGAAATTCCCCAGTGGAACTCAACAAACATTTCCCTAGCCAAGACCACCCCTGGCTCTGAAGGGCTCAGAGTGAAATCCCAGGCGGTTGCAGGATGCTCTAAGAGACCAGACAGACATTCATTCAACAAACCGTGTCAACTGGGAAATCCTGACACCTAAATAAAGCCCAAGCCCAAATATTAGTGAGCTTCTCAGTTATTCCATCCTCGGCAGGGATGATTCAAGATTTACACATGCCTCTGGGGATGGCCAGTGGCGCCTCTGGGAAGCCACGAACAGGGAAAACGGTCCCAGTCCCTCTCTCAGGTTTGCTGGTTGGGCACTTGCTCCAAGACTAAATCCAGAGCTTGGGATCTGGGTTTGGGAAGAACCCAGAGGAGAGGGGCCAGGGAGTCAAGTGGTGGGGGAGTGAGGCAGAGGGTGCCAGCCTCCTGCCCTTCCTTCTCCCCAGCTCGGCTGACTCACGCTACCCAAGTTTATTTACTGACGGGAGAGCAATTGAGAGAAGAAACCCTCCTTTGCCATCACCTCCTCCCCAAATAATATTTATTGCCTCAAAGAAATTCTGACTTTGCTTGCAGCCAAATCGTCTGTTCTGGGCACCGCTCTGGGTTCTTCAAGAGAGAGCAGCAGCCTTCGCTTGGCTTTGTCCGGCCACTGGAACCACGGTCGGTCCTATGTGCCCTGTGCCATAGGGATCTCATGCCCTCTTGGGTTGCACCTTGACTCAGTAGCGGGCAGCAGTTGGGGGGCAGCCTGAGGCACAAGGTGTAGGCTTGGGTTTTCTTTTCTTTTTTTTGTTTGGGGGCCACATGCGCCAGTGCTCAGGGGCTACTCCTGGCTCTGCACTCAGAGGTCACTCCTTTTGTTGTTGTTGTTTATTTGCTTTTTGAGCCACACCCAGCGATGCTCAGGGGTTACTCCTGGTTCTGCACTCAGGAATTACTCCTGGCGGTGCTTGGGGGGCCATATAGGATGCCAGGGATTGAACCCGGGTCAGCTGTGTGCAAGGCAAATGCCATATCCGCAAATGTACTATCTCTCGGGCCCCATCAGAGGTCACTCCTGATGGTGTTCAGGTGACCAGGTTAGCGTGAGGGATCGAACCCAGGCCTCCTGCAGGCAAAGTGTAAACTCTAACCCTGGGAGATCTCTCTTGGACCCCTCTTTATTTCTTCTTTTTTTTTTGGGGGGTGGGGGTGCGGGAAGTTTCTTTTTTTTCCTTAGGCAGACAAGTGCTGGGGGGAGACAGGGGAGAGTGGCTGTGTTGCCCTTTCATTGAGAGACACAATTTTTCACAAAACCTGTGGTGAGAGGCAGGCGGAGAGAGAGGCAGGTTAATGATTGGCAGCCAGTGAAAATGACTTATCTTGGCGTGGTGAGAAAGTTCAGCTTCGGGACCTTGAACTGCGAGTCTGTTGACCAGGTGCTGGGAGCGTGTTCTGGGGGCTCCACGGGCCACACGCATCGTCTGCAGAATACCAGAGCGCGCTGCTCTATCGCAGTCGGGCCTGACTCCGCGCTCACGGGCCCCCTCCCATCTCTCTGGGTCTCTCCTCGACCCACATCAAATGCCTCTTTTTTTGGGGGAAGGTTTGGGGGAAACTCACCTGACTCTGCCCCCAGCCATTCTGGCGGTGCTTGGTGGGGGGCCACATTGGATGCAACCAGGATTGGACCCTAGTCGGCTACGTGCAAGGCCAATGAGCCAAATCTGGCAGCGTGCAGGGCTTACTCCTGGCTCTGTGCTCTGGGGTAACTCCTGGGACTGGGGATCAAACCCAGGTCAGCTCTGCACAGGTGCGTTAGGCCGTGTACTGTCTCTGCAGCCCCTGGCATCAAATAACTCTCATGCTTCCCGGGGAGCATGGACTGACCAATCTCTCCCTCTCCCATCACTTCCCACAACCCCAACCGCTCTTCCCTCTGGAGAAGTGGATCAGAAGATCCTGTTTCACACAGCACCCCCGGCAGACGGTAGCTTCCTCTCCCGCTCACCATCGGCGCTTTGGCAGTGCCCAGCCCCCTGGCAGTTCACAAAACCTTCCTGCATTCAGCTCGGAGCCTTCCCACCAGGGGCTTCCCAGAGACGGCCCCAGGGGCTGGAGTGCATGCTTTGAGTGCTGGAGACTCAGGTTTGATCCCAGCACGGCGTGGCAGGAGCCACCAGGTGCTACTAGGAGTCATCCCCAGGCAGTGCTAGGTGACATGAAAAACACACAAGAAGCCCCCACCAAAAAATAACAAATCATCTGGGGAGCTGGAGAGAGAGAATGCATGGGTCAAGGCACGGGCCTTGTGTGTGGCTGACTCTGGTTCAGTCCCCAGCACCACACGTGGTCCCCACCAGGAGTGATCCCTGAGTAGGGAGCCAGCACTTCCAGCAAAACAAACACCAAAGGGGGGGGAAAAAAAACCTCCTCAATTCATCTGGGGCGCAGCGGCAGAGCACTAGCCTTGCATCTGTGAGGCTCTAGGTTTGATTTCTGGCATCACGTGCTCCCCTCAGCAGCTCTGAGAGCAACCACCAAGCAGCAAGTTCGGAGTGACCTGCAAGGACTTCTTGGTGTGGCCTACACACAAAACCAGAACAAATATATGAAACCCTCTCCCTGGCCTGTGCTCCAGGAGCAGAGACGGTGTCTGAGGGGGGGAGGCGGGATGGACTAAGGGTCCCGCTGTCCCCGTTGGCTGCAGTTCAGGATTCTGATGAACCGAGATGACACAAAGATCCAGGAGTTGTGGGTGCTGGGGAGAGAGCACAGGGCCAGACACACAGGCCTTGCATATGGAAGCCCCGGGTTGGATCCCTGGCACTGCACATGCCCTGAGCACCGCTGGCTGAGGCACTGGGGGCCCTGTGCACCACTGGGCCTCAAGCACTGGACCATCCGGTCTGGTTCTCTGAGTACTAGTTAAGGAATGGTCCCAATCCATGAACATAGCTCCCTCCCAAACAAAACAACACACACACACACACACACACACACACACACCAGTGAAGGGCCCAGCAATGACCCTGGTTGCATCCTTGGTGTTCTCTGAGCTTACTCTTGAGACGTGGCCACCTTCCCCGTCCTCTTGGGTTTAAATTCTTTGACTGCTCTGAGCACCTTTGGGCTCCGGTGAGGTGGGGCCTGCCTTTTAATAAGTTCACAGACATAAATGACGAGTGATGGCCAGAAGGAAAAGATAAATGTGTTCCTATCTGTTCCGTGAAAATATTTTCAAAAGTCAAATCATCCGCTGATTCAAAAACAATTCCAAGTTCCAGTGTGATTTCAGTTCCCGTCTATTCGTCCTCCCCACCTCGGCACCTTCCCAAGCCAGAATCCGGCTGAGGCCTGGGGCACACCTGGAGGCATGCAAGACCCCCCTGTGCTCCCCCCCCAACCCAATTATCAAAAGGGCATCAGTACCCAAAGCAGACTGGCACGCTACTGAGGCCCAGATTGGGAGTGGGGCAGGACACGTCTTCACCCCATCTTTTCCTCTGCTTTGTTGGGACCCCGACCTTGCCCTTTTTAAATTGTTGCAGGATTTTCATCCCCAACAAAACCCCATCCATGAAAAACAGCCCCTTGTTACTTCTCTCTGGAGCCTGGTGGGGCGAGAGATTTAGGAAATTAGTCATCTTGGACCCTCTTAACCCACCCTCTCCCCGCTCTGAGAGTCCCCAAATGAGGACACTGATGCCCAGAATGAGGCAGAGTGAGACTTGGAATTGCCGGGAAAGCAAACAGAGGTTTCCCGCGCCCCCAGGCCTGGCCAGAGCCAGAGACTATTCTGAGCTAGAAAAACAGCAGGGCCTGCGAGGAAGTAAACAGCCGTCCGCCGCCAACGCCCGTCTCCCGCGGACACGCAGTCTGGACAGGGCCTGAGGGGTGGCCGAGGAAGGTGGGGGAGAGCAGGGCAGGGCACGGCTCACCCCCTTTCTCCTGTAGGATGGAAAAGACACGCAGTGTTTTTTTATTATTTTTATTTTTATTTTTTTAATTTTTCATGTAAAATGTTCACTTACTGGGGTAGGTTTGGTGTGAAGAGAGGGCAGCCTGGGGTCATCTGAGTCCAGGGCATCTTTCCAGCCTCGAATTGCAGAGAACAGGAGGCCTGTCACTCCCTCTTCAACCCCTGGGGACTTGGGTCTCCTCTGCCCCACTGGGGCGTCACCCTGACTCCCCTGTGGCTGGGGCTGCGGGCTGGCCTCAGCTCATCCCTCTTCAGCTTTTGGCCACGCTGGCCACTTTGGGCTGTTAACAAGCTGCGACACGCTCGGCCCCGCTGTGTGCGGAGCTGCCCTGGGTCCTCTCCCTAGCCACCTGCATGCCTCCTTTCCAGGTCAGACCTGCCCGTCCCCTCCCTTGCCAGTCCTCCTGCTCACGGCCCCTGGACCCCTCCTTGCCTCGTGACACCCAGCTCTCCATCTCCTTCCCACACTTTATCACCTGAAAAATATATATTATTGGTTTTATTTTATTAGCTCGGTTTTCGGGCTACACCCAGCAGTGCTTGGGGCTAACTCCTGGCTCTGCACTCAGGAATTACTCCTGGCAGTGCTCGGTGGACCATTTGGAATCTGAGTATCAAACCTAGGTTGACCTCGTGCCAGGCAAGTGCTCTACCCACTGTACTATTGCTTGGGACTCTGAAAAATACCACAGACGTGGGTAGAGGAAGCAAATGGAACATCCACTTATTCGGAGGCCTCACCCGGCGATATTCAGGGGTTACTCCTGGCTCTGAACTCAGGAATTACTCCTGGAGGTGCTTGGGGGGACTATATGGGATGCCTGGGATTGAACCCGGGACTGCCTCATGCAAGGCAAGCAAGTGCCCAACCCTCCCACTGTACTATCTCTCTGGCCCACATGTATCCAGATTCCGACCATACACACAGTCAAGCTCATGAACCCTTCCGAATGAGACTGGCTCTCATTAGCTGTAAAAGATCACTCTCACCCAAACTTCCCTGACACGTAACTGTTCCTATCTTGGGGGCACTTAGCAAGTACAAGCACTGTAGCACTGTAGCACTGTAGTCCCATTGTTCATCGATTTGATTGAGTGGGCACCAGTAACATCTCCATTGTGAGACTTGTTGTTATTGTTTTTGGCATATCGAATATGCTACAGGTAACTTGCCAGGCTCTGCCATGCAGGCAGGATACTTTCAGTAGCTTGCCGGGCTCTCCCAGAGGGACAGAGGAATCGAACCCGAGTTGGCCGCATGCAAGGCAAATGCCTTACCCGCTGTGCTATCACTCCAGTCCTAGCAAGTAGAAACTATCTGTTATAGTTGCTTTGAATATATGTCATTTTATTTTTTGTTTTGAGTCACATACAGCTGTTTTCAGGGTTTACTCTTGGCTCTGTGCTCAAAGATCACTTTCAGTGGAGCTTGGTGACCATATATGGTGCTGGAGATGAACCCAGTTCAGCCTCGTGCAAGGCAACCCACTGTATAACTTACGGCCTTGCTTTGCATTGTATCTTTTTTTTTCCCCCCTTTTTGGGTCACATGGGTGATGCTCAGGGTTTACTCCTGGCGGTGCTCAGGGAACCATATGGGATGCTGGGAATCAAACCTGGGTCAGCTGCATGCAAAGCAAACGCCCTACCTTCTGTCCTATCGCTCCAGCCCCTGCATTTGTGTCTTAACCCTTTTCCTACTATTCAGAGCCAAGAAATTGGACCCCTAGACTTGGCTGCAGGAATGAGTTCTAGAGTGAACTCCGCTTGCAAGCTGGGGCCGAGCATGGGAGCTTGCTGAGAAGCTTCCTCCCGCGGGGCGCTTTGCTCTGTGTCTCTGCGTCTCTTCCCATCAGGACGTGAGGGTTATGGGCGCTGTCTTCTGGCTCCGGGCTGGGCATTGCATCTAGGCTAGAGAGGCGTCAGCAACAGGGGTGAAGCAGAGGCCTGAAATACGGCTTCACTGGGGCATGCCCTGTGGGGCAGCCATTGGAATCCTGACCTCCAGGGGAGACCCCCAGGCTGACCGGCTGGAGATACTGAAGTCACATGACGGCCAGCTCCTGAGTGAAATGATCTCAGTCTGTCTCAGAGCATCCAGCCCACCTGCCACATATCACAAGGGCTCAGCAGAGCCCCACCCAGCCGCTCAGCACAGTGGGATGGGTGCTTGCCTTGCATGGGGCAGACCAGGGTTCGATCCCAGCATTGCTTAAGGTCTCTCGAGCACTGCCAGGAAGTGAACCCTGAGCACAAAGTTGGGAATTAGACCTGAGCACCACCGAGTATGGTCAAACACCTAAAAAACAAAACAAAACAAAACCAAACAAAAAAACAGGGTTGTTTTTAAAAAATTCAATATTAATTTGTTTGGGGGCGGGAACTTCCAGGGGTATGCCAGGAATCTTGTGGAGCCAGGAATTAAACCTGGGGCTCCCACATGAGAAGTGTACGCGATAGCCCTTTGAGCCAACCACCTGCCCAGCCCTGGCCTGCTTTTGTTGTTGTTTGGTTGTTTTAATGAAGTAAAGAAGTTTTACTAAAAGGAAAGAAAATATGCTAAGAGAGAAGGCAAGCTTCTCCAGAGAGACTCCGGTCAAGTAAAAGGAATTACACACCCCTGGCGTGTTGACTTAAGCCATGAATTCTCAGTACAGTTTGTTATACATTACTGCAGCTCTCAATTAAATCCTGGCTAATAAAATAGCCAATTATAGGTCATGTTTATTAGGCATTTACTATATGCCAAAAGTTATAGAGGTGAACCCATTTAATCCACATAAAACTCCCTAGATAAGTGGGGAGAGAGTACAAGGATTAAGACTGTTGCCCTGTCACTGGAGTGGGGCAGCGTCAGCCCAAACTCCAAGTGGTCCCGGCCCGCCGGAAGTCACGCCCTCGACCCACCCTTGGCGCCATCTTGCCACAACCAGCAAAGAAGTGGCAGGCATTCTGGTGAGCAACGCGGCCCGGAAAATGCTCCGGACCCGAATTGGGGCCAACAACACCAGGGAGCCGGAAGGTGGAGGTGCAGCCAGCACACCTTTTCCAGATGGAGCCCTGGCGACACTGAGCAGCAACTAACACGGCTCCGGGATTCGGGACTGGGACACATCTGAACGTGGCCGCACGACCTTTTCTAAAACCTAAAAACAGACAATCTTTTAATGGAAAACTAATTATCAAATGCTTCCTTAGTAGGGTTATATTGTTTGGGGGTATAACTCCCACAACAATAGTGAGTTTTGTGTTGAAATATGGAACGTAATCAAGGTAAAGAGAAAATGAAGTGAAATTCATCAGTTATACAGTTGGGGTGGGGGGCGGGGGGTATACCGGGGATTTTGGTGGTGGAATATGGGCACTGGTGAAGGGATGGTGTTTGAATATGGTATAACTGAGACATAAACCTGAGAACTTTGTAACTTTCCACATGGTGATAAAATAATAATAATAATAATAATAATATAAAATCTCTAAAAATAAATAAATGTATAATTGAGTTTTCTTTTATAAGATGCATCCTTATAAGTTTAATTTAATTTGGAAATCTTCAAATTCGATTTCACATTTTTATATTTGAAACCATTATAAAACAAATTCAATGGCTTGTTTTATATATTGAATGCATTTAAAAATATCTCAATTTAAATTTTAGCTGCTATTCTTTTTGGGGGAATAAATATGTTTCAGTAGAAAAAAAAAGACTGTTGCCCTGGGGGCTGGAGCAATAGTACCTCGGGTAGGGCACTTGCCTCGCACGTGGCCAACCTGGGTTCAATCCTTGGCACCCTATGTGGTTCCCCTGAGCCTGCTAGGTATGATCCCTGAGCACAGAGCCTGGAGTAAGCCCTGAGCACCGCTTGGTGTGCTTCTCCTCTATAGCACTGTCGTCCTGTTGTTCATCAACTTGCTCAAGCAGGCACCAGTAACGTCTCCATCATGAGACTTGTTGTTACTGTTTTTGGCATATTGAATACACCACAGGTAACTTGCCAGGCTGTGCCGTGTGGGCGGGATACTCTCGGTAGCTTGCCGGGTTCTCCGAGAGAGGAGGAGGAATCGAACCCGGGTTGGCCATGTGCAAGGCAAACGCCCTACCTGCTGTGATTTGTTCCAATCCTACTACCAAAAAAAAAAACCCCAGATACTTGCCTTAGATGTGCTGGACCCTGGGTTCTACCTCCAAGACCACATAGGACCCCCTGAACACCATCAGGGGTCACTCGAGCACAGATTCAGAAATAACCATTGAGCACCACTGGATGTGGCCCCAAAGCCAAAACATTAAAAAAATAAAAAATCTGGAGGTAGATTTTACTACTGCTCCAATCTCACAAGTGAGACGCGTGAGGTACAGAGAGCTAAAGAACTGGTGCTAGGTCACACTGACCGAACCTAAACTTCAAGAGTCCCATGTGGTGTTGCCTCCACTTACCCAGAATGTAGGAACTATGAAGTCTTTGTGAACTTGCTATCTCAGAAAAGCCCTTTCCCATATCTGTGTCCAGTTCCACAGCATGTGGGGTCTCCCAGCCCCACCTCTGGGTTTCACCTGCCCTCTTGGGTCGGCCACGGGCTTGGGCCCTCTCTGCTCTCTTTCAGAGAAGACTTTCCAGGGTCACTGACTTCACATGTGCCTACTGTCAGCACCCCTTGTCTGCCCAGGGGACATTCTCTTCCTTCTCCTTCACCTCCTTCTCCCTCTCCTCCTTCTCCTCTTCCTCCTTCTCCTTGTTCTTCTTTCTCTTCTCCTTCCCCTTCTTCTCTTCCTCTTCCTTCTCCTCTTTCTCCTTCTCCTCTGCCTTCTTCTCCTTTCTCTTCTTCTTCTTCCTCCTCCTCCTTCTCTGCCTTCTCCTCCTTCCTTTTCTCATTTCCCTTCTCCTTCCTCCTCTTCCTTCTTTTCTTCCTCTTCCTCTTCTTCCTCTTCAATAGAGCTTACAGCTATTTGTTCAAGCTTCAACAAAGAACTATTTCAGTGCTCCTCAGGAGGGTTCCAGCATGCTGGGTACCAAGGCTAACAGGACATGGTTCTTGACCCCAAGGAATTCAGGTGCTTGGATGGAGAGTCGGGGCCGGCACATGAGCACAAGGGATGGGAATTCCAGCAAGTTCCATCCACCGTGCTAAGGAAGAACAAGACAACTCGTTTTGCAGAGGGGATGATATTCGGGCTGGGTTTTAGAGGCTGAACAAGGCATCGCCAGAGGCAGAAGGGAGGAAGAAGAGGAAGGAAGCAGAAATTGGCAGAAAGAGGAGGGGAGGGGTGCCTGAGCACTGGGGAAGGTTAAGGTTCCGTTGGTGGATAAGCACCTGGGTGGGGAACTAGGATGATGGGGACCCCTGAATTCAGTTTCTGAAGAACATTCTGCACCCTAGGGGCCCCTGGGAGACCCTGGGTCAGAGACAGGAGGTGGGCATGAAGCGACACGGTGAGTCTCGCTAGGAGTGAGGCATCAGCACTGAGCTGGGCACTGTGGGACTGTCCAGAGAGGCCGGGAGATGTGTCACGACCCCTCACGGGGCTTTCTTAGTGAAGCCACCACAGCCCAAGGTGGGGCCTGCATCAGAAACCTCCTCACCACCTCACCCAGGGTATCCTTTCAGGGAAGATGGACATTCACCAATGGGTCACCTGCAGGCTCCTCCTCACGGACCAGAAGTGTCCAGACCAAGGCTGCTGCCCAACACAGGGGAAACGTTTACCCCAGACAAAGCATTTAGCCCAGGCTGGAAGCTCACCATTCCAAGGGCAAATCAGAATTTGCAGTTGTCATGAGAAAGGTTGTTTGGGCCTGGGGTTTCTATGTGACTAATATGCCCCCAGGACTGGTCATGTCCTGGCCTTGGACTCTGAGCCCCACAAGACCCCACTGTCACTGCCAGGGCAGGCTAAGAGAGGCTCTTTCCTCTCCTCTCCCTTCCCTTCCCCTCTCCTCAAAAATCATAACAGTATGATTTACAAAGTTGCTCACAATATAGTTGTTTCAGGTATTCAATATTCCAACCCCAGCCCCACCACCAATGGGACCTTCCTGCCACCAATGTCCCCAGCCCCCTTAGCAGACACAAATTTTACTTCATATTGTTTGTTACAACAAAAAGGAAATGGAATGACAAAAAAGAGATCAATAAAAGTCAACTTGTGATCATCCTTATACCTCCCAGTGGTGCTCTAGCGTCGTTGTCCGAGGAGCATGGCGTTCGTTTATGAGAGCTGGGCCTTTTCTCTGCCCGAGGATGTCAGCTGCGGCTGCAGGCTGCTGCGCCATCAGGCAGCAAGAGGACTCTGTCAGTCCCTACTCGGAGAAGGCCCCAGAGCTCTCAGCCCAGACCACACTACCTGGGTTGAGTCAGTGGCATCATGTTCTTTTTCAGGTCAGTTTGGGAGATGCCCTTTACTTTTTCTTTTTCTTTTTTTAAATTTTATTGAATCACCTTGAGATAGTTACAAGCTTTCATGTTTGGGTTACAATCTCACAATGATCAAATATCCATCCCTCCACCAGTGCACATTCCCCACCACCAATATCCCAGGTATACCCCCCCTTTCCCACCCTCCCCCTGCCTCTATGACAGACAATATTCCCCATACTCTCTCTCTCTACTTTAGGGCATTATGGCTTGCAACACAGACACTGAGAGGTCATCATTGGTCCATTATCTACTTTAGGCATGGGGAGATGCCCTTTCCTGCACCTTCAAATGGACACGGGCTGGAGTGATAGAGCAGCGGGTAAGGCGTTCGCCTTGCTCGTTGTCAACCCGGGTTCGATTCCTCCGCCTCTCTTGGAGAGCCCAGCAAGCTACCGAGAGTATCTCACCCGCACGGCAGAGCCTGGCAAGCTACCCGTGGCGTATTCGATATGCCAAAAACAGTAACAAGTCTCATAATGGAGATGTTATTGGTGCCCACTTGAGCAAATCGATGAACAACAGGATGACAGTGACAGTGACGGTGACAAATGGACACATTCTTTTTGTTTGTTTTAGGGCCACACCTGATAGTGCTTCCTTTCTCACGGCTCACCCCTCCTGGTGTACACAGGACCCTACGTGGTGCTGGAGATAGAATCAGGAACAGGGGCTGGAGTGATAGCCCATCAGGGAGGCATTTGCCTTGTATGCATCCGACCCAGGTTTGATCCCCGGCATCTCGTATGGTCCCCTGAGCATTGCCAGGAGTGATTCCTGAGTGCAGAGCCAGGAGTAACCCCTGAGCATTGCCTAATGTGACCCCAAAAGAAAAAAAAAAGAATCAGAAACAGCTGTGTGCCCACCAGCTCTCCACCTGGGGTACTTATCTCTCCCACCCTGCCTTGTGGGTGGACAGCACCCAGAGGTCTCTGCTGGAAATTCTCTGTGGCTGAGGCTTGAACCCAGGCCTCCTGCCTGCAAAGCCTAGCTCAGCCCCTAGAGCTAATCTCTCCAGATTAGAATTACCTGTCAGACCTTGAAAAGCTGTTGATTGTGAGCCTCGTGCCCCGAGAGTCTGGCTTTCCTGGTTGTAGCTGGGGTTTGTAGGGGGCCACAGGCTCCCCAGGGTGCTAGGTGCAGTCAAGGTTGAATGCTTTTGCTTGAAGGCAACTGTGCATAATTCTCCTCTGCTCCATCAAGTGTGTGTTTTGCTCTTGGAGGGTCACTTACCATGGGATAGGGGCCAAGTGCTTCTCAAGCACTAACTTTAAAAATTCTTTAACCAGGGTCGGAGCGATAGGACGGCAGGTAGGGCATTTGCCTCTGCACACGGTCAAACCGGGGTGGATCCCCGGCATCCCACATGGTCCCGCAGCACTGCCGGGAGTAATTCCTGAGTGCAGAGCCAGGAAAAACTCCTGAGCATCTCGGGGTGTGGCCCCAAACAAAACAAACAAAAAAATTCTTTAACCAGGTCTGCCTGGCAGTGGGAAAGAGCCATGTGCCAGGGATGGCAGGCAGAGACAACTCATGAGGCCCTGGGTTCAATCCCAGCCACCACCACCACCACCATCCCTTGGGGCCAAGTTCTCTCATCCCCCTGACCCTGAGTTCCCTCATGTGTAGCATGGAGATGAGAATCTCTGCTTCTCTGAGGAGATGACTCGGACGGCTGGAGCACAGAATGCCCCATGCTGGACCCCAGGACCCCTCAGCTCTGCAGGGTGCAGCTTGCACTGGGTCCCAGAGTTGTTGGAAGTCATGAGAGCAGGTGTGGACATTAGCTGGTCCAGCATGACCCTATGTCTGTCCCATTGCAGGGGGAGAGGTGGGAGAGACTGAGGCCTCCCGTGGCCTGAGGGGCCTTGAGAAAGAGGAGTCCCGCTCCCACCCCCAGCCTTCCCGGTCTGACCCACAGGCCTGAGGTCCATGATTACCCCAGGCCCCCTGAGAAAGTGCATCTCTCTCTCTGGGCCTTGCATGTGCCTCTGTGGCAGTCTCCGGCAGCTAGGGAGAAAGGAAGAGCCTGGAGGAAGGAAGAAAAGGGGCAGGTATAAGGACTGGGGCTGGTTCCCCTCACCAAGGCCAGGCAGAGTCATCTGAGTTTTCTCCTTCCAGCATTTTCCCAGGGCCAAGCCAGGCTGTGGGTCATGACTGTCCGCTCATAATACCTGGCGGTAAATTCCACCTGGGATATTTTACTTCCTTCCTGCTTGCCTGCTTGCCTGCCTGCCTGCCTTCCTCCCTCCCTCCCCTCCCTCCCTCCCTCCCTCCCTCCCTCCCTCCCTCCCTTCCTTCCTTCCTTTCTTCCTTCCTTCCTTCATTCCTTCCCTCCCTCCCTCCCTCCCTCCCTCCCCTCCCTCCCTCCCCTCCCTCCCTTCCTTCCTTCCTTCCTTCCTTCCTTCCTTCCTTCCTTCCTTCCTTCCTTCCTTCCTTCCTTCCTTCCTTCCTTCCTTCCTTCCTTCCTTCCTTCCTTCCTTCCTTCCTTCTTTCTTTCCTTCCTCCCTCCCTCCTTTCCTTCCCTGCCACACCCAGGAAGTGCTCAGGATTTGCTCCTGGCTCTCTGCTCACTCCTAGTAGTACTGGGAGGCCACGTGGGATACTGGGGATACTTATACTAGGTAAGCATCCTACCCCTCCAGTCCCTTTAGTACATTTTCTTGAAAAAAAGCGGCAGCCTGGGCATTGCCATCAGTGTATCTGCAGCTTGTCTTCACCCCATTCATCTCATGTTCCACACGTCCACCCCGTGTGTCCAACTCTGGGATACTCATGTGACCTTCATGTCCTTGGGCTCAGCCACAGAGCAGATGCTCTGTTTTCTGGCTCAGTACTTGCCTGAATCCAACTCAGTCAGCACTTCCAGTGCCCACAGCACAGATGTACAAGAAACACACAAGCTGTCTGTTAGCTTCAGGAGGTGCCCAGGACACCCAATACCCCCCACATGGGCTTTTTTTCTTTTCCTTTGGACCACACCCAGCAGAGTTTGGGGATTGTTCCCAGCAGTGCTCAAGGGATCAAACCATATGGTGCCAAGGATGGAACCTGGTCCCCTGCGTGCATAGCCTGTGCTCAGTTCACTAATTATCTCTCCGGTCCGCCCATCATTTTTTGTTTATTTGTGGCTTAAGGCTTCAGGAAAAAAATGCTTTTTATTTATTTTTAAATTTTTTTTGGCTTTTGAGTCACACCCAATGATGGTCGGGGGTTATTTCTGGTGTTTTTTTTTTTTTCTTTTTGGGTCACACCCAGCAATGTATAGGGGTTAATCCTGGCTCATGCACTCAGAAATTACTCCTGGTGGTGCTCGGGGGACTGTATGGGATGCTGGGAACCCAGGTTAGCTGCTGCAAGGCAAACGCCCTACCCGCTGTGCTATCACTCCAGCCCCTGGGGGGTTATTTCTGGTTCTGTACTCAGGAATTACTTTCAGTGGTGCTTGGGGGACCATATGGGGTGCCAGGG
The DNA here is from genome assembly GCF_027595985.1 of Sorex araneus. NCBI lineage: Eukaryota > Metazoa > Chordata > Mammalia > Eulipotyphla > Soricidae > Sorex > Sorex araneus. The sequence goes on along the minus strand of NC_073304.1, from coordinate 219,999,584 downwards.
ATCGAACCTGGGTTGGCCAGGTGTAAGGCAAATACCCTGCCTTGTGTGTTCAACTTGTACTATCTTTTTAGAAAAAATTTTTAAATGAAAAATATTTTTATTGGGCCAGAGAGATAGTCTAGTGGTTAGAGTGCTTGCCTTGCATGTGGCTAACCCAGATCCAACCCCTGGTAAACCCTATGTACACTGGGTGTACATAGGGTTTACCTATGTACACCCAAAGTGGAAACAAACAAACAAAAACCTAAAACCTGTTTAAATTAAGGTATCATAGTTTTGGATTCATGACTTTATATTATGCTACTATATCAATCCCTCCACCCACCATCTTAAAAAAAAGCTCCATTGAACTAAAAGTCATATGCCATGTTATTCACCCATTGAAAGTGTACAATTCAATGGTTTTTAGTGCCTTTGGAGTTGTGTGACCATCACCAGACATATCCCTTTGTGTCTTCAGAATTTTTAACATGAAAATGAATTACTCAGATAGATAAAACATACAGCACGGGCATACACACCACACACACACACACACACACACACACACACACACACAAGCATCACCTCCTCTACGCAGTCCTCCTGGACTCCAAGGCTAAGCCCCTGCTCTGTGCTCCTTTTGCCTGTCAGCACATATCCCTGGCTATTTTAATTATTTACAGAGAGACCTCCCCCACAGCAGACTTTGAGTTCTTCGAGGGCAAAGATCTAGGGATACCCGTGTTTGTGTGCCGGTACAAGTCTGGCATTAGGAAGAAAAATGTCCAAGAAATGTTTGATGAATGACTGAATGAGGTTCCGTGGCTTCTGGAAAAAGGTATACAGCCTGAAGAGGCCAGGGTGCTTTGGGCCCTCCTTGCCTTCATCCTCCTCTTCCATCCTCAGCCCACCTTGTTCCATCTCCATTTCCTCCCTAATCCCATCCCTCCTCTGCTCTGTCTCAACCCGATCCCCCTGCTCCACACATCCTCAATCCCATCTGCTTGCCTCCATCATCTTTGATCGTCTCTCCAGGAAATTGTCACCTCCTGGACTCAGCAGTGGGCACTTCAGGGGTCAGACAGCCTCGAGGTCCCCGAGGTCCCCTCGCTCCCTCAGGAGACTATGGAGGTGATTTGGTTGACACACTGATTACTCTAGCCCTGCCCGGCGCCCAGCAAGTGGCCAGGCGTGCAGGAGATGAGCGCATGAATTAAAGCCCAGCTTCAGTTCCAGGTCCCGGCAGGCGAAGTTTCCAGAAACCGCAGCCACCCCCAGAGCCAGGGTACAACCAAACACGTCCAGCAAACACGTCCAGCTGTTGCCAGTGCTGGAGTGGGGCGGGGTGGGGGCCAGCAGGGGTGCAAGCCAGGAGGCTCTCACTGATTTGGGGCTCGGGGTGGCATTCAAGGCCCCTCCCATAGGGCCTGGAGGCTTGATCCCTGCTCATATTCCTTGGGTCTGTCTCTCTCACTGGGTCTCCCAAACGCCCAGAACTTTCGACTCTGCTCCGTCAGCTGTCGCTCACTGCCTTCCTCCAGCTCTGCCTGCTTTTGTGACATGAAGCCTCTCTCTGGTCCCCCATGGCTATCTGTGTGTTGCAGGGTGGGCTTCTCCTGAGTATTCTCTGCACACACCATGCTGGGGTGGTTGTGGCTGTGCTCTCTGACACCTATGGGACACCCCCCCACACACACACACATCACTCATTGGTCAGCAGCTGAGTCACAGCAGCAGAGCGAGCCCAAGACATCAGCCAGTGGCTACGGGCCCTCTTCTGCTCCCAGAGAAGCAGAGGTGGACACGCCAAGGACATTCCTGCTCCCCGACAATGTCTGGGGGTGCAAGAGAAGAGCATGGACTCCCGTCATATTCCCCTTTTCTGTAAACAAGAAAATACAGAAAGTCCAAACTTGATACTTATCTGGGCTGAGAGGCCAAAAACAGAAGCAAAATCGCTGGACTCAGAAGCAAATGGCAAGAGTCAGCAGCGGCAAGTCAAATTCTCCCGGCCGAGCTGTCCCCGCTGGGGGATTCCTGCCCCCACCCAGAGGCTCCCAAGCGGTGTGGTGAAAACTCAGGGCCTCCCCACACAGCGCAGGTGCTGCACCACTGAGTCATATCCTGGGTCTCCTGGGATATTCTTTTTGTTTTCTCCTTTTTTTTTTTGGTTTTTGGGTCACACCCAGCGATGCACGGGGTTACTCCTGACTCATGCCCTCAGGAATCACTCCTGGCGGTGCTCAGGGGACCATATGGGATGCTGGGAATGGAACCCAGGTCGGTCGTGTGCAAGGCAAACGCCCTACCCGCTGTGCTATTGCTCCAGCCCCTCCTGCAATATTCTTAAACCAAGAATGTAACTCCCTGAGGTTGGAGAGATAGTAGAGCAGGGAGGGCATTTGCTTTGCATGTGGCCAATTCGAGTTCAATCCCTGGCATCCCATGTGGTCCTCTGAGCCCACCAGGAGTGGTCCCTGCGTGCAGTCAGGATTAACCCCTGAGCACCTTCTGGATATGGCCCAAAAACAAACAAACAAAAAAATCACCAAGAATGTGACTCCCAGGGCCAAGAACAGAACTCAGAGGCCAGTGTGCATGCTCTGCATGTGGGGGACATGTGTGGGAGCCCTGGATTTGATCATCAGCACCACATGCTCCCCTGAGTACTGCCAAGAGCAGCGGACCCCTTAGAGTCTCAGACTGGGAGTAGCCCCGGAGTAGCAGTGGGTGTGGGCCCCAAACAAACAAAAGAATGTGACTCGCAGAGAGGAGAATTTAGGCCCTTTCCAGCACACTTGGAAGAATCTGGGTGCAGCTGCCTTCTGAGGGAGCCACAGCGCTTCCAGCTTATCGGAGTCCCTGTCAGCCTTTCCCTGTGGGGACGGACGGTTGGGTTGGACGCTGTCTCTGCGCCTGACTCCCTTCAGATAGTCCATGTCTGCCCCTGGGGCTGGGGCATAGTCTGTGCCTCCCGGGGGCGGAGGGACACCCCTTTTTCTGACTCACAGCCTCCTCCTCTGGAAAAAGCTGCCAGAAGTGGGCAGTTCTCTCAAGATCAAGGTGTGGACTGCACACACCGCCTTAGTTCTCTGACCTCGAGATGTCTGAGAAAGCTGGGTCTTTATTTTTCGAGTTAATTAAATTTATTTATTTATACATTTGGAGGGACTGGAGCAATAGCACAGTGGATAGTGTGTTTGCCTTGCACGCGGCCAACCCGGGTTCTATTCCTCCATCCCTCTCGGAGAGCCTGGCAAGCTACTGAGAGTATCCTGCCCGCATGGCAGAGCCTGGCAAGCTACCCATGGGATATTTGATATGCCAAAAACAGTTAACTAGTCTCACAATGGAGAAGTTACTGGTGCCCACTTGAGCAAATCGATGAACAACAGGATGACAGTGACAGTGATAGTGATTCATTTGGGGGCGAGGCCACACCTGGTAGTGCTCAGACCTTACTCCTGGCTCTGTACTCAGGGATCATTCCTGGTGGTGCTCAGGGGATTATTATGGGATGCCGGGAATTAAACCCAGGTTATCCATGTGCAAAGCAAGTGCCCTACCCACTGTGCTCTCTTGCCAGCCCCTGAGAACCCCCAGGTCTTATCTGTGCTCATTCAAAGACCACACTGCAGTTGGCACAATAGGAACTGAGGCTCAGGACACTACTCTCTGGCTGGCTGGCTGGTCCCCCGTGGACATCTCAGTCACTTTCATGCCCAGCCTGAGGGCAGCCCCAGGTCTTTTTCCCTGCGCCTCTTGACCTCACCATGTCCCAGTGACAGATGACGTGTATCCTTGATGCTGCCACTTATGCTGCTCTCTTATGTTGACAATTTCAGTGTTACGAAGGTTGTGGTCACCCATGACCCTGGGCACAGGTGACTCTGCCACCGTTCACCCAGAACCTTCCAGAATTGCTTCTGTAACTTGGTCATCCTGTCCCCTATCCAGACCACACTTCACACAGCCAATGTCCAGGGCAGGAACTCAGAAGACTGGCGGTGCCAAAAGATGGCAAGATGACAGGGACATTTTTGTGGGGACAGTGAAACAGTGTACGAGAGGAAGAAGACGTTCCAGATGCACACCATCTCCCACCAAGAGAATACCAGGACAGACCCCTGAGTGCCCCATTTCTCCAGCCCAGGGACCAAGGAGGAGAATGGAGGGATGATTGAGGGGAGTGCTGGATCCCAAGACAGTAGGGACACCCCCCAGGCCCTTACGGGAACAGCAGAAAGCAGAAGGGGCAGCAAAAGGAAGGGAAGAAGAGGAGGTGAAAGAAAGGGAGGAGAAGGAATGTGCTAGAATGAAAAGCAGGAGTCAAGACAGAGCTGTCTCTTCCACCTAAGGCCTGGGCCAGGGGCTGGTGGTTCCCTGGATGGGGAGGCAGAGGGAACGGCTGGTCTGCGAGGCCTCATCTTCCTAGTCAAGATCCAGGACAGAGAGGTGGAAATGTGATGCCTCTGATAGGTTCACTTAAAAATGGTCCAATGACGTAGAGAACCCTGGTTTGATCCCTGGCACTGCATCTGAGCACTGCCAGGAGTGATCCCTGAGCACCAGCAGGTGTGGCCCCACCCTCCAAAATGGTCAAATGGGTGGACCAGAAAGAGTCCAGAGAGTACAAAGCTTGCTTTACACAGACTGAAGCTACTATAATGGTTCAGATCTGGACACTGCATGTGGCCCGAGCACCTTCAGGTGTGCCCCTCCCCCAGTAAAGGTCAAATGGGGGTGGAAAAATAGCTCAAAGGGTTGGAGCGCGCTTTGCATGCATGAATCCTGGGTTGGTTCCTCTTTCTGCACCCTAAGAACCACTAGAAATGATGCTTCCTTTCCACTCCTCCCCCATTAAAAAATGGTTAAATAATAAACTTTTTGTATTCTGTTTTATCCCTCCCCTCAAAAAAAAATCACTTGGGAAAACATTCTGGTAGGTTCTCAAAGATAAAACAGAATTGCCATATGACCAGCATTGCACTCCCAAGAAAAATGAAGCAAGGCCACAAAGAACGTAACAAACAGCTTCATAGCATCACCCGTAACCACCTGCAGCGTAGAAACAGCTCACATGTCCACCAACTGATGACAAGATACACTGAATGTGGACTCGCTACACAACAGACTGGAATTCAGCCATGGATGAAAGCAGGAATGTGCCCCCAGCTCGGTGCTCAGGGAGGGAATTATGTCATTATAAACAGTATTGAAGCAGCAGATTGGAGGGTCCCAGCAGTGGGTTCTGAGAGGCCGGAGAAAACAAATGTGAACTAAACAAGTTATTCTGTCGCTAGCCCTAGTATAGCCCAGTGGCACGAAAGTCGACCCTTCACTGAGGCCAGTACAGGGCAGCCCAGAGAAGGCTGGACACCTTCCAGAGAGAGGTCCCTACAGAAACAAATAGCTGTGATAAAAATCTCAAAGAAAACTACCAAAAGTTCAGAGATCTTCCCCTGGACTGTTCCCCAGCCATAGACTCTTATCTTGAGTCATTGCTCAAGTTTCTGGATTGTTTTTTAGCTAAGCCCCTGAATCAAGAGAGCAACCTGGGGGTGACAGAGAGACAGGCAGGGTCCTGGTCTCTGGGCAGTGCTGCTGGGTGGAGGCTGAGCAGGGAGGGTGCGAGGGCCAGGCTCAGGAGGCGGGGTCCAGGCAGGAATCTGCCCTTCCAGTGGCCCACGTAAGCCTCTGTCCTCCGGTTCCAAATCAAATACTCAGGGTCAGGGCTAGGGAATGGCAGGGAGGCGTGTCCAAGAGATAAGCATCCCTGGAGGTGAGAAGGAGGGGCAGAAAGCACAGTCCTTGGACCCTTTCTTTGCTCACCAGTGGGTTCTTCCTTCCTTCCTTCCTTCCTTCCTTCCTTCCTTCCTTCCTTCCTTCCTTCCTTCCTTCCTTCCTTCCTTCCTTCCTTCCTTCCTTCCTTTCTTTTTTTTGCTTTTTAGGTCCGACCTGGCAATGCACAGGGGTCACTCCTGGCTCTACACTCAGGAATCAACCCTGGCGGTGCTCAGGGGACCATATGGGATGCTGGGAATTGAACCCGGGTTGGCCACGTGCAAGGCAAACACCCTACCCGCTGTGCTATCACTCCAGCCCCACCAGAGGGACATTTCTATCCCATTCCCAGGCTATAAACCTGACTCACCTGCCCCAGCTCTGCAACTAATTTCCCTCTATCCTTCCTCCAGTTTGAGGACCCCCCTTCCAGGCTCTGCTCCTTATTTCCCTCTGGCTTCCCTTCCCTCTCCCAATTATCCAGATTCCTGGCAGCATCCTAAGGTAGGTTGGAGGCAAATGCCTGGGGGGTGGGGGCGGTCAGGGAGGTGGCTCAAAGGGCTGGAGCTCATGCTTGGAGCTGGAACCCTGGGCTGGTTACTCCCTGAGCACGGCAGGGAGTAACTCCGGAAGACACAAGAAGGCTGTATCACAAGGGGGAGCCTGTGGTCTGAGAGCAACTTGACTGAAAGGGAGGCTGTGGAGACAGGGACGTAGCTCAGGAACCAGAAGTCCCCTGGTGTCATCACTTGAACAGGACTGGTGGGCCAGGTCAGGGGGGTTGGAGAACTCGCTGCAGAAGGAAGCTTGCTAGCCACAGTCTTCAAATCCAGACAGTCCTCTGTCCAGCCACCGCAGAGATAGAAATGAAGGAAGGCCCTAGCCAAAACTGCCAGCCCGGGGTGCTCCCCACATCCCTTTCAGTTTCCTGGCTCCCTGAGTAGTATAAAAAGTGCCTCTCCTTCCCCACCCCCATCCCACACCATGACCCAACATGTTCTTTGGCTGCCAGCTTCTGACAATGGTGTTTTCTTTTAGGTTTGGGGGGTTGCAGTGCTCAGGGGACTGTGAGGTGCCAGGGGCGGAGCCCAGGACTCCAGCATGCAGAGCCCTTTGCACCATCCCTGACCGCTTCCAACTCCTGCTCATGATCAGTTGCACCATGCCCGGCTCTGTCCTTCTGGTGCAAGGTCCCACCACCTACCTAGTTACCCAATGGAAAACCTCGGTGCCACCTAAGCCCGCGTCCCACTGACTCGAAACATCTCACACTCATCTCTTCCCACGTCCTGGGGGTCATTGGCCTCCTCCTGATCCTCTTCCTCCCACCTGCTCTCCTCACCCCTAGTCTATAGCACACCCCAGCCCCAGTCTCCCTAGAATGCACACTGAAGCGGAGCATGGCCTGGGCACAGAAAACAGTTCATCTGACCTTGAAGGGCCTCTGGGTCACACCTCTGCTGACTCATCATGTCCCGGGGTGCAACAATCCCCCTGTGGGTTGGGTTGGACTCTGTCTCCCAGGGACAAACGGATGCGTGCCCTGTTCACAGAGTCTGGGGCCAAGTGTATTCAAAGAGAAACAGCGCAGGGCATGTGGTCCTGTTTCCTGAGTAATTCTGCCACGGAGATATCTTGCAACAATGTTGCAGGGCATGGGATATGCACCCGTACTGTCAAGGGAGCCCTGGACCCATCCCTTGATTCTCTTTGGCTCTCTTCTCAACACCACTTCTCAAAAGATATTCCAGTTAAAGAAAAATAAGTCAGGTCTTGTTTGGGACCATTTATTATTAATTTTGAATTGGTAATTCAGGCATGGGGTGGGGTGTCAAAATTCAGGATGCACAAAAAAGAAAATCTATACAGTTCTGGGGGGCAGGGAGATGGCTCAAGGGGTTGGAGCATGCGCTTTGCATGCAGGAGCCCTGAGTACCATCCCCCATACCTCTCGAGCACCATGGAAAGACCCACCCCACCCCCCAAAATTTTTTGTTATAGTTTTGGGGTTACACCCTAAGATGCTCAGGCCTTACTCCTGGCTTTGCATTTAGGGAACACTCCTGGCAGGATCTGGGGGACCATAGGGGTACCCAGGATTGAGCCTGTGTCTGTGGTTTTTAAGGTGGGTGCACTACCCATTGTACTATAGCTCTGATCTACTTAAAATAAATGTAAGTAGATAGTTTCAAGTTCCCCCTCTCCCTAATCTCCTGGTTCCTCTCGATACAAGTCTTACCCTTCCTTCTGAATATACACCTATAAGCAAACATATATCTGTATTTATCCCCTTTCTAAATAACAGAAAATGCACTCTACAAGCTTTAAGTCTCTCCTTCTTCTCTGGAAGCTTGCTCCCAATTATGATATAAAGAAATAATTATTTTATAGCTGTAGTTATTACATTGCGAAGTTGTATCAAAATGTCTTTAACCAATCATCTAGGGAAAACAATTTCTTCCACTGTGGTTGCAAGCCATCAGAGTTTTGTGGGTGATAGTGGTGGGAAACAGAATGGCAGAGGCTGCGGGTGATGACAGCCTCCCAGGAAACAGAATGGCAGAGGCTGTAGGTGATTGGACAGCCCCCTAGAGGCCCACTCAGCCTCCCATGTGCCTGCTTACAATGCACCCACAAAACCACCTAAAATGCAAATTTGCCCCATGCTATCTCTATGGCCTTGCTTCATCAGAGAATTCAAGGCAGGCAATTACAAACGGGCTGAGAAGTGTGGGGAAACACACCCGTCCCAGGACAGGATTGGGGGACAGCACCCCTCTCCCCGTTGTGTGAGAGGCACATGGAGATGGAGAACGGTCCGCTCAGACCAGAAGTCCTTTGTGTTTCTGAAATTTCCACAGGTTTCAGGACCAAGATAGGTGACCAGGATTGAGAAACGAAGACTGGGGTTAGGGGTGTCACCCGGCTATAGGGTAAGAAGTGGGGGTAAGGGCTAGAGTGATAGCACAGCGGGTAGGGCATTTGCCTTCGATTCCCAGCATCCCATAGGGTCCCCCAAGCACTGCCAGGAGTAATTCCTGAGTGCATGAGCCAGGAGTAACCCCTGAGCATCGCCAGGCATGATCCAATAAGAAAAAAAAAGAACAAAAGAAGTGGGGGTAAGGGACAGGCAGGCGGAGATGAAAGGAGGAGGAGGGCTTGCAGCCTCCCCCTTCCAGCTCTCTGTGGATGTGTGGGTCCACCAGGAACCCTATCCTGGGATATCAGGGGACAAGTCCAGAAGCCCAAGTGTACCTCCCAGGGGAGGTCTGGGGAAGGCCAGAAGAGACCTGGAGATGGCCTGGGAAAAACTGAGAAAAATCTAACCAACAGAGAGAAAAACAGAAAATAAAACAAAGGGAGTTCTGTGTGGGAGAAGCTTGGCTGTCATCTGGGCCCTGGCTGGCTGCCCCTCTCTGGGCCCGAGACCCGGGCAGAGCTGAAGCTTGGGGTGTTCCCAGCGGGGAGGGAAGCGGCTGGGAGGGATGCAGAGGGGAAGGAAGGAACTCAGGAGAAGAGAGAACCTGGCTCCTGGTACTGTCACCCCCACTTCCGCAGGCACGCGGCTCCGGGGCCCCAGGCCACATCCCCAGCCAGGGGCCATCTAGTGGTGAGAGAAACCTCCGTGGGAGAAGGCAGGGAGGTCAGGGGCACAGCTCGCAGTCTGGGGGAGACAAGCCAGAGGGTTCTCCCCACAGGCTCCCACATCCTGGTCTCCCCGGAAGTAGACAGAGTCAGCAGAATCAAAGGAGGGATCCTGGTCAAAGAAGTTGTAGGGCCGAAGCCAGAAGCCCACGCCGTTCCCTGCGGTCACCGTGTTGGGAATGTCCTCAGAGTGTGGGATGTGCAGGAAACCAGCCGTCACCCAGGCCACCAGGTCCTAGCGGGAGAAGAGGAGGAAGATCAGGAGCCAGGCTTTGCTGAGGACACTGCAGGTTCCCTTGGTGGCCTCAAAGGGAAGGACTCACTTAGCCAGCCCGAGTTCCCTCGCAGTGATTTCAGTCTTTAAGAGTGCATGGGCGGGCCAGAGAGATAGTACAGTGGGTAGGGCATTTGCCTTGCACACAGCCGACCATCCCATATAGGTCCCCCAAGCACTGCCAGGAGCAATTCCTGAGTGCAGAGCCAGGAATAACCCCTGAGCATCGCTGGGTGTGACCCAAAAAACAAACAAACAAAAAAGTGCCTAGGTGGGGTTGGAGGTCACCCATGCAGGGAGGGCATTTGCTTTGCATGTGGCTCACGAGGGTTTGATCCCCAGCATCCCATATGGTCCCCTGAGCACCACCAGGAGTAATTCCTGAGTGCAGAGCCAGGGACAACCCCTGAGCATCGCCAGGTGTGACCCAGAAAGAAAAAAAGTTTTGGGGTCACACCTGGTAATGTACAGGGGTTACTCCTGGCTCATGCACTCAGGAATTACCCCTGGCGCTGCTCAGGGGACCTTATGGAATGCTGTGAATCGAACCCGGGTTGGCTGCGTGCAAGGCAAACACCCTACCCACTGTGCTATCGCTCCAGCCCCAAGAAAAAATATTTTTTAAAAAAGTGCATTGGAACTCAGGGCACAGAGAGTCCAACATGTACCAAGCCGTCCAAGCCTCTATCTCTGTCACTGCCCACCTCATCGCCCTCAGAGAAGGCTGACACCTGGCACCACCCCTCCCCTCCGGGGCAACTTCAGCTCTTGCCCCCAAACTTTCCAGGAGCTTCCAAACTCAGAGGGCAGGAGGCCAGCAAGTGCAGCATTCAGCAATTCCTCCTCCAGTGTGACGCCAGGGATGAGAGGAGCTTCAGCTACCAGAGAAATGCTCTTTCCTGGCATTCTTGTACCTCCCCCCGCCCCCAACCCTCCCATCATGGCTCTAGCCTGTGTCCTGGGACTCAAATAGGAATGTCTCAGGACAGGTCAGGGACTCAGCCAAAGTCTACGCATGAATTCCCAGCTCGGGGGAGTGAGAAGGAATCCCTGAGTGAGGGGGGCGAGGCACTGCCTGGTTCTCTAAGTACTCCAAGATTTGACCCACTTTCCCAGACCCCCCATACAAGAGGTAATAATCCAGGGCCCAGGCAGTAGTGCAGAGGGGAGGGTGTTTGCCTTGCACGGGACTCACCCAGCTTCGATCCCCAGCATCCCATGAGGTCTCCTGAGCACCACCAGGAGTGATTCCTGAGTGCAGAGCCAGGAGTACAAACCCCTGAGCATTGCTGGGTGTGGACTAAAAACCACACACCCACAACCCCCTCGCCACACACACACACACACACACACACACACACACACACACACACACACAAAGAAGTAATAACCCAACCCATGGAAATACAGAAACCAGGAGTTGCTCCATCCCTGGGGAAGCTATGGCTCCCAGGGTCCCCCGCAGCCCTCCCACAGACACTGACCTCGCCAGCAATGGTCTCATTGTCGATGAAGCTGGAGAAGTCCACGGTGGGGCTCCAGGGGTCATTCTGGTTGTAGATGCTGGTGCTGCTGGCCTCCTCCTCCTTCCTCTGGGTCACAGCCAGCTGGTACCTAGGGCGGCACCGGTCAGGCCTCCATGGCCACCACCCCCGGCCTCGTCACGGTGATGGGAACTGAGCATCTCCATCTTCTTTCTTTTCCCTTTTGCGTTTTTGGGCCATGCCTCGCAGTGCTCAGGACTGACTCCTGGCTCTGTGCTCAGGGATCACTCCTGGCAGTGCTCAGGAGACCAGATGTGGTGCCAGGGAGGGATGGAACCTGGGTTGGCCGAGTGCAAGACAAGTGCCCTACGTGCGGTACCACTGATCCGGCCCTTTCCTCTGTCTCCTCACAGTGATCCTGACACTACCAGGCTGAGTCGCCACCAGCTCTTGGTCCCCCATGTTCCCCTGCCACTGAGAAGCCAGGTCCCTCCCTAACCCCCAAAGAGAAAACTGCCCCTTGGGTTTAGCCCTGTAGGGACCATCCCACCAGGGTCCCTCTTGATAAGCAGGAAATCCTGCCTGCCAGAGCTCTGCCCTCACCCCAGTCCAGCTTCTTGGCTGGCCCCGCCAACGCTCCCCTCTCCTTCTCACTTCCCCCAGCATCTTGGATGCTCCCCCCCATCCTCCCCTCACACCACCATCACCAAAACTCACCTTGCCCAGCTGATGGCTCTCTCCATAGAGCTGTTCTGGGGCAGGGGCTCCCCAGCAAAGCTGAACACCTGGATGCGGTAGCCTCGTGGGTGACCCCACTTGTTGCTGTGGTTGCTGGCGAGGTATAGGTATCGAGGGGTCGCAGCTCCCAGGGGGAAGGCTGCCTGCGCCTCCGTCTCCAGCTGCCTCCTGGTTATCTGCAACCTCTGAGCCTCGTGCTCGGGGCTCCAGGGCACCGAGGTGGGGACAAAGGCCATGTCCTCAGCCCAGACCCAGTTGTCCAGTCCTGCCAGGGTTGGGGGGAGCGGGTGGGGTGAGGAGGAGATAGGGGGTTGGTTAGGGAGCTGGTTATGCAGCTGCCTGGCCCACACTGAACTCTGCCCCACTGGACTTCAGAGTCAGGAAAAAAGCCAAGACTCTTGTCTTTCTTATACCCCCAATACACACCCCGCCCCCTACTCCAAATCTTTCAGTCAGGGCTGTTGCCTGTAAACTGACATCTTCTTTCATTGAATTCATTCAAGCACAGTGATGGAGAGTCCAGTGCTGGGCCCTGGGGATGAAGGAAGGCCCATCTTGAGCGTCCAGATTTCACAGGGACTCAGAGAGGCCCAGCCCAGGTCAGCATTCATAGAAGGAAAACAACCAAGATCCAGTTCCAGGATCACACACACGAGAGACAAAGGGACCTTCCTGGGAGACACTTTAGTCTGGCCTCAGAAGACGTTGCCAGGAGAAATGACACGGCCAAGGGGCTGGAAAGATAGTACAGTGTGGTAAGGCACTTGCCTTGCATGCTGCCGACCCATGTTCAATCCCCGGCATCCCATATAGTTCCCTGAGAACTGCCAGGTTTAAATCCTGAACATCACTGGGTGTGGCCCTAAAATAAAATAAAAAAAAAAGAAAAGAAAAAGAAATGGCATGGGCAGCCACTCTCTAGGCCAGAAGCAGACAGAAGCAAAGTCAAAGAAGGTCGGCGGGTGCCAGGGACGAGTCCTATAGATGGAAAAGTGGGGGCCATAGAGGAGTAGCCTAGCTGAGACGTAGGATCTGAGGGAGCTAACGAGGAAGCAGCAGAGCTGGCCCCAATGGGGTGAATATGGACCATGTCATGAGCTTAAGATATTATAGAGTCAGGACAGAAAAAAATATCTGGTGATCAAATAATTCACTGGGGGGAGGAAAGGGAAAAGGCAAAGACCTCTGGGTCTAAAGGGATAGTATACAAGCTAAGGCACTTCCTTTGCATGTGTCTGATGCCCACCCAGTTGATCCCCAACGCCACAAATGGTTCCCAAGCCCTGCCAGGAGTCACTCCTGAGCACAGAAGCCTGGAGCACTGCTAGGTGTGGACCAAAACCAAACACACAGAAACCAGAGAGGTGCAGACTTTATAGCATGTGTCCCTGGCTTTTTTCTTTTGTGACCACCAACCCCAGGAATGATCTGGAATATTCCACATAATTATCCTACCCTTTGTACTTAAGCATATTTCCCAGAGAGAGCGAGGCAGAAAAACAGGGAGGAGAAAGGTCCCTCTCCCCAAGGAAATGTGCAACTTGGAATATTCCATGTTCCGACCAGGCTGTGCCAAGGACCTGGCAGAATGCCCACGGCTTTTCTAAAACACCAGCGCCCAGGGCCAGACACAGAGAAATCAGCACAACAGCTTCAGACAGGCCCAGAGAGGTGCGAGAGAGGGAGAAGCCACAGGGTCTTGGTAACCCAGGTCCTGCCTTCCCCACTGAGCTTTGCCCGAGATTCTCTCCTGAGGTCAAGTCAGGGGAAGGTGGCAGCTGTGCCCCCAGCCAGGGAGCAAAGGTGCACACCAGACTTGGCCGCCAGCTCTCCCAACCAGCAAAAGAGAACCTAGGAAACTCCACATCACTCATTCACGCTTCACTCTTCCTGTCCTGGATACCATCAGGCTAAGGCAAATGGAGATGACTCGGCAGCACCACTTTGGGCATCCTCATCCCTGAAGGCCTTACCTCCTACATCCAGGTCCACCTTGAAGTGGGCGCTGTGCGTGTGCACCGTGCCCAGCAGGTGCTCCCCAACTTGGTTCCCGTACCTCCGGGCGGCACCGTAGAGAAATGCCGAGCTGATGTAGCCCGTGGCGTGGAATTTGACTTCGATGGCCCCGTTGGGATGGAAGACCATATCCCACACATAGTCATAGTTGAGCAAGGTGGACACGCAGCGGATGACCAGCACGGTGTCCACCAGGCCCCCAAAGTAGGGGGAGTAGAAATCTGAGTGGTGCCGCCTCAGCGGGAGGCCCCGGTTCTGTTCAAACACACACAAGGCATCGCGGATGGTCCTGGGAGCTTGGGACTCCAACAGGAAGTGCCAGTCCACATAGGAGGCCAGGTAGGGGCAGTCCACGCCCCTCGTCAGGGGGCTGATGTACTTTCCTATGCCAAAGCTACCATCGATATAGCGGGTAAGCAGAGCTGCGGGGGTATTTCCGCCATAGACGGTCAAGGCCTCCTGAAGGCTGATCTCATAGGCCAGACGTTCTCCCCGGAAGCGGATGTCAAAGAGCCTTGGGCCACTGAAAGCGCCCAGGCTGAAGGAGAAGGTCCACAGGGAGGAGGCCACTTGGCTCCCCTGGACACTGAAGCGGGGGCCTTGGGGGAGGTACTGCAGAGGGGGAGCCGGACCTGGGGGCCCTTGGGACTTCAGGGACCAGGCCCCCCCTGTCCCATTGTGGGGGATCAGCACCACATTGACCCGGCCAGCCTCGAATTGGTCCTCCAGCTGTGCCAAGTTCTCATAGTAGCGGCCTTGGAAAAATACCTTCCGAACCGTCCAGCGGGAAGGGTCCAGGGCCTTGTGGTCCACCAGCAGCTCCAAGCCCACAGGGTGCAAGAAAATCCCCGACCCCGAGGTGTTGTAGTAGAGGCCGAACCAGGTGACCCGGTCCCCGGACTGCAGACCCGGGGGGGCCGTGATCAGCGTCACCAGGCTGTGTCCTGGGCGCCCATAGAAGCAACAGTGGTGTAGGAGCCCACCCACGTGGGGCAGCTCTCGGTGGAAGATCATTTGGTCTATGTCGTGGTACTCGCGCATGAGCACAGGGCGGCGGTGATAGGGCAGGGGGCCCCCATGACGCTCCACAGTCACATCCCGCACGTACGAGGGCCGGGGCAGCGGCCCCACCACCAGCTCACTCACGTTAGGCTGAGGCTGGGCCCCAAAGAAGACAATGGCCAGCGCCTCCCGGGCAGGTGGGGGGCTCCCCCGGTCCAGGTGGGCCAGCGCGGCCGCCTTGGAGGGCAGCTGCAGCTCCACGGAGAAGATGCAATTGTCCGAGGGCCGGGCCTGGGCCGCATCCACCAGGCCTGGGCCCAGCTGCCGGGTCAGGAAGCTCACCACAGCTGCCAGCTCCTCTGGGCTCAGGTCTGCAAACAGCTGGCTCGGGCCAGGGTGTGTCCAGGGCTGGGCACTGGGAGATGTGGCAGGGCAGCGGAGGGGCTGGCTGGGTTCACCCCCATCTCCTCCCCGGCCAGCTAGCAAGACGCACACCAAGGCAAAGATGGTGATGACGGCCAGCGCTAGGAGCACCAGCGTGGTCTTCTGGTTCATGGTGCAGAGAACCCAGAACCCAGCCTGGTGCTCTCAGGCCTGCTGGAGAGGGTCCGTCTGGGCTTCTGGACTCTCACAGAGGTTCCCAGCAGTCAGAGGCTCCGCAGCCTGAGGCTGAGGACACAGGAAGCTGGGGAGGGGGTGGGACGGCCCGGGCTCTGGGGGGCGGGCCGAAGCCACAAGCTGCGATTTCCACAGACCTTACAAGGCTTCATCCTTCAGGCTCCAAATCAGACTGCGGCTCTCTGGGTCAGGGTTGCTGCTAGGGAGAGCAGGAGAAGGGGGACAGGAGGGACAGGGGTAGGGCAGGGGGGTAGAAGTGGCAGGGTGGTGGAATATCTGACTAATGCAGCCGGCCAGCCTGCGCATAGAAGACTACCAGCCAGGGGCTCCCTTAGCTCCCCTGAACCCACATGGTCCCCCAGCCCCCCTTCCCCAGGGCCAGATGTTCCCTTTCCTGGAACTCCGAACTATTGTTCTCCTTCCAAGGAAACCCCCACCCCCAGCCCTGGGCACCCCAAGCAGCATTCCTTGGCACGGCTGGCTCCCCCGAGCCGCTCCTCCATAGCTAATATCCTTGGCCCCGTTCCTTCATCGTCTTTGGGGGATTCTCGGTATTTAAAAGGCAACTAGAAGAAACTCCAGGAAAACCCTTGTGTTATTTTTTTTATTGTAGAGGACACACACCTCTCTTTCCACAACATTCTCTCCTTCCATGGGAAGCCACACAGCGAGGGGTTGGTGCTAACAAACGTGAAGGCTCGGTGGTTTGGCTCGGGGAGTTACATCATCATTGGCATACACGTGCTGCTTCCTGAGGCCTGAAGGAGCCCAAGGGACACCCAGGGGCTCTGCGTGGGGGCGGGGAGTGTTTCAGCCTCTCAGGAGAAACACTGAAGAGCTGCAGGGGAGGGGAGAGGGCGGTGGCCACTCCCCCAAAGTTCCACCACACTCTCAGGCTAAAATCCCTGGTAAGAGAAGGGGGGCAGGTCGGGGACACAGGCTGCCAGGTGGGGGACGCAGGCCACGGGGTTGACACTGCACAGCCCAGCATCCTGGTCCTTCTCAAAGTAGACACTGCCGGGGGAGAAGATGGACGGGTCCTCGTCGAAGAAGTTATAGGGGCGGAGCAGGAAGCCCACTCTGTTCCCCAGGGTCACTGTGTTCGGGACATCCTCTGCCTGGGGGATGTGCAGCAAGCTGGCAGTCACCCAGGCCACCAGGTCCTGTGGGGAGAGGGAGCCGCTGGAATCCTCTGGAGCGGGTGGGCAGGCAGTGTCCAGGGCTGGTCTCAGGCAGGACATGGAGGAGCATGACACCGTCCATTCCCTCTACCTGGTGCCCAGAGAAGGGCCGTCCAGAACCCAGGCCCCCAGGAAGCTCTCCGCACCGCACCCCACCCCACCCCCCGACTACCCACCTCTCCTAGGAGGGTTTCATTGTTGATGAAGTCAGCAAAGGGCCTCGTGGGCGTCCAGATGTCACTCTGGTAATAGATGCTGCTGCTCCAGGCCTCCGTGTCCTTCCTTTGTGTCACCGCCAGCTGGTACCTGACCGGGCATGTTGTTGGGAGGTGGTATCAGAAGATGGCCAGGCCCCCGTCTGGCCCAGACGTCTGCGGGCGAGGTTCAGCATGAGATCACATCCCACCCCATCTCCTTGCATCTGAGGCGTTACAGGGGTGAGTAGTAGTAGGCCTAGGGCAAGTGACCTGGGGTCTCCACCAGCTGGCACGGGCTCAAGGACCAATCCTCCCCCCTTCCACCCAGTGCCCGGGGTCTCCTCACCTCCCCCAGCTGAGGGCCTTCTCCATGCCACTGTCCAGGGGCAAGTGCACGCCCAGGGGGCTGTGGATCTGGATCCGGTACCCGCGCTGGTGGCCCCAGGCGTTAGTCTGGTTGCTAGCCAGGTAAAGGTAGCGGGGAAGAGGGCTGCCCTGGGCAAAGGCCGCCAGGTCCTCCCTTCCCAGCACCTGCCGGGTCAGCTGGGGCCGATGCAGCTGGTGTTGTGGGCTCCAAGGGGCTGCCACAGGCTTAAACACCACGTCTTCAGCTACCAGCCAGTTTTTCAGGCCTGCCAGAGTGAGGGGATGGGAGATCCATACCAGGTAAGACAGGCCCCTCGAGCCAGCGAGACAACACAGAGGGTGCTTGCCTTGCATGCAGCCGACCCAGGTTCAATCCCCGAGGAATGAACACAGCCCTCACCCCACAAAAAAAATCTCTCTCCTGACATGATTCAAAATAAAATACTATTTAGGGCTGGAGAGATAGTACAGCAGGTAGGGCGCTTGCATTGCACAGGCTAACGCGGGTTTGGTTCCTGGCATCCCATATAGTTCCCCTAGCCTGCCAGCAGTGATTCCAGAGGGCAACACCTGAGCAATACTGGGGATGCCCCCTCCCAATTAAAGTAGCACAATTAAAACATTTCTCAGCGCTGGAGATAGTACAGCGAGTAAGGCACTTGTCTTGCACAAGGCAGACCAGGTGCAATCCCCAGCAGCCCACCTGGTCACCAAGCACCACCAGCAGTAAATCCTGAGCACAGAGCCAGGAGTCATCCCTGAGCATCACATCGCCAGGTGTGGCCCCCAAATAAGTATTTCACTTGCCATGCATGCAGTTAACCTGGGTTCGATTCTCATCATCCCTTGTGGTCCCGAGCCCCGTGAGGAGTAATCCTTGAGCACCAGTGTAGCTAAAACACGAAACAAGACAGGCCCCTTGCCGCCGCCATGAGGCCCACTGCCCCAGTCTAGTGGAAGGCAGAGCCCTGCGTCCTGGCAGGGAATCAGGTGTGGCTCAGAGCTGCGTCCCTCTGCTAATCCGCCCTGACCCACGTGCTCACCGCCAGTCCCAAGTAACTCTCCCCAGCCACAGCCAAGTTCCTCAGTCGCAGTAGCATCAGTTCAAATGCTCGACAGCCACAAGTGGCCACTGGCTAGCGGACAGGACCCCTAAGAACATCTCCAGAAAGTTCCCTCAGCACTTGTACTTGACAGCCCCTGGTGGCCCGGGTGTGGCCCTGGCTTTATCTCCAAAACCACAGACACCAAGTGCGGCCAATCGCTGAGCTCTCTGTGGCTCACTTGTGAGTCTCTTAGCTGGGTGTAGAAGTGACTCTCGGTGGCTGGGCTCTCCATGAAGGTGCCACGCCAGGGACCTGCACCGTTCCTGGGTGTGTCGAGGGAGAAGCCAGCTGGAGAACCTGAGCCAGCTTCTCTCCAGCCTGCCCGCCTGCCTCCCCGCACAGGGCTGGGTTTTCCGTCTCCACAGTGGGATGAGTTCTCTCCGGAGCTCCCCGGCATTCGGCTGCACTCGTGACCTGCACTTCTTTCCCTTCTTGGCCCTCGGCCACACTTTCTACGTGCGAACTGTGTTCCTTAGGATGTAATCTATGCGAGGCAGCCCGCAGTCATTGGCCCAGGACACTGCTTGGAATGCATACTAGTGACTTTAACCCCACCGGGAAAGACCCCCGAGTGCAGAGCTAGGAATAAACCCTGAGCAGCTCCAGGTGTGGCCCCCAATAAACAACAAATGAACTGTACTTGTCCAAATTATGTCAAAGGACCATCTGGTTATACGGTCATTTCACTCTTTTTAGATCTCCCCCCGTCCCCCGCCAAGGATTTAAAAAAAAGTTTCAAAGCTTTAAAATGTTTCAAAATCACTCCTAGCCAGAGCCTATCCCCCAAACAATGTTTCACAAGAAATGTACTGTTACAAGAAATTCTTGAGCTGTGGCTTCCTGTTCTGCCTCCTCTTACTGGTTCCTTGACTGTTGAAAAATGGGTCTGATAGTTCAATTTTTTTTTTTTCTCCTTTGCTTGAGCCTGACGGGATTAACCCCTTGGACTCTTGCAGCCATTCTCCCGGCCACTGGAGTCCATTGTGAGGCCAGCGCTGCTAGCGTGCCATGAACAACCCCTTCCTAAGTGGCCACCCGTTGTCCAAGATCCTTTCTCCCACTTTTGACAGATTTAGTCACCCAGAGTGGCTGAAGGCCAGGGGAGTCTTCTACCATGCACAAGCCCCCTGGGATGAAATGTCAGGTGGTCTGTAGTGACACACCCTCATCGGACCTGGCCATTCGCACAGTCCACTATGGGACTCGAGGGCCACCTCCTTGCCCCTCCCAGACATCACTAGCTAGACCTTGGGGGAGGGGGTGTCTCCCTGCCCTCTGCCACCCCCCCCCCATCCCGGCCACTCACCTGCCACGTCCAGGTCCAGCTTGAAGTGGAAGGCGTGTGTGTGCACGGCCCCCAGCACTCGCTCCCCCACTCGGTTCCCAAAGAGGAGGCTTTCCTCCTGGTTCAGGAATGCGGTGCTGATATAGCCTGTGGCGTGGACCCGCCCTTCCAGTGCCCCGTTGGGGTACAACAAGAAGTCCCAAATGTAGTCGTAGTTGCCCACTGAGGATACAGATCTGACTACCAGGGCCGAGCTGGCCAAACCACCATAGAAATGAGACTGAAGGTAGTTGTGGTGCCTGCGAAGGGGTAGTCCCTGGGCTTCCTCAAACACACACACAGCTCCCGGCTGCCGCTGGACTGACCCCTGTCCCACCAATACGTGGATGTCCACCATCGTAGACTGATAGGGGCAGTCCACCCCCCGCACCAAGCCCCGGCTGTTGAGGCCGAGTCCGTAGGTGCTATCCAGGTAGCGGATCATCATGGTCTTCGGGGAATCAGCGCCATAGACAGAAACACACTCTTGGACACTGACTTCATAGGCCACTCGCTCGCCCTGGAACCGAACATCAAAAATCCTCAGGCCACTGAACACCCCATGGCCGAAGCTGAAAGTCCAAAGTGGAGACACCACCAGGTTCCCTTGGACACTGTACTGGGGGCCCTGGGGTGACAACTGAAGAGGAGGAAGAGGACCGGGGGGTACCCGGGACCTCAGGGATGAGGGTCCATTTGATAGTGGCAGCGGAACTTTAATGACTTCCAGCTGTCCAGCCTTGAACTCCCACTCCAGCTGGCCCAAGCCTGCATAGTAGTGCCCGAGGTAGAAGACTTGCTGGACAGCCCAGCGGGCAGGGTCCAGAGCACTATGGTCCAGCAGCAGCTCCAGTCCCACTGGGTGAAGGAAGAAACCCACCCCTGAGACATTATGACACAGGGCTATCCAGGTGGCACGGTCCCCTGGGCGCAAGCCATGAGGGGTGGCGAGGACAGGTGCCAGGGTTGAGCCATTGTAGGTGAAGACCGAAGCCAGGAAGCTTGGTGCCTTGGGGAGCTCCACCTCCTTCAAATACTTCCACATCTGGGCAATCTCGACACTCATCACGGGGCGGCGGTGATAGGGCAGGGGGCCTCCGTGACGCTCCACAGTCACATCCCGCACGTACGAGGGCCGGGGCAGCGGCCCCACCACCAGCTCACTCACGTTAGGCTGAGGCTGGGCCCCAAAGAAGACGATGGCCAGTGCCTCCCGGGCAGGTGGGGGGCTCCCCCGGTCCAGGTGGGCCAGCGCGGCCGCCTTGGAGGGCAGCTGCAGCTCCACGGAGAAGATGCAATTGTCCGAGGGCCGGGCCTGGGCCGCATCCACCAGGCCCGGGCCCAGCTGCCGGGTCAGGAAGCTCACCACAGCTGCCAGCTCCTCTGGGCTCAGGTCTGCAAACAGCTGGCTCGGGCCAGGGTGTGTCCAGGGCTGGGCACTGGGAGATGTGGCAGGGCAGCGGAGGGGTTTGCTGGAGTTGCCTCCTCCACTGGTCAGCAAGACGTAGGTCAAGGCAAAGATGGTGATAAGGGACAGGGCCAGGAAGACCAGGACTACCTTGAGATTCATAGTGGATGCAGAACACCGAAACCCACAGCTCCTTCTCGTTACTGACATCCAATCAGGTTTTATAGTCAGGATGGCCAGGGATGGAGAAAACCCCACCCTGTGGGCCGGACAGGAAATGTCTGACCTTCATGTGTATAATTCTGTTCCAATTTTCTGTTCTGTGGTTTGGACCTAGGGACTACTTTCAGATTCATGGCCTCTGCCCTGCCCCTGAGCCAGTACCAACCGCTCATTTCCCTCACTGAGACTAGACTAGAAGGCACCTGGATGAACAGTGAACTCTTGGGGCCGGAGAAACAGTACAGCAGAAAGGACATCTGCCTTGCACAAAGCTGAGTTGGGTTCAATTATAGGCACCCCTATGGAACTCCAAGCATCGCCAGGAGTAAATTCTGAGCACCACCGGGTGTGACCCAAACCCCCCACCGTGCCCCCCTCTGAAGAGAAAAACCCTGCATGTTCTGAGCAGACTGTGTCTGCGGGAAGAACACAAATCTCAGGTGCCCAGTGAATGCCTGTGTCCTGTGCGTCGCTCCACCAGGGCTGCTGCCCGGGCCAGCAGTCAGGACTGATGTCCCAGCTGCCTACTGCCAAGCCTTTCATTAGTCTTAAGCCTCCTTCAATAAACCAGGCGGACGGGGAAGCCCTGGGCTCAGCAGTCAGATTCGTGCCCCAGCCCCGGTTCCTGAGCTGTGGCCCTCGGTCCTGATCTCCAAGGCTGAACAGAGGATGATCCTCACTGTTCAAGACCTTAAATCTCGTTTTGCAGATCACAGGGATTGCTGGATACCAGAAGGCTACGTTGCAAGGTGAAGTAAAGGAAACTTTATTTCATAGCTAGGGGTCCTAAGCCACCCTCCACGGCATCTGGAAAGCAAAAACCAGGAGTTCCTAACACCTTTTAAGAAATTTAAGATAGTTGAGGGAGGGGTTAAAAAAAAAAAAGCAGCAGCCTGTGCCTTGACCTTGGTCATTCCCATTACACAGACCTAGAGCAGCCTCTACTGGCGACGTGTGGGCATCACCAGGGGAGAACACTCATGAAGGGACAAGCCAGTCAGGGAAGGGCTGGCCTTCACCTCAGACTGAACACAACGAAAGGACCCAGCTTTCAGCCATTACATTACGCCAGAGATAAGAGGCAGCCCAACTGGTAGAAAGACCCCGACAGGAGGCTAGAGGTCCAGGGGAGGTGGGTGTCCAAATGTGCATGCACGTCCCCAAGCCACCAGAGCATCGCACAGGGTCTGCAGCTTTAGAAAGAGGTCAAAGTACCTGTATTTTTAATAATTTCTTGACATGGTAAAAGAATTTTACATTACGATCCAAGGGTGATAGGTGAGGAGGAGGTGCAGTGGAACAATCCAACAAAAAAGAGAAACTGAGAAACACATGGTAGGAGGTGGGAAGGTTTTAGCTGGAAGGGACTGAGGGTGGGTGGGGCACTGCCCAACTAAATGCAATTGGTTTGTTACTGAGTACTATTCATGGGAAGACAGCATCTGGACTCCTTCTTGACAGCTTCTCAGGAGTGAGAACGATGCACCAAGGTGGAATATGATTGGGATTGGAAGACAGGGACGAGGGAACAGAAATCAGAAATAGACACTGAGTCACCAGCAGGCCGACTGCAGTATCAACTCTCCCGAGAAAAAAGTAAGGGTTGATGAGGGTAGACACAAAAGCTGTAACAATAAGTGATATCTCTAGAAAATTCAAGAGACAGGAGGCAACTCTTCTCTAAGTTTTGACTTGCCCAGATTTCCACATACACACAATGTGAACATGCATGTGTGGGCAGGCACGCACGCACACACACCACACACACACACACACACACCACACACACGGAGACACACTCACACACACATGCGCTATTCCTGGAAGCACAATACTATAAATAAGTGAAATCATTTTCCGAGAGGGTGAGCCGGCAGGAGCGACAGCATCTAACCCTCAGAGGTGCAGATACCTCACCCCAAACTCATCAATAGCCTGGGCAAAGGCAGTCAGAAGTCAGGGGGCCAGTCTTTGCACCCCAATAAATGATGCCGTCACAGGGAAAGGCCCCGGTCCCACTGCATAACCCCTCTCAGTTCTCTCCAATTCACCTGGGCACCAAGAGGTACAATGTCAGGAGGTGGGCCCTGTGGATGATGACTGAGACAATTTAATCACCTCCTGAAGATGAGAGAAACGAGTCAGGTGAAAGGGGTACTGAAGAGTAGGGAGGCCTGTGTGTGTGCATCTGGCCTGTGTGCGTGCACATGCACCTACATGTGTGTATGTCAAAACCCTAGTTATAAAAACACCTGCAGGAGCTAGGAACGCAAAGGTCTAAGGTGTTTTTTTATCATGATCAGGTTAAATGTGGGATGTAGGTAGATGGGAAACCCTAAGTCATCACGAGAGCAACTGCGGCAGGGAGGACCCAGCGTCCCACAGAGGCAAGAGCCACTAACCTTACATCAGGAGGGGAGGAGTTGAGGCCCTGACCTCAACTCCTAAAAAAAACAAAACAAAAAAACACTTTGTGTTTACCTTCTAGTTCCCTCAGCTTCCGACCAATTAATCATCAAAAGGAAGAGACAAAGCCCAAGACATAGGAGGGAGAGAGGTGGAGAGAGAAAACACAAGTATTCTTGTGCCCCCTATCCTGCACAAACCTGGAGTTTTCTCCAGAAATTAGAACTGGTCAAATATGGGGGATTAGGGAAAGAAATAGAAGAGTTCCTGAGGCCTGAAAAAAGAGGTAAACACGTCACAGAACTACATGAGAGTTTCATTAGACTCTAACTAAAAACAGAGAGAGGTGTGATTACTACTTCCAGCCAGTTTCCCCATCACGATAGTCATGTAACAAACCAAGGCAATAACGGTCTTGAGCCAGACTCACAGAGTCCCCTGGCCCTGGCCCTAGTACAGTGTCTCTGCATTGCTGCTCCGGGGCCGTTTGATCTTCTCGATATTTTTCAGGATCATATCGTGTAGAGTGACCTGGGAGAAGATGAATCAGGAAATCAAATCTTTTTTCTTTCTTCTCTCTCCTCACTGGTCCCCTCCCCCTCCCGCCCTCCCCCTCCCCCTCTCACATACAATCCCCAAGCAACCATTAGCATAATCCCAGTCTTACTTCTTGAACCCGAACTCAAAGTGGCAGCCCTACCTCTCTCAGACCACCATAATGGGCCTCACTAGGCCTTTCGAAAGTCCTCAAGGTCTGACAACCACTAACATGAACACTTTCTTGTTAAGAACTGCTGAGTCCTTTGAAGAGTTATCCCACTACTTTTTGCTCATATTATTTGCGGTACCAAGATTAGAACCCAGGCCTCACAAATACAAAGCAAGTGCTCCGCTGCTGAGCTACATACGAAGTCAAACTAGTTTTTTTTCATCTGTTTTGTTCTGGGGCCTCACCTGGCAGTGCTCGGGGAATCATATGAGGTGCTGGGGGATCAAACCCAGGAAGGCTGTATGCAAGGCAAGTGCCCTACCCACTGTACTACCTCTGGCCCCAGCGCTCACTAATGTTAAAAACCATTTTTCTGCAGGAGATATATGAAGTCCCATTTTAGGCAAGAGAAACTGACACCTGAGATTAAACAAATTGCCCAAGGCCACATACTACAGGTACAAGTTGGCTCCATTAGGTCTACTACACTTGCACAACTATATGCACTTCTTCCCAACCTGGCTGAATGGGAGTTCCATACCCTCGATGATTTCACAGTTCTCAACACTCACCTGAGAATTTGGTTCTACCCCATCCCCCATTGTGACCCCAAGAGCGTTCGGGAAAACAAAACAAAACAAAACAAAACAACCAACAAAACAAAAAGAAGTCCATGGCAACCATAGGAAGGAAGCAAGGTCACTTACATATTGATTCCTTAATTCTGATATAATGAGCCGCAGACTGATATACTCTTTCTCATCGATCTCTGTCACGGTGCGACGATAGTCCTCCTGAGAGAAGGACACAGAGAAGGCCGGTTTCCGGGACAGGCCTGTCCAGGCGGCCCTTCCCAGGCCTGCTCCTTCCACCCCGTTCTGCCCTTAGGCCACAAAACCCCTACTTACCACATGGGGATATTTAGCTATTTTAGAAACCAATTTGGCTCTTGTAATATAATATCTGGAAGAGAGAAGAGGAGAGAGCTGCAGGACCCTAGACACGTTCACCAGTTCCCCAACCTCCCAATTTCAGGCCAGGTTCAGGAAGCTCTACCTAGAAATCTGGTCCAGATATGATGCAGCTTCACTCTCAACAGTTCTTAGTTCTGCAACAGTCTCCTCCTGGGGGAGGAAAAAGAAAAAGTCAGTCAAAGCTGCTTTCCCATCACTCCCACAGCGGCCGGAGACACAGGACAGTGGGCAGAGCACACATTCTGCCAGCGGCCAACCCGGGTTCAACCTCCCGTGCACCACAAAGGGTTCCCCAAGCGCCACCAGAAGTAGTCCCTGAGCCCAGTGCCAGGAGTACGATCCTGAGCACCACCAGGTATGGCCCCCCAAACAAACCAAGAATTTAAAAGGAAAAACCGATGACAAGGGAAATGATGCACCCTCAAACCTTCCACTCCAAGTTGACAACGCAAACATGTTACCTGAATGGATACCCCGAAGTTGTTCCCGTCTTCTATTCTGGGAATCAGGAGCTGTACCCACATTTTGACCTGGAAGGTAAGGGACCATGACTGGAACAACCGTCTGCTGACCACCACTCCCTTCCATGCCCCCAGCCCCATACTGATGACTGCCCACCACTGATACCAAGTCAGGAGGCGTCAGCCCATAGGGCCCCTGCCGCTGGCTCACCGTGTTGCATTTCTCGATCAGCAGCCGGATCTCAGGTTTCACTTTCTCAATAATGTCCACCAGTTGCTGGTTGCTTTTCAGCATCCCGTTGGGCATCACAAACACCTTGGTTCCTAGCAGGGATGCAAAGGTCAAATGATGGCATGGGTCAGGCAGGGCACAGCAGCCCACCTTTCCCTGTTCTTCCCTGATCTCATGAAATGCTAGGACTTCTTTCTGCCTTTTGTTTCTGGCTCATACCCAACAGTGCTCAGGGCTTACTTCCTGCTCTGAGCTCAGGGATCACTCCTGGAGGCAGGGATCAGGGGACCATCTGGGGTGCCAAGGATCAAACCCAGGTCTGCTGCATGCAAGGCAAGCATTCAAACCACTAAACTCTCTCTCCAGCCCTGATTTCTGCCCATTGTCTATCACTATTCCTTCGACAAACAGTGACACCATTAGAATAAAAGCCTGTGTAGAGTAGTGAGAAGCTTATGTAGGTCCCAAAGCTAAAGAATAAGAAAATTAGGGGCCAGAGTGATAGTATGGGGGGGGGGGTTTGCCTTGCACACAGCTAACCCATGTTTGACCTCCAGCATCCCATAGGGTTCCCCAAGCACCGCCAGGAGTAATTCCTCAGTGCAGTCAGGAGTAACCCCTGAGCATTGCTGGGTGTGACCCAAAAGAAAAAAAAAATAGAAAATGAAAGTATTCTGTAAATTCTTAACTAGTATTCTGTAAAACTTAACTAGTATTAAAGGGGGTGGGGGGCAAGAAGGGAACATGAAAATTTAATCACTGGGCCAGAGACAGAGTACGGCAGGTAGGTGCTTGCCTTGCATACAGCCAACCTGGATTCAATCCCTGACATCCCATATGATCCCCTGAACCCTGTCAGGAATGATCTCTGAGCACAGAGACAGGAGTAAGCCGTGAGCACCACTCGGTGTGCGTGCAGGGGTAGGGGAGTGGCACATCTATGAAAAATTGTGCCCCCACCTCGCTCCCTTGGGTAGGCACACAAAGACTGTTGACTAGAAAATAAGGCACAGAGTAACTGCATCTAGGAGACCTGGGATAGTAGTGCTGGGAAGTAACTGGACTGGGCTTCTCGGCCAGAACACTAGACCCATCCAACTGATCCGGGCTGCCGGGCCCAAGGGTAGCGAGAGTAGCTGTGGTGGCTCTTACCTTGGAAGGCCTCTTCACACTCATCCAACCTTCGTTTCTTGTAAGTGGGCTAAGGACACAAGGAGACAGGAATCAGCTCACCCTCAACACTCATACCATCACAGGATGCCCTTCAAGCAAATAAGTCCCACTCTCAGGCCCAGAGTTGTCTCATTCATTTACACACAATTTACTCAGCACACATGAGGCCCTAACAGAAGGTTCGTGCCATAAAAGAACCTGCACCTAGTTAGGAAGACCAATTTTTCAAGAGACATAACACAACAAGCAAGTAGATGAGAGGGGAAGATATTACAATAGGAAAATGGAACCAACTAACGCAGGCTGAAGAGAATTATGAGAATAATACAAATCTGCTGGTTTCACAGAAAATTGTAATATTCAGCCAATAAACATATTATGCATATACCAGGATCCACACGAGGTGCTTGGGATACAAAGATACTTAAGACAGTTTATAGGGGCTGGAGTAACGTCACAGCGGGTAGGGCGGTTGCCTTGCATGTGGCTGACCGGGGTTCAATTCCCAACATCCCATATGGTCCCCCGAGCACCACCAAGAGTAATTCCTGAGTGCAGAGCCAGGTAACCCCTGAGCATTGCGGGGTATGACCCAAAAAGGAAAAAAAAAAAAAAAGCAGCTTCTACCAGGCCTGAGAGATGGTACAACAGATCAGGCGCTTTCCTTGCATGCGGCAGATCTCAGTTTCATCCCTGGTACCCCTCCCCCGCCACACACACACAAACACACACATCCTCCCACCCCGGGTCCCCTGGCAACTGCCAGGTGTAGCCCCAGAAAACAAACTAAAAAAGACAATTTCTTCCAGCCTGGGGAGGTGGCTCGATGGGCTAGAGTCATGTGGGAGCCCTGGATTCAAACCCCAGCACATGATCACTAAACACTGCAAGGAACACCCCCAAGCACTAAGCACAAAGAAGCCCCCAGAGAACTCATTGGATGTGGCCCCCCCAAATGAACAATGGGTTTTTCCCTTTAGAAGTTCAAGTTTTAGAAATAAGACAATGTTAACTGTTTAATACTTAAATGCAGAAAACCCTAATATCCAAGGTTGGAGTGGTAGTACACTAGGTAGGGCATCTGCCTTGAACACAGCAGAACCAGCCCATATGGTTCCTCAAGCACCACCAGGAGTGATCCCTTAGTGCAGAGCCAGGAGTAAGCCCTGAGCACCATCAGGTATGACCAAAAAACAAGAACAAAAAACAAATAGAGACCGTAATATCCTCTAACAGAGCTCAACACACTAAAACAAGATAAGTCTTGCTTAGAGTTCTGGGAAGGGATCAGATAACCCGACAGAATATGTAGCTATTAGTCGTATTTGATTTTTTTTTTTTTTTTTTTTGCGGAGGAGTTCTCCCCCGTGTTGTATGAGTTTTTGTTCCCCATATCCAAATACCATGTACTTTCTGTACATGTCCAAAAAATCCAAGGGATAGAGGCTTGAGCATCAACAATGATATAAATAAAACACTTACCCCATCCAGTCCATCATGGCTGTTGGTGAGAAGAATGGGGTCTGGGACCGGGAGATTCATGTCTGAGTGGATCTGAGTTAGGTCATGGATGTTCAGGATTGGTTCCTAAAAGAGAAATACCGACCCATAAAAATGTTTCAGTTTTTGGGGGCTGGAGCGATAGCACAGCGGGTAGGGCGTTTGCCTTGCACACAACCGACCAGGGTTCTAATCCCAGCATCCCATATGGTCCCCTGAGCACCGCGAAGGGTAATTCCTGAGTGAAGAGCCAGGAGTAACCCCTGTGCATCGCCGGATGTGACCCAAAAACCAAAAAAAAAAAAAAAAAAAAAAAGCTTCGGTTTTTATTTTTCAAGATTAACAGAAAACTCAATTTAAAGGGCAAGAAATGAAGTGTGCTCTGGGGTCCAGAACAAAATAGTCAAAGCAGTGTCCCCCACCCGAAACACACCAGGGCTCAAAAAAGTGCAAAAATGGAAGTCTTCTCACCTTCAAAAAACTATCAAGTTCTAACAACTTCTTTGGGAAGAAATTTGCCACCAAGTCTTCAGCCTAGAGATAAGGAAAAATACAACTGAAATGATAAAACTGCTTTTATTAACTTGGTCACTCTACAGCTATTCCTTCTTTGGGGGAATCCCAATGATAACCAACACACGTTGTTTTCCCCTTTATTTCACTCACCTCACTTGTGATCCGCTCCCTGAAAGAATCAACCTGCAACAACAAAGAAAGTGATTCATTCTGCAACCAGAGTTGTAAAAGCTGGAGGAGGGAAACCCTAATCCTGCTCTCTCCCCCACCTTGCAATTGTAATGAGAAGCGGAGAGGCCCCCAGACTGCAAATACTTCATTTTTCTGAGGACCCATTTCTCCATCTCAGCAAAGGGAACTGGGTCTCGTGGGCAGCACCCCCACCTGTTCTTCCCTCTCCCCCTCCCTCCCGGCTCTGATGCTGAGTTTGGGCGCGGACAAAAGACAAGGAGCAGAGAGGGTGTGAGCTCACAAACGTGCCAACTCCGACCCAGACTTGGCCTAAGATATACATATGCATCACGCATATATACACATATATTCATATTTTTATATGTATACGTGTATCTATATACGTATGTGTAATAACACACACGCAATATACATATATACAAAGCCGCCTTGACGCTAGGGCTGGGGCAGCATCGGAAGCTGTTGCTGAGCCGGGAGACTTCCAGCTGTCAGTGCTTAACGCACGGCATCCTGCATGTGCTCCGCGGAGTTCTCCCCGGGGTGCAAATGGCCCCGCGAAAGGACCCTCCCCGCCGAGGCGGGCTCCGGGCGTGGGGTGGGGGTGGGGGGCTGGGCTGAGCCCAAAGGCCGCTCGGAGCAGGTGTCCCCGGGGAGACAAAGGGGCGCCGGGCAGCCGGGAGCCGCCGGGGCGCCCGGGGCTCGCGGCGCGGGGCGGGGAGGCGAGGGCTGCTGCCGCTACCTTGAGCTTCACTTCCTGATCCACCTTCAGCAACGAGGCCATGGCCGGGCCGGGCCGGGTCCGCTCCGCTGGAGACCGGAGGCGCGGTGGGCTCCGGGGAGGGGGCCAGAGGGACGGGAGGAACGCCGGCTGCTCCGGGGCCGCGGCCGCGCTCGCCGGCTCGCTCGCTGCTCGTTCGAGCCCGCCCTCGGCGCCGTCCGCCCGCCTGCTGCCTGCTGCCGGCTCGCTCTCTCGCTCGCCCTCCCGGCTTTCACCGCTCACGCCGGAAGTGGCGTCACAGCCGATCGCCGGGGCTCCGGGGTGGCGGCGCACGTGCCCCGCGCAGCCGCAGCTGGGCTCCCGCGCTCGGGGCGCCGGGCTCTCGGGCTGCGGCGCCCGGGGAGCGGGGCGGGCGGCGGCGGCGGCGAGGGTGGCCGGGAGCCGAGCCCCACGGAGGTGCGGGAGCTGCCCGGCTCCGTGAGTCCGGTACTCGCCTTCACTCGAGCCTGCCGAGCCGCGGCCGCCTCGAGGACCGGCCCGAGCCTACCGTCGCGCCCCAGTGACGTCGGCGCGAGGAAGCCGGCGGCCCCGGCTGGCGTTCGGGGTGGGGTGGAGGGGACCCGGTCTGCGGGCCCGGCTGCCCCCGCCCGCCCGCCGAGACGCGCGAGTGAAGCTACAGCTGCACGGAGCGCGGCCGCCGGCGCCTGGCTGGCTCGCCTTTCTCCAACCACTCGCTCGTTTAGACGTTCAGACTCGAGGACTCGCTGCTTGATGGGCATTTGGGCGCCCGGCGGGGGGGCTGGGGAGGGTGGCGGCTGGTCCACGGATCCACAGTGTTTGCAGTCAATGCGGGGGCCAGAACCCAGACCCCCCCACCCCGACACACACACCCCACCCCGCTAACGTCAAGGACAGTGCTCTATCCGCTTTTGCGAGTGAAAGCAAGATACGGTGTTTCACGTGCCCATTTATTTTGTCAGCCCGTAGGATTTGGTTGTTCTGCCCGGTGAAACGAACCGGGACGCTGAGCACTGAAACAGAACGAGTCGCTTATATGAGCGCATTTGGAGTCAGGGCGGGGGATGGCGCTCAGTGGAAGAGAACTTAAGTCTGTGAGACCCAGGGTTCCGTCCCGAGTACCGCAAAATACGCAAAGTAGGAGAAATGAACTTTTTATCATCTATTGAACCCAATCCATCTATATATTATTTCAGCTCATAATCAACATTTTAAAATACATCTGGCGGCTGGAGAAATAATACAGCGAATAGGGCGTTTGCCTTGCACATGGCCGACCAGGGTTCGATCCCCAGCATCCCATATGGTCCCCCAAGCACAGCCAGGAGTAACCCCTGAATATCTCTGGGTGTGGCCCAAAAAGAAAAAAAAAATACATCTGGCTGGAGAGATAATACAGTAGGTAGGGTGCTTGCCTTTCCGGCAACTGGCGAGACTCAATTCCTAGCAATCCATAGGGTTTCCTGAGCCCACCAGGAGTAAGCCCTGACCACTGCTGTATGTGGTCAAAAAGCAAAACAAACATTAAAAAAAAAAAAAAAGACCCTATCGTCTTTGTCAAAACCAAAATATTCTTAACATCTTAGTACACATTCTTTTTTCATACCAAGTCCTTAAAATCCAGTATGAACTTTAAACCTGCACATTTTCAACTTAAAGATGATCACACTTGGGGTTGGAGCGATAGGCGTTTGCCTTGCATGCAGCAGACCCGGGTTCGATTCTCAGAACCCCATATGGTCCCCTGAGCATCACCAGGAGTAATTCCTGAGTGCAAAGCCAGGAGTAACCCCTGTGCATCGCCAGGTGTGACGCAAAAAGAAAAAAAAATCACTCGGTACATTCCATATGTTTCTAGTGGCTACTGTGTTGAGTAGCTGGGAAAGTTGGGGTAGACAAGACTCATGCTCCTTAGGAGGGCTTAAAACTGGGTAGACAGCAGAAATAAATGAAAATTCTAGATAAATACTAGGAACCATGATTGACTTGCGGAATAAAGAGGTCCGTTTTAGATCGGATGACCACTTGGAAGGCAGCTCTGGGAAAGTAAAAACAAGCTCCTTGTTCAAGATCCGGTGGGGGTTACCTTGGGAGGAGCCTTCAAAATACAGGGTGGAGGAAAAAGGTTTTGGAAGACACTTGGAAAGGAATTCGAAAGCTGGGGGCAGGGATGGGAGGTGGAGGTCACTGTCACTATCACTGTCATCCCATTGCTCATGGATTTGTTCAAGTGGGCACCAGTAATGTCTCTCATTGTGAGACTTATTGTTACTGTTTTTGGCATATCCAATACACCACGGGTAGCTTGCCAGGCTCTGCTGTGTGGGCGTGATACTCTCGGTAGCTTGTCGGGCTCTCCAAGAGGTGGGATGGAAAAATTGCTTGCAAACAATTTGGATTAAGTACGAAGGTCAGCTGATTTATGTGTAGGGGTCTTTTACTGATCTTTCGTCCTAAGTGAGCCTCTGTGTTAACTAGGGGAGCTGGAAGAATACACAGTGAAGTGACAGGAAAACTGAATCTGAGACCTAGTTTTAACCTCCTTAGAGCTAAAATCTTGGGCGAAATACCAAAATGGTCCATCTCTTCCCTCAACTGTTAAACAGGACTTTAATAATGCATGCAATTTTGGAGGGTTGTTTTGTATAGTGGGAATCATGTATATGTGTAAAATAATCAGATGTTTCTGAATATAAGAATTTATATTTGTTGGGGCTGGAGAGCGGATACAGTGGGTAGTGTGCTTGCCTTGCAGATGACCAACCCAGGCTTGATCCCTGGCATCCCTTATGGTCCCAGAAGCACTGCCAGGAGTGAACCCCAGTCACAGAAATAGGAGTAAGCCAGAGTACTGCCAGAGGTAGCCCCTTAACATTTTTTAAATTCATGTGTCTTCAGTGATTCAATTAAAAAGTTTTTTAAAAATTCATGTGTAGGACTGGAGCGATAGGACAACAGGTAGGGTATTTGCTTTGCAGGCGGCTGACCCGAGTTCGATCCCCAGCATCCCATATGGTCCCCCGAGCACTGCCAGGAGTAACCCCTGTGCACTGCCAGGTGTAACCCAAAAAGTCAAAAAAATAATTCATGTGTATTTAATGGAGGGGGGAATGGGTCATGCCCTGTAATGCTCAGAGGCTGCTCCTGGTTCTGTGGTTTCTCCTAAAAGTGCTCAGTGAGCCACATGCAGTACTGGGGATTGAACTGGGGTCGGATACATGCAAGGCAAGTGTTTTAACCCCTGTACTATCTGACCCCTAGAAATCGCATTTATATAAAACAACTAGCACAATGCCTGGATATAGGTAGTCACTAAATAGCCCTTGACCAAATGGCCTTCCAGAGCCAAGCGTGAAGAGGTTAGTCCTTAAACTGTAATGACAACTCAAAAATCAGTAGATAGGAACCAGAGTCGAAGTCCAGCAGGGAGAGGACTTTGTTTATCCCAGGTTCAATCCCTGGTATCCTATATGGTCCCCCAAACACCACCAGTACTAATTCCTGAGCACAGAGCCAGGAGTAAGCTATGAGCACCGCTGGGTGAAGCACACACACACAAGTCAGTGGATAAAAGTATGTACCTGGCAAGGGGGAGGCCATGAGTTCCAGCCCCCAGACCTGAGGAAGCCCATAGGTGCTCACTGAGGTCCAGGTACTGCAAAAGAACATATGTGCCAGTACCACAACTAAGAATGCCTGGGATCCTGGTGAGCAGGTGTTGTAAGTACCAAGGGCCCAGAGCACTACAGACATAATATTTGCCACAATGAAGTGAGTGTAACCCCCGGTGAGCACTGTGCAAGAATCACAGTTAAGACATAAGTTTACTAGAGTGATAAGCGACAGCCTTGCATGTGGCAACTCAGGTTCAATGCCAAGCACCACTTATAGTTGGTCTCCCAAGCCTCACCAAGAGTGATCCCTGAGTGCAGAGCCAGAAGTAAGTCATGAGTACTGCCAGATATGGCCCCCAAACAAAACAAAAACAGTGCTGAGGCTGCAGTGAGAGAACAGTGATCGGGCAGGGCGCTTGCCTTGCATACAGCTGACCCAGGTTCAGTTCCTGCATCCCATATGATCCTCCAAATGCACCAGGAGTGATCCCTGAGTGCAGAGCCAGTAGCCAGCCCTTGAACTCTGCCCAGTGTGGCCCAAAAATCAAAGAAAAGAAGACATATGTTTAGTAAACTTTGATCTCTAATCTGGAGCTTCAGAAATGTTTCCCCAAATTAACTTTTTAATTAACTACTTTAATAATTAAGAACTTCAGGGGCCGGAGCGATAGCACAGCGGGTAGGGCGTTTGCCTTGCACCCGGCCGACCCAGGTTCGATCCTCGGCATCCCATATGGTCCCCCAAGCACCGCCAGGAGTAATTCCTGAGTGCAAAGCCAGGAGTAACCCCTGAGCATCGCTGGGTATGACCCAAAAAGCAAAAAAAAAAAAAAATTAAGAACTTCATCTTGAGGGGCTGGAGTGATAGCACAGCAGGTAGGGCATTTGCCTTGCACGCGGCCGACCCAGGTTCTAATCCCAGCATCCCATATGGTCCCCTGAGCACCGCCAGGAGTAATTTCTGAGTGCATGAGCCAGGAGTAACCCTTATGCATAGTCGGGTGTGACCCAAAAATTTAAAAAAAGAGCTTCAGTTTGAAATTTAATGCTTTTGCTTTTGATAAAATTTAGCTTTCTTTCCCAAATAATTGTCTTTTATCACCTACAAGTAGAGTGTCAATGTAAATTTTTTTTCTTTTTGGGTCACACCCGGCGATGTACAGGGGTTACTCCTGGCTCTGCACTCAGTAATTACTCCTGGCTGTGCTCAGGGGACCATATGGTATGCTGGGATTCAAACCCGGGTCGGCTGCATGCAAGGCAAACGTCCTATCCACTGTGCTATCATTCCAGCCTCTGTCAATGTAAATTTTTTTATTTTCCTAAATAATCTCCTATCGGATGCATTCAGGGTGGTAAACAGTAACAAGTCTCACAATGGAGACGTTACTGGTGCCCACTCAAGCAAATCGATGACAGTGACAGACAGTGAACCTCCTATCTAAATATTTTGTGTACCACTGGTTTATTTAGTCAGTGAACAATTGCTGTGGGCACCTCTATATTCAGAAACTTCATTTCTGGATGTTTATGTGTCACAGGTGATCAGTGTTGACTAATCTCACTTTAAATTTATGTTCAGGGACTCGAGAGATAGTACAGCTGGTAGCACATTTGCCCTACAGGGGCCTACCCAGGTTTGATCCCCAGCATCCCATATGCCCTGTCCCCGGGTCAGGAATAACCCCTAAGCACCTCCTGGTGTGTCTCCCATAAAAGAATTTATGGGGCTGGAGTGATAGCACAGCGGGTAAGGCATTTGCCTTGCACACGCTCGACCCAGGTTTGTTTCCCAGCGTCCCATATGGTCCTCTGAGCACTGCCAGGAGTAATTCCTGAGTGCAGAGCCAGGAATAGCCCTGTGCATCTCCAGATGTGACCCAAAAAGCAAAAAGAAAAAAATTCATGTCCACATATTTCAGATGAGTGCATAATACCCCGGATCCCACTGGATGTCCCTGACTTCACTCACTCTTTCACATTCCAAGTGACTGTCATGTTTTCTTATGTCCCTAATCTAATACCTCTCTTCCCACCTCCATTTTATGATCTTGATTCACTCTTCATTGAGAAAACACGAGCAAATACTTTCTGTCTTTCCTCTTTCACAGAAAAGGAAAAAAATTGCTTTCTCCCCTATTCCGACTAAAATCTGTGCACTGGAGTCCAACATCATTTCCTTCCTCAAGGTCTGGATTTCAGTTATTAATTATTCTATTTCAGACGAGGGGGCTCACCAGCAGTGCTCAGGGGGCCCCGGGGTGACTCCCAGCGATATACTTCACCAGCAAGGACAGTCAAAGCTATGACCTAAGAATGTGGCTCTGCAGGGGCCCTACAGTGCTGGGGGTCTCCGGGGCTATGCCCAGCGGTGCTTGAGGACCATGCAGCGCTGAGGCAAACTCAGGTCTGGCGCATAAAAACATGGAGCCCCAACCCCTGGTCTCTGAGCTGTCTCCCTGGCCTCTTATTAGTCATTCTTTGGCCCATGTTACATTTATACACTTGGCTGATCAATTGCAAACATGGCCAAATATTTTCTGTCTTGACAAAAAAAAAATACTTTAAACCCAGATTTTTTTTTCTTTTAGGGTCACACCCGGCCAATGCACAGGGATTAACTCCTGGCTTTGAACTCAGGAATTACTCCTGGCGGTGCTCGAGGGACCATGTGGGATGCTGGGAATGGAACCCGGATCAGCTGTGTGCAATGCCCTACCTGCTGTGCTATCGCTCCAGCCCCTAAACCCAGATTTCTGTCTAGCTATCACTATCACTACATTTCTATGCTTTTCTCTCATTGGGGTGGTAGGAGAGTCTCCAGGGCTGTGCTCAGGTGACCTAGGGGCCCTGCCTGAAAATTTTCTACCAACCAGAAACTGGTTGGGAGGGTCAAGGCTCCTTTTAAGAAGTCTTCTTCTTCGTTTTTTTTTTGTTGTTGTTGCTTTTTTTGGGGGCAGGGTCACACCCATCGATGTACAGGGGTTACTCCTGACTCATGCACTCATAAATTACCCCTGGCAGTACTCAGGGGACCATATGGGATGCTGGGAATCGAATCCGGGTCTGCCACGTGCAAGGCAAATGCCACGTACAAGGCAAATGCCTTACCTGCTGTGCTATCACTCCAGTACTTAAGAAGTCTTGAATGATACTCTTTTACTCACATTCTTCTCTTCCACTTTCTCCAGTCCCCCCTTCATTCTCACTGAGATGGTTCTTGTAGGTTACCAATGATCAGGCTGGTAACACTGCTGGTCAATTCTCCTCATCTTGGACCTCTCAGTGACACTCACACGCACCACTCACCCTCCTGAAACACATGTGGCCACTTGCTCAGATTCTCCTCCAGCCTCAGTAATTAATTCATCTCCTTCACCTCCTCTACCCTCTGCTATTCTATTTCTTTCTTTGTTTTTCTGTTTTACATTTATTGAGGTGGGGGTACACCCAGCAGTGCTCAGAGATCACTCCTTTTTTTTTTTTGCTTTTTGGGTCACCCCTAGTGTGCACAGGGGTTATTCCTGGCTCTGCACTCAGGAATTACTCCTGGCGGTGCTCAGGGGATCATATGGGATGCTGGGAATCGAACCCGGGTTAGCTGCTTGCAAGGCAAATGCCCTACCCTCTGTGCTATCCCTCCAGCCCCCTCAGAGATCACTCCTAACAGGATCAGAGGACCATATGGAGTGCCATGGATTGACTCCAGGTGACCACACGCAAGGCAAACATCCTACCTGCTGTACTATCTCTAACATGAAAGAACGTTGGACATGTAAAGTTCGTTTTTAAAATATAAAGTTGAGGGGCTGGAGCAATAGCACAGCGGGTAGGGCGCTTGCCTTGCATGCGGCCGACCCAGGCTGACCCAGGTTCAATTCCCAGCATCCCATATGGTCCCCTGAGCACTGCCAGGAGTAATTCCTGAGTGCAGAGCCAGGAGTAACCCCTGTGCATCACCAGGTGTGACCCAAAAAGAAAAAATATATATAAAGTTGAGGGGCTGGAGCAATAGCACAGCAGGTAGGGCGTTTGCCTTGCACGCGGCTGACCCGGGTTCGATTCCCAGCATCCCATATGGTCCCCTGAGCACCACCAGGAGTAACTCCTGAGTGCAGAGCCAGGAGTAACTCCTGTGCATCGCCAGGTGTGACCGAAAAAGCAAAACAAAAAAAACAATAAAATATAAAGTTGAGGGGTCTGAGGGTGGGGGGAGGTTTACTGTGGTTCTTGGTGGTGGAATATGTGCACTGGTGAAGGGATGGGTGTTCGAGCATTATGTAACTGAGACTTAAGCCTGAAAGCTTGTAACTTTCCACATGGTGATTCAATTAAAAAAAATTAAAAAATAAAATATAATATAAAGTTGAATATGGTTGACAAATACAAAATGGTAGAAATACAAAGGGTGAACTGAAGATGCAGCTCAGCAATAGGATACCTGCTCTGCGTGTGTGAGACCCTAGGCACAGAGAGGGGGTGGCCTTCTGGGTCAGGGAGAGAACTCAACAGGCTGGAGTGTTTGTTTTGTCTGTAGGAGTCCCGGGTTCAGTTCCTGGAACCTCATGGCACCCTTGAGTTTCTCCTGGAGTGACACTGAGCACTGATAGAGGGGTACCTCCCAAGCACTGCTGTGTGTGGCCCAAAACACACAAAAATCGCTTAGGTGACAGGGGTGTAACTTAGTGGTAGAAGACATTGCTCCCATGCGAAAGGCCCTGAGTTATATCTCCAGCACCACACACACACTCACAACAACACAGGAAAGATATGTATCTGACCCCCTTTCCAGGGCTGTCAGAATTGTCCTGTCACATGCAGTGGCTGACCTGCAGCCCTGGGCTTGCTGGCAAGCGGTCTAAGCCACTTAGTCAGCTTCCAGGCCCCAATAAACACATTTTAATTGAGACCACAAATAGTAGTGCCAGGGCGTAGCTCAGTAGTTGAGTATTTACTTGCCTTGCACGTGTGAGGTCTGGGCTTGATCCCTACACACAGAGAGAGAAAGAGAGAGAGAGGTGAAAGGAGAAAGAAAAGAAAGAACTTAGGGACTGAAAAAATTGTGCAAGCATTAAGGCACATGCCTTTCATGCAGCTGACACCTCCCCCCAATTTAGTTACCCAACTCTATATGGTCCCCGAGCATCACCAGGTGTGACCGTGAGTCTGCTGAACACCACTAGGTCGTGGTGACCAAGAAGCGACACATCCTTGTGGCCTGACTTTGACCGCTAGAATGTAGGGTGAGAATTTCCTACCCAGGCTTCCTGGGGAAGTAACTCACTGCTAAAGAGCCCCCTTAAAAAGTGGGGCCTGGGCCAGAGTAGTAGTACAGAGGGTAAGGTGTTTGCCTTGCATGTGGCCGACCTGGGTTAGATCCCGGGCATCCCACATGGTCCCCCAAGCACAGCCAGGAGTAATTCCTGAGTGCAGAGACAGGAATAACCCCTGAGCATCTCTGAGTGTGACACAAAAAGCAAAAAAAAAAAAGGGGGGGCAGAGTAATAGTACAGCAGTACTAGTAATAGTACTTGCACATGACCAACTCAGGTTTGATCCCTGGCACCCCATATGGTCCCCCAAGACCCCCAGAAGGGATCCCTGAGTGCAGAGCCAGGAGTAAGCCCCAAATTCTGCTGGGTATGGCCCCCAAAAAGGAAAATTATAGGGAAATGAGATTAGAGGTGATTTGATTAATGAGATTATAGGATAATATCATGAAACTCTCACCTATTTTATATGGGGGGTGCTACTCTCTGCTCAATGCTCAGGATCACTCCTGGCCATGTGTGGGAGATCATGTGGTATCAGGACTGTACCTTGTATCTCTTACATGCTCCAGCCTTTAGAGCTATCCCTCAGGCCCCACCCCCTAACTTTCTATAGTGTCATATTATATAAAAGTTTACTTTTGTTTTAAAGGAGTTATAGGATTTTTTTGAGGGGGTCACACCCAGTGATGCTCAGGGATTACTCCTGGCTTTGCACTCAGGAGTTACTCCTGGCG
Source organism: Sorex araneus (assembly GCF_027595985.1). Taxonomy (NCBI): domain Eukaryota; kingdom Metazoa; phylum Chordata; class Mammalia; order Eulipotyphla; family Soricidae; genus Sorex; species Sorex araneus. Next base: position 219,959,717 of record NC_073304.1, on the reverse strand, counting down.
GTGCTTGGGGGGCCATATGGGATGCCAGGGATCGAACCCAGGTCCGCCGCGCGTGCAAGGCAAATGCCCTACCCGCTGTGCTATCGCTCCGGCCCCCTAAAGGAGTTATAGGCTTATTGTTGAAAAAAATCTAACAATGCAGACCAGTAAGAAATCAAAAAAAGTTTTTATCCCATAGTGCAGTGAAAGATATTGTTGCTTCAGAACACTTTATATAAAATGACATCATATACTGTCCAAATGGAATCATATCCTGTAGGTTGCTTGTGATTTTTATTATTTCAATTAGCAGTTATTTCTTGCCATAATTTATGCAAAAGGCCTCTGGTGTATTCCTACTTTCACCTTTGTCATTTTTTAGATTGTTCTCAAAGTAGCCAAATAACAATCAGTTTGATGGGGTAGGGAGTGTTTGGGCCACACACGACAATACGCTCTTGGCAGTAGCCATAAAAGATTCCAGGGATTGAACCCAGATCAGCATAAGGCAAATGCCTTGATCCTTTACCATATCTTTTGTCTCAAGTTTACTTCATTTGCTTAATGACTGATTTTTTTTTTTGCTTTTTGGGTCACACCCAAAAAGCGATGCACAAGGGTTATTCCTGGCTCTGCACTCAGGAACCACCCCTGGCAGTACTCAGGGGACCATATGGGATGCTGGTATTCGAACCTGGATTGGCCGCGTGCAAGGCAAATGCCCTACCCGCTGTGCTATCGCTCCAGCCCCCTGACTGAATAATATTTTATAGGACGAATAACTATTGTTAAACAATCACTTTAGGGGGCTGGAGAGATAGCACAGCGGGTAGGGCGTTTGCCTTGCATGCAGCTGACCCAGGTTCAACTCCTGCCAGGAGTGCATCGTATCGCCAGGAGCAATTCTTGAGTGCAGAGCCAGGAGTAACCCCTGTGCATCACAAGGTGTGACCCAAAAAGCAAAAAAAAAAAAAAAAAAAAAATCCCTTTGAAGTAAACATTTTTGTTGCCTACTTACTAGGAAAATACCTAGAAATTTTATAAAAATGAAGCAAAAACTTTTAAAATTTAAGTAGGCACTCCCAAGTTGACTTCCAAAGAGATCACTGTCACTGTCACTGTCATCCCGATTTGTTTGAGCGGGCACCAGTAATGTCTCTCATTGAGAGACTTATTGTTACTGTTTTTGGCATATCCAGTACGCACGGGTAGCTTGCCAGGCTCTGCCGCAAAGAGGTGATACTAATTTATAATCTCTGCCAACAGTATTAGAGAATTATCTAAATGCTCAACATTGGATGTTGTCAACTGGTTCAGTCTTTATCAATTTATAAGTGAGATGTTCTCTTTCATTGACATTTAATTTCCACTGAGTTAATTACAAGTGATATTACTGTTTGTGAGAAAATGGGGAAATTGAACCCAGTGTCTAACACATTCAAAACACGCACTGCTGGCTGGGAGACAGCACAGTGGACAGGGCACTTGCCCTGCACACAGAACCTGGGTTCAATCCCTGGCACATGTATGGTCTCGTGATACCTGCCCAGTATAAACCCTGAGCACAGAGCCAGGTGTAAGCCCAGAGCACTGCTGAGTGTGACCATAGAAGGAAAAAAAAAAGAGGGGAGGCCAGAGAGATTATACAGTGAGTAGGGCACTTGCCTTGCATATGACGCACCTGGGTTCAATCCCCAGAATTCTGTACAGAATTGCTGCAAGAATTCCTGAGTGCAGTACCAGCGGTTATCCCTGAGCACCACTGGGTGTAGCCCCAAGGCAAACAAACAAATAAAGCACTAACCTTGTGCTTCACATTCAGGATACAGCACTGCATGTTTCTCAGGAGGTCGGTGGGGAGAGACCACTGAGAGCCACTCCCAACTGGTGTGGCCCAAATGCACAGTTTCGTTTGTTTTTGTTTTGGGGACACACCCTGTTGTGTTTAGGGCTTCCTTCTAGCTCTGGGCTCAAGGATCGCTCTGGTTGGCGCTCCAGAACCCTATGGGTTCTGGGGATCAAATCCAGGTGGGTTGTGTGCAAGACAAGCACCTTACTAGCTCCCCTGCTTTACTATCACCCCAGTCCCCAAATTTCCCTTTTTTTTTTTGTTTTTGCTTTTTGGGTCACACCCGGCGATGCACAGGGGTTACTCCTGGCTCATGCACTCAGGAATTACTCCTGGTAGTGCATGGAGGACTATATGGGATGCTGGGAATCGAACTTGGGTCAGCCACGTGCAAGGCAAACACCCTCCCTGCTGTGCTATCTCTCCAGCCCCTCCACTCCAAGTTTATAAAAAATATCACTCATACTTTTATCTAGTACCTTTAACCATTATATTTTGTATGCTTAAATTGGTGGTTAACTTCGAACTTCTTTTGGTGTAAACATAACAGTGGAAGAGTCAGCTGACCTCACTGGAAAGATGATTCAGGGGTTAAAGCCTTGCATACAGCCCACCTAGGCTCCAGTGAACACTGTCAGAGGGCACCATTGCGTGAATAGTTCCTGAACACCATATGTGGCCCACAAAACACAAAAAGCTAACTCACCAATCTACAGGACTCTGACCTCACTCATCACTTTGAAATGCAAGTTTATTTACATACTAAATCCCACTGTATGCTTGGTCTGCTTTTGTTCTCTGTTTTTGAGTCACACCCAGCAGTCTTGGGAGAATGGGGAGAGGTCACTGGTGGAAGTACTTGGGACATAACAAGGTGCTGGGGGATGGAACCAGGTCTCCTTCAAGTGAGAAAGCCCTTGGAGTCATCTCTCCAGCCTCTACTTGGGTCTTTTTGTTGATTTGCTTGCTTTTGGGCCACACTCAGAAGGAGCTCAGAGCTTACTCCTGGCTCTGCACTCAGGGATCATGCCTGGCGGTGCTCAGGGAACCATATGGAGTTCAGGGATAGAACCTGGGTTGATCAGCCGCGGGCAAGGCTAGCGCCCTATCCGCTGTACTAAGGCTCTGGCCCTGCTCTGGAGGGTATTTGAATTAAAGGCCTTTCAGGCGGAACATTTAAAACCTGATACTTCAGGAAAGATTCAAGTCACTTAGCAGAGAACAATCTGGGGAAAAGTCAGAAGAGCTTAATTAGAGAACAGCGGCGTCTCATTCTCTCATCCTCAAGATTCCCTTCTCCTCCTCCCCGGGAATCTTGCTTGGCACAACCTCCGCAGCCCGCCGCGCTTCTCGGCTCAGCCTCTAGGGGTCGCTGCGGGGACAGGGAACCCGAAGACCCAGGGGGCCCGCCCGAACCCCGGGAGCCGTCGTGACGTCACTTCCGACCAGGGCGGAAGTCCTCATCGGCAGACCGGGAAGTAGCTGGAGACTGGGAGATGGCAGTTCTGGAGGCCTTGGTCCCAGGCCGACCCGAGGCCCCGGCGCCCCCGCGGTAGACAGGAGCAGAGAAGGGGGCTCCGGATCCCGACGTGAAGCGTGTCGGGGGTTGAACCGGGGCCTCAGTAGGGATCCTGGGACCCCGACGGGCCCTGTTGGCTCCGCTCTCTGCCGGGACTGTGAGCTGCCCTGGCCCGGGCTGCCCCAGAAGCCGGCTCGCCGGGTACGGTGCCCCTCCTGGAGGGAACTGGCGAGGGTGGGGACTCCCCTCCTCGATCCCGGCGTGGCAGGTGAGCGCCCCGGACCGAGGGTTCGCCCTCACCCCGTCTCCTCTCCACCGCCGCAGGGATGGAGGGCTCCAAGACGTCCAGCAGCACCATGCAGGTGAGCTTCGTGTGCCAGCGCTGCAGCCAGCCCCTGAAACTGGACACAAGCTTCAAGATCCTGGACCGTGTCACCATCCAGGAGCTCACAGGTGAGCGAGACTCTTGGAAAGGGGCGGTCCAGATCATGACAAGGAGGCCGTTTCTGAGGTGAACGTCGGAAGTGGAGGGTGGGTGGTGTTGGGTCTCTCGGTGTTGGCCTTATTCTCGGCGTGTGAGCACGGCAAAGTCGCTGCATCTCTGTGGCGCCCCGTTTTCCTATCAAGAGCAAGGAGGAGTCCTGATACCGTGGACTACTGAGAGCTTTCGCCAGCCCAAGAAAGATCCTTAGTTTTCTATCACTGCTGTTTTGGACTTAGAGTATGTGTGTGTATATATATATGTGTTGGTGCAACACATCATTTGTCGAGAATTTCTCATAGACCCAGGGCCTCTCGTGCGTTGCTTCGTTTGGTCCGCAATACCTGTGGAGTAGTACAAACATAATCATCATAGCACAAATGAGACATTGAGGGTCAGAAGGCTAAGGGACTTACCTAATGGCTAACAGCTGGTAAACAGGAACAGAATCTCAAAAATCCCAAGAAGTCAAATGAAGTTAGATATAAGAAAAGTCAGGGGCCAGGGAGATAGGTTAGAAGGGTCCTTTGTGTTTTGCATGTGGAAGTCTGGTCCCATCCCTGGCACCACCCAAGTAAGAGGATAATCCCTGAGTCCCGCACTAGGAGTAGCACCTGCGTGCCACCCCAACCCCATCTTCCCCAAAGGAAAAAAAGTAAGGAAAGACTGAAAAGGCAGTTTATTTGTTTTGAAGTCACACCTGGCAGTATTTTAGGCTTACTCGTGGTTCTGTGCGTAGGTATCACTCCTGGCAAGTCTCAGGACCATGTAAAGTGGGGAGGGGGTGCGGGGTCAAACTTCAGTTGGATGTGTGTAAGGCCCTGCCCACTGTACTATCCATGGGACCCCCGATAAAAGCAACTTTTAGGGGTTTTTTTGTTCTTGTTTTTGTTTATTTTTGGGTCACACCCAGCAGTGCACAGGAGTTACTCCTGGCTCTGGCTCAGGAATTACTCCTGGTGGTGCTCGGGGGACCATATGAGATGCTGGGAATCGAACCGGGTTGGCCGGGTGCAAGGCAAATGCCCTACCCGCTGTGCTATTGTTCCAGCACAACTTTTTGGATTTTACTTTTTAATTTTTTTAGTCACATTCAGTGGTGCTCTGATCTTAACTCCTGGCTCTGTGCTCAGGGCTTGTTCCTGGCTCTGAGCTCAGGGATCACTCCTGGCTGTCTTGGAGGACCATATGGGATGCTGGGGATGGAACTTAGGTTGGGTGCATGCAGCTGCGTGCAAGGCAAGCACCCTCCCCACTGTACTACACTCCGGCCCCTTCTTTGTTTTCTTTAAAATATAAAATTATATGGGGCCAGGGAGGTAGTCCAGGAGTTAGGGCTCATACAAGGAGTTGACCCCCAAATCTTTGGCCTTCCAAGCATCACCAGGATAACCCTGAAGGCCCCAAACATGGCCGGGTGGTGCTGTAGAGTCCCATACTCCGCCAGGGAGGCCGATGGTCCCCAACACTAAAGAACCCAAGCAGCACCACCTCCTTGGGCCCTATCACTGAATTGCCAACCTGGTTAACGGAGTATCTGGGAGTGGCCCCTGGGCACTGTGAGCTGAGTCACACTGGGAGTGGCCCCAGAGCACTGTTTCTGACTGTGTTCTCCTTGTTTTTAGCTCCATTAATTGCCACAGCCCAGGTGAAACCAGGAGAGACCCAGGAAGAAGAGGCCAACTCAGGAGAGGTATGAAGCATACTGCATTGCCGCAGGGTCCTTGGTGTCCCTAGAGTCCCCACGTGTTCAGAATCTATAAAAAATGAGAGATACTTGACTGATTGGGACACAGTGGGTCATTGGAGATACAGGATATGCTTGAGGTCACAGGGTTACTAAGAGACGTTTGTTCCAAAATCTGGGAAGATGATCTTCATTCTTTGCTCCAGCCCCAAGAGTGTGTCTTTATTTTTGGAGAATGTAATTTAATTTTTTTATTATTAAATAGTGCACCTAGACTGTCAAATTTTTATTTCTTGGGGCTAAAGTGATAGCACAGCGGGTAGGGCATTTGCATTGCACATGGCTGACCCGGATTCGATTCCCAGCATCCCATATGGTCCCCTGAGCACCGCCAGGAGTAATTCCTGAGTGCATGAGCCAGGAGTAACCCCTGTGCATCACCAGGTGTGACCCCCCCAAAAAAAAACCAAAATTTTATTTCTTGAACCATACTTGATCTCCCTCAGAGGCTACTCCCTGCTTGGCACCCGAGGGTCCATATAGTGCCAGGGATTGAACCTGGGCCTTCAGCATGCAAAATATATCCCCAATCTTGTGAGCATCTCCCAAAGCCACAGCATATATCTTTTTGGGGAGCGAAGAGTAGGGCCACATCCAGCAATGCTTAGGGGTGTTCCTGCCCTGCTAAGGAGTGACCCCTGGCTATGCTCAGGGTGCCTTATGTGGTGCCAGGGATTGAACTGAAGCCAGCTGCATCAAAGAAAGCAAGTACTTTAGCTCCTGTACTACCTCTCTGACCCTGAATGTCATTTTATTTATTTGTTTTCATCTGATTTTCTGGGGGTTGAGGGTGGGGGCACATATCGAGTAGTGGTCAGGGTTTACTCCCAGCTCTCTGTTCAAGGACCACTCTTGCTGGACTCAGGGGACCATATAGGGTGTTGGGATTTGAACTCACTTGCAGGCAAGTGTCCTATCTGCTGTACTATCACTCTGGGCCTTATGCCATTTTATTGATTTTAAATTTTTCTTTTGGAGCCAGGGTGATAGTACAGCAGGTAGGGTGCTTGCCTTGCCCAGCTGGCCAGGGTTTGATTCCTGTACCCCATATGGTCCCCTGCGCTCTCCAGGAGTGACCCCTGAGCAGAGAACCAGTAATACAGCTTGAGTGCCACTGGGTGTGGCCCAAATTTACATGCACGCGCACTAACACACACACACACACACACACACACACACACACACACACAATTTTTCTCGTTTTTGGGTCATACTTGATGGAGCTCAGAGCTTGCTTCTCTGTGGTTAAGGATCACTCCTGGCCAGACTTAGGGGACCATATGGGATGCCAGAGATAAAACCTGGGTCAGGCACTTGCAATGCAAACTTGGCAGGGCGCACACCCAGCAGTGCTCAGGGATCACTCCTGGCAGTGCTTGGGGGACCACATGCAGTGACTGCCTTACCCACTGTACTATCTCGCCAGCCCCAAAACTGTCATATCTCTGGCAAATTTCTTTACAAGATAGAGGCAGAGGTTACACATTTTGATCACATGGTTCTATACATGTATCATAGTATTGAGAATTTAAATAACCAACTTTATTTTATGTTGTGGCAAACTTCATTGTGGGCTGATCTGACATTTCCCTTGTGTATAATTTTTTGTTTTGTTTTTGTCTTTGTTTTGGATGATGATCATACACCCGGTGATGATCGGGGGTTACTCCTGCCTCTGCTCTCAGGAATTACTCCTGGCGGTGTTCGGGGAATCATGTGGGATGACAGGGATTGAACCTGGGTTAACCGCATGCAAGGCACGCACCCTACCCGTTGTACTATCTCCCCAACCCCCTGGGGCATAATTTAGGGCATTCTCTCCCCTACTCCAATTAGTGTTGAGGAAATGCAAACTTTCCAGAACAGAGTGCAGTCTAGTTAGGAAATGCTGTTCTCCACATCAGGTTTCTTGAGGTCTGTCCCTGACATAGATCCCCTTCTTAGTGCACAGAGCCAGGAGTTAACTAGATGATGGACAAGTCTTAGGTTTTTTGCCAAATTCTGTGACTTCAAATCAAGGCTAAAGCCAAATAGTCGGGGGCTTTTGTTTGTTTGTTTTGCTTTTTGGGTCACACCCAGCGATACAGAGAGGTTACTCCTGGCTTTGCACTCAGAAATTACTCCTGGTGGTGCTCAGAGAGACCATATGGGATGCTAGAAATCGAACCCAGGTCGGCCGCGTGCAAGGCAAACGCCCTACCCGCTGTACTATTGCCCCAGCCCCTAAAGCCAAATAGTTTTGAGAGACTGTTTAGGAACTCAATTCCACCCCTGTGCTGTCAGAATTCTAATGCCTTCCTATTTCCTTCCCAGGAGCCATTTATCGAAACTCGCCAGGATGGTGTCTCTCGCAGATTCATCCCCCCAGCCAGGTGCCTGCTACACCTCAGCCCCCCTGTTCCTTGCCACAGGCCAGTAGAGTTTTAGTCGCACCCAGATTTGCATCCCAGCGCCAGGTGATGAAGATCACGCCTCACCTAACCTGTGACTCTTGTATTCCCTCACCCCAGGCCCATAACCTTGTTAGTCCTGTTTTGTCCTGAGGCCATTTCCACAGTGGGAAGGGACAGTCATACCCTTGCTAAAGAATTGAGCAATGCTGAGGGAGGGATTCACGAGTCAAAGAGAGAGGCTGGAGGTGGGGGGGGGAGTGTAAAACACCAAGTGGCAGTATTCACGTTTGCTTATCTGCATGTGTCATGGTGGCTGGCAGGGGGGGCGGGGTAGGGGTCATCTTTAAAATGGGCTCTCCTGACTCTCCTGTCACCACCATGCAGCAGTGCTTTGATGGCTCCCTCTCCCTCCTTAGTTCATCCAGGCCAGCCTTCGCGCAGAGTGTCCCTGTGGAAGACCTGCTTGGCCTTCCCTTGGGAGAGAGGTGCCCTTGGGAGTTGGGCTAGGAGGGGGTATGCGCCGTGAGGCCCCTCAGCTGTCGCTTGAGAGTCCCCGCCACTGGCACTGCAGTAGGTGGAGGAGGCCTCTCTGCTCCCTCATGTGGCCCGGGGGCGGGGGGCTGTCTGCAGGATGATGTCGACAGAAAGTGCCAATAGTTTCACTCTCATCGGGGAGGCATCCGATGGCGGCACCATGGAGAACCTCAGCCGGAGGCTGAAGGCAAGTCCTCCTTCATGCGGGTACGGCATGGAGAGGCCCTGGCTGGCAGAGGGCTGGGGGAGAGGCGGGGCGGGCCGAGGGCCATAGCCAGAGCAGGCCCACCCCTGAATTTCCCACCTTCCCCCCTTCGCAGGTCACTGGGGACCTTTTTGACATCATGTCGGGCCAGACAGATGTGGATCACCCCCTGTGTGAGGAATGCACAGACACTCTCTTAGACCAGCTGGACACTCAGCTCAACGTCACCGAAAATGAGTGTCAGAACTACAAGTGAGTGCCCACAGTGCTGGCCCTAGATACCGCTCTCTGGGTCCAGGCGCCGTCCCAGTTCCCTCCACCCCACTTCCCAGGCCTGTGCTCCCCTCTGCTAAACAGAGGCCTGGGTCCCCTCCGCTGAGAGCCCTGCCTGTGTCTTTGGCAGACGCTGTTTGGAGATCTTGGAGCAAATGAATGAGGATGACAGTGAAAAGCTCCAGATGGAGCTGAAAGAGCTGGCATTAGAGGAGGAGAGGCTGATCCAAGAGCTGGAAGATGTGGAAAAGAACCGCAAGATAGTGGCGGAAAATCTGGAGAAGGTCCAGGCTGAAGCCGAGCGACTGGATCAGGAGGAAGCTCAGTGAGTCATCCCCCCTTCCTGCCCTGGAGTCTCCAGGAGAGGAAACAGCTTCCAGCTAAACATGTCTGGTTAGTCTGTAAGTTGCAGTCTGCTGTCACTCAGCATGTCTGCACCCAGCCCTGCAGACCATATTTCACCACATAATCATGGTAGAGTCTGTGGCCTGTTTTTTTTAATTAATTTTTTATTTTTTGCACCCCCTGCCAAAAAAAAAAAGATGGGTGTGACTGTTATTTTTTTTAATTGTATTGATATTTTAAAAAACAGCCTGTAGGGGCCGGAGCGATAGCACAGCAGGTAGGGCATTTGCCTTGCACGCGGCTGACCCGGGTTCGATCCTCGGCATCCCATATGGTCCCCCAAGCACTGCCAGGAGTAACCCCTGAGCATCGCTGGGTGTGACCCAAAAAAGCCAAAAAAAAAAAATAATTAATTAATTAAAAACAGCCTGTAACTTTTATGTGATTATGACAATGAGGCAGCTTCTAGTAGTTGGGATAATCATACATGAACAGTCAGCATAAGTGAAAGAAGCGTGTTGGTTAAATAGAGAAACTGGGGCTCAAGTGGCAGTTTTGTCCTCTAGGGAATTGGACTCATTTGGGCAAGTCAGCTGCTAAACCCAGTGTCTCCTGGGAAGACGAGCTTTTTGGCCTACATTTGTTCTTTTTCCTAGTTTAAAAGTGTCATTGCAGGGCCTGGAGCAATAGTATAGCAGGTAGGGCAATTGTCTTGCATTTGGCCGACCCAGTTTGATCTCTGGCACCCGATATGGTCATCCAAGCCTACCAGGAGTGAGCACTGAATGCAGAGCCAGGAATAAACCCTGAGCACTGCTTGGTGTGGCCCAAAATGCAAAGTAATAGAAAAAAGGTCATTGCTCCTTTTGACCTGAGAAACCCCTTTGTCTAATGGAGGAGACACAGTGCCCAAACTAAGGTAGGGATTAAAGAGATAGCTCAGTGGGCTAAGTGCAGCCTTTGCATGCAGGAAGCCTGGGTTCAATTCCCAGAACTATATGGTCCTCTGAACTTTGCTGGGTGTGACTCCAAAACCAAAAAAGAAGGCCAAAGATTAATTTTTTCACAGAGTAGAAAAACGTGATACATTAGAAATGGTAAATCAGGACCAGTGAGATAGTCCAGTGGGTAGGGCATTTGCCTTGCATGCAGCCAACTAGAGTTTGATCCCTGGTATCCCATATGGTCCCCTGAGCACTGGCAGGAGTGATATCTTATTGTAGAGCCAGGAGCAACCCCCTGAGGATTGCTGGGCGTGGCCCAAAAATTTAGGTTTTTTTTAGGGTTTTTTTTTTTTCCCGCTTTTTTGGGTCCCACCCGGCAATGCACAGGGGTTACTCCTGGCTCTGCACTCAGGAATTACTCCTGGTGGTGCTCAGGGGACCATATGAGATGCCGGGATTCGAACCCAAGTCAGCTGTGTGCAAGGCAAATGCCCTACCCACTGTGCTATCACTCCAGCCCCTGTGGCCCAAACATTTAAAAGAAAAAATTAAAAAGAGAAATGGTAAATCCTAATTATTTAAGGACAGTAAGCATACAGAAGTGGAGTTGTAAAGGTTGAATTAATTGTAGCCAGTACTTGAAAGAACAACCCCCCGTTTTTTGTTTGTTTGTTTGTTTTTCAATCTTTTGAACCATACTTGACAGTATTCAGGAGCTAGTCCTAGCTTCGTACTTGGGGGTCCATGTGGTATTTGGGATCAAACCCAGACTCCCACATGCAAAGCATGTGCTCCAGTTTTTCAAGCTTTCTCTCCATCCCTGAAGAAACTGCTTTTATCCCACTTGCCCCGCTTCTGGAGAGACCAGCCATGCAGAGGTGTTTAGTCCCCTTCCCTCCACCTCATCTGCTGGTAAACAGCGCTAAAGTTGAAACACACTGAGTTGTTTCTCAGGTGAAACAACTTGGCTTGTTTATTCCTTTGCATGAACTTTATGCCAGATAGAACAGAGGCGCTAACTTAACGTAACCGTAATCACTGGAATAAGCCATGAAGAGGGCCAGTGAGAGACCTTTCCGCCTCGAACCGACAGCCTTCACTTGGTGCCCACAGGTATCAGAGGGAGTACAGTGAATTTAAACGACAGCAGCTGGAGCTGGATGATGAGCTGAAGAGCGTAGAAAACCAGATGCGTTATGCCCAGATGCAGCTGGACAAGCTAAAGAAAACCAACGTCTTTAATGCGACTTTCCACATCTGGTAATTAGGGTCAGAGGGGGCGGAGTGTCTGGGAAGCCCGTCATTGCCCAGGCCTTAGCTGCTGAGTTCCAAACCAGGGTGCCCACCTCCCACAAGACAGGATTGTCAACTCGACTCCAACTAGGTTTCTTTTGCCCTGGTGATGGAGTGGGCCCAGTCAGGGAAAGATGGTAGCCCTGCAGCTCCTCTGGACATGGCTCTCTCCCCAAAGCATCACACATGGATTACTATCTTTGGTGTATTACCATTTAACTAGTATCTGTGAGTGCCAGCGATCTGGTGGGAACAGTATTATGCTTTCTCCCATCTGGTTGCTTATAACCTAGTGGAAGAGATGGATAAATAATAGACACTTGTATTATAGTATGCTAATGGCAAACTTGGGGCCCTGGGGGAACTCTTCCTGATTTGGAAAGGCTGCACGGAAAGTCGTCCCCAGTGGAGGTTGGTGTTTAAGCTGGGACGTGAACTGGGAGTCTGCAGAGGAGGAGAGTTGTTCCTGGCAGAGAGAACATCATGTACGAAAATCAGAGGGGGGAAGTTAAATGAAATTTTTTAAAAATCAGAGGAAAGTGGGAGTGGTGGCTTTGGGATTTGAAAGGAGCTTATTGTGACTGGAGGTTGAGTGGAAAGGGGAGTGTGTGACTGGCTCTGGATACGCAACTGGACAGTTAGTTCCCACTTCCTAAAGGAGCTTGTTGACCTTGTTGGGGGATGTGGACCTTGTCTAAAAGTCAAGGCGGGGGGGCCAGCGCAATAGTGCAGTGGGAAATATGTTTGCCTTGCACATGGCTGACCCGGGTTCGCAGACCTTGGAGTCTCATACGGTCCCCTGAGCATTGCCAGGTGTGAACCAAAAAGCCAAAAATAAATAGTCAAGGGGGCCATGGAAGCATTTTAGGCAGCAGAAGTGGCAGGTTACATCTGCATCTGTGAAGGACTGCCTATTTAGTGGCAGATGATTCCAGGGACAGGGACAGAGGCAGCACTGTTGGCCAAGGGGTTTCATAGGTGCTGAAACAGGGCAGGTAGGAGTGCTGGCACTGAGTTAGAAGGGAAGGGGGCAGCTTTCAACAATTTAGGAAGCAGAGTCAACCAATTTTAGTTTGGTGGTTTTGCAGGGAGGGCTATGAGAGCGTTTATAGCTGCTGCCCAAGTTTCTGCTTAGGCCTCTGAACTGCAGGGGGATGGGAGATAACTCACATTTTGGCCATGTACAATAGATCCTGAATGTGGAAATAAGGAGAGAAGTCACTAAGCTTTGGTTCTCCCTCCTGGCCTTCTCCCCTCTTTAGGCACAGTGGACAGTTTGGCACGATCAATAACTTCAGGTTGGGTCGCCTGCCCAGTGTTCCTGTGGAATGGAATGAAATCAATGCTGCTTGGGGCCAGACCGTGTTGCTGCTCCATGCCCTGGCCAATAAGATGGGTCTGAAATTTCAGAGGTAAGAAACAACCCTGGATCAGAAAGTGAGCTCAGAGGACGGGGGCATGCTGTGCTTTGCAAGGGGTCCGGGCTCATCCCTGGCACCCCATGATCCCCCCCAGTTACTACCTGGAGCAAACTTGGAGCACAGAACTGGGAGTAGCCACTGAGCATCACTGAATATAGCCTTAGAACCAACCACCCAACAAAAAGCAAGCCTTTCTCTATGATCTTTGTTGGGTAGGGTATTATTTGGGAGCCATACCCAGTAGTGCTCAGAGCATACTCCCGGCTCTGTGCTCAAGGATTATTCTTGGTGTGCTTGAGGGACTATATGGGGTACTGGGAATCGAGCCCAGGTTGGTTGTGTGCAAGGCAAGTGCCCTGCCTGCTATCCTGTCTCACCAGCCTCTAGGTGTGATATAATTTTAAAATAAACTTTATCTGCAGCCTGGTGCTGCCATTGTGGTAGGAGTTCTTGTTCCTAACAGACTGGGAGGCGACTGCCCATCTGGTGTTCCCTCCCCACCCCCAGGGCTCTTTCTACTCAGTCCCTGAGCTACATGACTATAACTGTGCTCCGCAATCTCCTGTCTACACAACTTTAGTGTTTCTCAAGCTATTTTCAGGGGGTTTGTGATTTTTTTTTTTTGGGGGGGGAAAGGGGGTCAGATGATCACACCTGGCAATGCTCAAGGTTTATTCCTGTGTAGCATTTGAGGATCATCTAGTGCAGGGATTGAACCCAGAGCCTCAAACATGCAAGGCAAATGCTCTACCTCTGAACCACATTCTTGTATTTTGTTTGTTTGTTTTGGGATCACATCCAATAATACTTAGGGACTTCCCAGCTTGTGCTCAGAGTCTTTCCCAGTGGTGCTCTGGGAATCATGTGTTGAGCCAGGTATCGAACCCAGGTTTCCTGCATGCAAATTATGTGCTCAGTCTGGCCCACATTTTTCTTTGTTTTCTGATCACACCTATCTCAGCCCTGTGCTCAGGACTCTGCCTGTTGGGGCTTGGGGAACCACATACGGTGGCAGAGATCAAATCCAGGTCAGCTGTATACAAGTGTAGCTACTTTTGGTTTTGCCTTGTGCCCATCCAAACAGAGTCCCCAGAAGCCACTTGTTCCCAGAATCCAAAATTGCTCTCATGCCCCGGGCTGGACTCCATCTCAGAATGGACCTCACCAAGATATAAATTTGCTGAAAATTCGGGTATGTGGGTTTTGTGACTGAAATATCCAGATTTCCTTGGGGGTCAGGATGGGCTACCTCCCCCACCTCACTGTACTTCCAGAAGCCGAAGCAGGCACCTCCACACCTCAAAGCTGCCACCCATTTAAAAAAAGCTACTCTAGCTCTACCTTCCTAACAGAAATACTGAATGCCCTGAACAAACACGATGACCTCTTAGTACCTGTATTGCAAATCATAATGCACAAGAGGGAGGGAGGGAGAGTGGGGAGATGAGAGAGAGAGAAAGGCAAGGGGTAGGGGGTCGGAGGGAAACTGGGGACATTGGTGGTAGGAAATGTACACTGGAAAAGGGATGGGTGTTGGGACATTGTATAACTGAAACCAAATCATAGTTTTGTGATAGTCTATCTCACATGATTCAGTTAAAATCATGTGATTTTAAGGTAAAAGATTAGTACCTTCCCTGTTTTACTCTCTGACACCTATTTTTTAAATTTAACCCAAAACATTTATTCATGAAATGGACCTAGATGATTATGTAATAAATGTGGTTTGTTTAGGAAATACAGTCTTTAAGACAGAGTGTACAGGAAGTGAGAGAAATAGGTATAATAATTCCTTACATTTTGTCTGGTTTATTTTGGGGGGGGAGGGGAGCTTGGTTTGGTTTTCCTCTTGGAACCATACCCAATGTTCCTTGGGGGTCATTCTCAGCTGTTTTTCAGAGGAATATTCAGTATTGTTCTAGGGATCAAACCTAGGCCTTCTGCATGCAAAGTAGTTGGATGTAGGATAAAGGCTGAAATCTTGGACTTTGTCAGTCCAGTGATCACTGTAGGAGGAGTCCTGTGTTCATCTCTGTCTACATCTACTTTTTAGGTATCGACTTGTTCCCTATGGAAACCATTCATATCTGGAGTCTCTGACAGACAAATCTAAGGTACCCTAGGAAGCTCCCATTTTCACTAGAATGCAGAGTTCTTTCCTAATGAATTGGGGTTGGGGGGTGGGGCGTAGGGGAGAGGTTTGTAGAGATGTGGTTGGGGGCTGGGAGAGGTTTGGCAGAATGAGGTTGGGGGCTTCCCCAGTGGGTGCTGGTGCCAGAAGATCTAAAATGTTTGGGGTTTGTTTTTGTTTTTTGGTGAGGGAAGGGAATAGGCGTGGCAGGGGGCACACCCAGCAATGCCCAGGAATTACTTCTGGCTCTGCACTCTGGAATTACTCCTGGTGGTGCTCAGGGGACCATATGTGATGCCTGGAATGGAACCTGGGTAGGCCCCAAGTGCCCTATCGCTGCACTGTTTGCTCCAGTTCTGGGATAGTACCTTAACTCCTGTACTGTCTCTCTGGCCCTAGAATGACTTATTTTTAATAAACACATTGAGTTTCTGCGTTAAAGTGAGAAAATTAGGTAGGTGGAGAGAGAGTACAACCAGGAGGGTGTTTCCTTACACATCTGACCTGAGTTCAAATCCCCTGCACCAATATGGTCCCCTGAATGCCACTAGGAGTAATCCCTGAGCAGAGTCAGGAGTAAGCACTCGACACAGCTAAGTGTGGCCCCCAAAACAAAGAATTGACAAGAGCCAATTACTCTTGTGTAGTTTAGCATCAGTTCTTTGGGACCTATAAAGGAAAATTAGGTTCTGACTTAAAGTTGAAAAAGGACAGGGGCCCAGAGGAGGAAGTATGCACTGTTATGGGGAAGGATTCCCTGTGTGGAAGGCACTTAATCCATTCCCATTGATGGATTAAAGACAGAACATGATTAACAGTTAATAGGACAGGAACAAGCAGAGGTAACCTATCTTGGTGCCATATGCATAGCTAGTTTTCTTTTTTTGGGGGCAGGAGCTGCCATTATACTGCTCAGGGGGGTTGCGATTTTTCTGGGACAACAAGTTTGACCATGCGATGGTGGCTTTCCTGGACTGTGTGCAGCAGTTCAAAGAAGAGGTGGAGAAAGGCGAGACACGTTTTTGTCTTCCTTACAGGTCAGTATTCCCCAATGCTTAATTAACTTAAATTTATTAAGACCAAATTGAACAGTATAGTAAAAATGGAGGTAGGGCTGGAACGATAGTGCAGCAGGACGATATTCACTTTTCATGCAACTGACCTAGGTTTGATCCCTGGCATTCCATATGGCACTGCCAAGAGTGATTCCTGAATGCAGAACCAGAAGTATGTCCTGAGCATTGCCGGGTGTGGCCCACAAACAAAAACAAACAAAAATCAGAGGGCAGGGGGATGGTGCTGCGGGAAGGCGCTTGCCTTACATACAGCTGAGCCGGCTTTGGGCCAGAGTGATAGTACAGTGGGTAGGGTGTTTCCTGCATATGTTCCACCCGGGTTCGATCCCTGACATCCCAAATGGCTCCCCGAGCACTGCCAGGAGTAATTCCTGAATGCAGAGCCAGTAGTAATCCCAGAGCACCGCCACGTGTGACCCAAACAAAAAGACCAAAACCAAAAACAGTTGACCTGGCTTTGATCCCTGGCACTGCATATGATTCCCCAAGCCCCTTGAAGGGTAAGCCCCAAGCACTGCTGGGTATGGCCTGGAAACAAAAAGAATGGAAGTTTAACTTAGTATAAATAGAAATGCAGCAGATGGTGCAAAATTACAGGATACTATTGAGCAAGGACTGATCAGTGTTGCATGTAGGACAGAAAGTGACCCACCTGCTCCCTAGAGAAAATAAACATCATCTTAGATGGTTTGGGGCATGGAACTCAAGCCCTCTCTCCAATTTCAGGAAAGTTTTCCCCTGAAGTCCTTGGAAATATACTGGAATGAGGCTTCTTTTGGTCAGATTTTGTAGAGTCCAATGATGGATGGAGACCTTCGTTCATGAGAGCTGTTTCTAGCACCCCAAAACAAAGTGTTCCTTTTCTTCTGCCCCCCTCTCTCCAAGAGTTCAGGGAAGCCTAGGAAAACAGAGGAGCACTATATCCTTCACTTACCCTCTGCTCCAGGCTGCTCATCTGTTTGGGTGTGTGTCTTGTCCCTGTACTCTGCAGTGACAATGAGGCTCTTGTGACAGCCCTCTTGATTTTTGGCTTTCAAGCAAATCCAAAATACACTACCGTTCGTCGCCAAGAGTTCTTTAATGGATAAAATGACGTGAATGGTCCCATGATCAAATCCCTGCCCATTTGCCTGAACTGACTCAACTCAGATCTGTTACTAATGAGCCTCTGCTGTGTCTTTCTGCAGGATGGATGTGGAGAAAGGAAAGATTGAAGACACAGGAGGCAGTGGCGGCTCCTATTCCATCAAAACCCAGTTTAACTCTGAGGAACAGTGGACAAAAGCTCTCAAATTCATGCTGACAAATCTTAAGTGGGGTCTTGCTTGGGTATCTTCACAATTTTATAATAAGTAACTTGATTTTTTCCCTAGGGGGATTTTTGCCTTAAAGGCTTTACATTTTATTTGGGGAGTGGAGGAGAAAAGAGTTTTGGGGCTAGAGCGATTGTACAATGGGTAGGGTTTTTGCTTTGCACGCAGCTGACCTGGGTTCAATCCTCAGCATTCCATATGGTCCCCTGAGCACTGCCTGGAGTAATTCCTGAGTGCAGAACCAGGAATTCCTGAGCATCACCAGGTGTGACCCAAAAAGAAAAGTTTTAAAATTTGGGTACTATAAAACACATGTTTACAATACCAAAAAGAAAAAAATATTAACAAAAGCCACTTTATTTTAAAATATCGTGACAGTTTCCAAAACTACAACATGACATAGCTACCAGCATTTGTTACAGCTTTCACTCCTGATTCCATGCCCTTTTTTCCCCTCTCCCCTCAAAACTAATTTAATTTTTTTGTTGTCGTTTTTTAAACTGAGTTGAATTAAGATTGGTGTGTTTTCACTGGGTTTTATCTCTCTCAACTTCCTGCATTTCCAATATGAAAAAAAAAATTTGTTTCCACTGATATATACGATGGAGTGTGTGAGACAGTCAAATGAAGAACACAAAAGGTTTGCCTCATCACCATGTGTTATGATGAGCATCTTGAAATTGAGCACTTCTCTGGGCTCTAGTAGTGGAGGTCTACTGTAGTCTGTATTATAGACATGAAATGGTGTATCATGCTGTCTGAGACACTATGGAGAGATTTAATTATTTGTAATAAAAGATATACTGCAATCTGATAACTGTCCAGAGGTGCACTGTTGGGTTTTTCTTTAACTACAATAGAGTACACTTTGTGTTCTGGGAGAATTGAATTCAAGGACAAATATATGGAAATCCTGATGAAACATGTTTGGAGATGGACTAGTTTTCACTCTAAAAAGATGAATGAAAATAAATAGCTGTATAGAAAGCACCAAATGCATAGGCTTCAGTAATAGAACAGTGTTTTAACTTTTTTTTTCTTTTTGGGTCACACCCAGCAATGCACAAGGGTTACTCCTGGCTTTGCACTCAGGAATTATTCCTGGCAGTGCCCAGGGTATCATATGGGATGCTGAGAATCAAAACCTGGGTTAGCCTCGTGCAAGGCAAATGCCCTACCCACTGTTCTATTGCTCCAGCCCCATGTTTTAACTTTTAACTTTTAAGGGAAGTCTCTTGATGCTCAGGCAAAGTCATCCAGATGGTTATGTTTTTTGAACCCCTAAATAATACTAATCTACAAGTCTGATGTTCACTCTTTTTTATTTGGGGGCCACACCCACAGCTCAGGGCTTACTCCTGGCTCTGCACTCAGGGATCATTCCTGGTGGACTCAGGACATATGGGCTGTCAGGAATTGAACCCAGTTTGGCTGCGTTCAAAGTAAATGCCCTACCTGTGCTGTAATGTTGTGCCAGCCCCTCTAGTTAACTCTGAATAAAATTAACAGTTAAAGAAAAGCCATAAATACCATAAACAGAAAAAGAACCACTTGGGCCTGAGAGGTAGCTCAGAGGACTGGAGTACATAGTTTGTTTGCAGAGGACCAGACTCAAACCCCAGCACAGGGTCTCCTGAACACCTCCAGGAGAGATCTCTCAAATAGCCAAGCAGGGCATAGCTCCTGAGCACCACTAGGTTTGGCACCAAAACAAAAAATAAAACAACTTCACAAATATTCTTTCTTTTTCCAATTTTTGACTCTGATAGGGCAAAAAGGACATGCCTATTCGCCTTAGCTCTGATGCAGACAGAAAAATAAGCATGAAATTGGAACACAAAATACAGTTCAAAAGATAATTTGGAACTTTTGTACCCTGAGTATGAAAGTAAACAAAGGGAGGACTGGGTGCAGTGACGGAAGGCTGTTTATAGCTGGCAGATTCCGCCTGCCTCATGAGTTGGAGGAAGCAGCCGCCCTCAGAGCTCTGGCCGCCAGGTGGGGAGGAATAGGCTGCCTTGCCCCCGGAGTGTTGGCTCCCACGCTGTGAGTCAGGATTGCATAAGAGAACTCCACAATACTCTCCAAGGCAATGCCAGTGATGCTCTGCAAATGGCCCACAACCTTCAGAAACAGACATATTTCTTATTACTAAATAATCTCAACATGTTTCAGTGCACAAGAGACACATTGCTTGAGTCGTTCTCTTTAGCCAAATGTAAGGTTTTTTTTGTTTGTTTGTTTCTCTGAACTCAGACAAGATTAAATCCAGATCCCAGTGTTTGCTAATCTTCAAATCATATTAGGATACCTTCGCCTTGATAGTGTTAGCATGGAAAATTTCTGCTGGACAGTTCATTCTGCTAGAGATACAGTCTGTGAAATATGAGAAGTGGTATTTGGGCCTTGACATTTTTCTACTTGGGTGGATATATTTATTGGACTTATTAACATAATTATAAAGGGAAATGAAAAAGCTGAGCTTGAGCCTCCATTTCCAGCTTTGATGGAGGAAAGCCTACTGTACCCTAGTTTTCCCTCCCATTTCCTATTCTTCCCAAATGTTTGTTCATCATGATTCTGGGTCTTTGCACTTATCTTTCATAGATTGTCTTCCGGTTTCTTTAACTGATGGGCGAATGCTTTCTATTAAATGAATTCTGCCCAGGCTCGTCCTGCTCAGTGATGCATACCTGGCTCCAACACTCATGGTTTTGGATGAAAGCACTTGCTGCAATGATTGCTACTGCCAACAGCATGAAGTCTTCCTTCACTGAAATAAACTTTTCCCTAAATAATTAAAACCATATTAATTTTGGAGCTAGAATGAAACTGGATCTTCTAAATCCCAGGGTCATAGAACTTCAACTATGAGTTGTTTATGTTGATTATCTTAAAATTTTTTTTTTTCTTTTTTTGGGTCACACCCGGCGATGCACAGGGGTTACTCCTGGCTCTACACTCAGGAATTACTCCTGGCGGTGCTCAGGGGACCATATGGGATGCTGGGATTCGAACCCAGGTCGGCAGCGTGCAAGGCAAACGCCCTCCTCGCTGTGCTATTGCTCCAGCCCCCTTGAAATTTTTTTAGATGTAAAAAAATCCCCCAGCGGCTCTCCCCCAACTCAGAGGGATTAAAATATGAGCTTCATGTCTGAATGGTTATAGGCCTTTTGTTGTTGCATCTGTCTCCCTAACAGATGTATCTGAGGCTTTACACCAGTCTGACTTTACAGTAATCAGAGACTTTTGTCCAAGTTGCAATCCTGTGACTGGCTTTAAAAGTATTTCGGTAATTTTAGTTATTAGCATCAATAAAGGCAGAACTAGAGGGGAGGGGAAAGTGTATTACCTGAAGCCATTTCAATTTAAAGGTAAAAGCCTTTAGGGCTTTCTGATTGGACTCAGTCATCTGTATCCAACCAACACACTGGAATTTAATTAGCACCAGGCAACTAGAACTGTGCGGATATCTGTGTACTGGATGCTTTGCTAGGTTAATTCCATTCCCCAAAATCTTGTGGCATGTTTCCTATTTCTGGAAGGGCCTACTCTTCCTTACCCTTGTAGTTGACTGGGTGTGGAGTTTTCGATTGAAGCTCTCAGCAGGCTCTCATATATGGGTTCATGCAGAAGGTAGACTATGTCAAGTAGAGTCAGGCAAGTTGCATGCAGCTGTGTGGCTGGAACCGAACAGCCATTGTATCCTAGATAGAGTAAGGACATGGTAAAGAGCATAATGTGGGTCTTCTCTAAATCACAATTGTCTGTAAGAAATTTCTGATCTGTAAGAAATTTCTAGCTAGAGGTCAGTCTTAAAGGGCAAAGAGAGAGAGAGCAACCTCATCCACAGAATATATCCAATCAGTGCCTTTGTTTACTCCCAAACAATATCATTTTTTTTCTGGGGCTGGAGAGAGAGTACAGTAGGTAAGCTTGCCTAGATTTGATTCCCAGCACCCCATATGGTCCCATGAGCCCATCCAGGAATGATCCCTGAACACAGAGCCAGGAGTAAGCCCTAAGCACTGCTGGGTGTAGCCCCAAAACTTCACTCTATCACTGTCATCCCATAGCTCATCGATTTGCTTGAGCGGGCACCAGTAATGTCTCCATTTTAAGACTTGTTACTATTTTTGGCATATCAAATATGCCACGGGTAGCTTGCCAGACTTTGCCATGTGGGCGAGATACTCTCGCTAGCTTGCCGGACTCTCCGAGAGGGGCAGAGGAATAGAACCTGGGTCGGCTGTATGCAAGGCCCTACCTGCTGTGCTATCGTTCCAGCCCCGCCCCCCAAACATTAAAATAATTTTTTTCTGCAATACTAGAGTGCCTAGTGAGTTCAAATGGAGGTCAGATGCTGAGACCTGAGCTTTTCCTTTTTTTTTTTTCCTTTTGAGTCACACCAGCAATGCTCAGGGGTTACTCCTGGCTTTGCACTCAGGAATTACATCCTGACAATGCTCAGGGGACCATATGGGATGCTGGGAATTAAACTCAGGTCGACCGCGTGCAAGGCAAATGCCCTACCCACTGTACTATCGCTCCAGCACGCTGAGTCTTTCCTTGACAAATACCAGATAGAATATTCTCCTCATTCATCCTGGGCTTTCTTCTATTCCTCATTAATGTATTTTGCTGTTAGCCCCAACTCCGTGGATACTTCCTTGTTGCCTGCTATAGAAGACTCAAACCCACATACCATGAATACAGTTGATAAAGTACCTAAGACCTCCAGGAGCAGCTCCACATATGCCAGGGGAGTAGGCAGATTGATTTGGAAGTTTAGGGACTTCAAAACATCAAGCTCTGATTCCAGAAGTTCTTCTTTTGTATGTAAATACCCAAGAGCATGGAGGAAATTCAGGACTGTAACGTTGCTAATTATCTGAGCAAAGAAAACAGAGGGAGGAAAAAATGGTGCCAGAATAAAGGTCAAATATTTTGGCATATTATACAAAATCCTTCACAATTCAGCTCATGCCTTTATCTCATCTCTCTTGGTAGTTCCCCTTTATACTCTGCTTGTCATATGTCAGTACCTGAGGTCCCCCAAACCACTGCAGCCCCCCCAGTTGGCTACATATGCTATTTCCTGGATGTCTATCTCCTTTTCTTCCCCACTCCTCACTTCTTAAGTTCTGTTCTTCTTCTTGTGTCCTCCCCACTTCAAGAAGTAATTTTCTCTATGGACTGGAGAGACAGTACAATGGGTAAGGTGCCTGCCTTGTATATGGCAGACCCAGGTTTGATCCCCAGCATCCCATACGGTCCTCTGAGTACTGCCAGGAGTGATTCCTGAATGTAGAGCCAGGAGTAATCTCTGAACACTGCTGGGTGTAACCCAAAAACAAACAAAAGTAGTAATTTTCTCTAAATATGCTTATGTGATTTCCAAGGTTGATGAGGTACATAACCCTCTGTATTTACATTAATCAAAAGTACTTTGTCACATTATTAGCCTGTGTGTCATCTCATTAGATAATTCCTTGAGAATTCAAGATTTTTATTATTGTAACCATGATAGTTACATCTAGTACAGCTGGATATCTGGCCATAGAAAATAAAAATACTTGGGGGGGGGGGGCGGTCTGGAGAAATAGTATAGCAGCTAAGGCACTTGCCTTGCATAAGGTTGACACAGATTTGATTCCCCAGCACCCCATATGGTCCCCTGTGCCTGTGAGGAGTTATTCCTGAGTGCAGAGCCAGGAGTAAGCCCTGAGTACTACCAGGTGTGGCACAAAACCAAAAAGTTATTGAATTGATATTTTACCATGTAGGCATTGGGTATTGATGAGGAAACATTTAATCCTTTATAAACATTATAGTTTGCCTCTGAGACTGATAGGTACACTGGCAGTTCAATCATCTTATGTAAACAGCCCTTGAGTCCAAGGGAAAGAAAGGTGACCTGTGTGAATGATGGCATTTGTCCAGCAATTATAGTTTGGGAACAGAAATGAAGGCTATTAAATAACCACCTATGTGTGACTGTGTGTCTGTGTGTGGAGGAGGTATGCTTCGGAAGTATTATTACCCTCTGGAATTTCCACATGAGTAGTATTACCTAGCCTAGGAGTAAGTTTTTCACAGTCAACTTTGGATGAGCTTGATTCTAACATTCAGTTGCCCATGAACAACCCCAGATCCTTACTTTGTAATGAAAGGAAAGTTTACTCGCCAGCTGAACACATGACACAAGGCGCAGGATAAACTTGTTGAAAAGCTGCTCTTTCAGAGCCCTCCAGTTCTGAGTCTCTGTTTTATTTCTCAACTGGATTGTGGCTTGTCTGCAAATATTCTCTGCCTGCTTAACCATAAACCTATAAAGGGAAAGGAAGAGTAAACAGTTCACACTCATTCAAACTAAAGGGGTTGTGTGCTTCAAACTGTTTATCCTTTCCAAAATGAATCACTGGCTAAGAAAGTTACATGAACAAGAGAAGAAATAGTGCAAAATCAAGTCTCATGGTATGGAGCTATGTTTTATGGGTATCTTAGCTATTCTGAGAGGTACCAATTCACAAAGGCTTTATGCTCAGGGCTTTACCTTTCTAGGATTTCTACGGCCTGGTAGCACACAGATTTCTCCAGACACCATTGTTCAGACAGGAGAAAAATAAACTCTGCCAAAACAGGAAAGAAGAGCCTAATTCACAAGATGCAACCAAAACCACTCTGTGAACTCTTGGCATTGTGTGAAAGGAATGACAAGGCCAAAGGAAGAGGGTCAGGAGGTGAGAAAGATGAGACTGTAACAACTCAAGCTGAGCTTGGTTCTTTTTGCTGCCAGTAGGCAGATCAGAGGCATGAAAAGGAGGCTGATTGAATGCCAAAGACAAAGGCTCACCAAGCTCCCCTTAGAGACTCTTGAGCCTTCCTGTGGGTCTCAGCTGATAAAAGACTTGGCCAGCTACACACAAACATACCAGCTGATCTTATTGGCCTCTACACCATGCTGGGACCCCCCATCTTCAAGGGAGAGTCTTAGATAAAAAACCTTAACCTCTATATTGTTTTCAGTGGAATGTTGACAGGAACAGAAAGGTCCCTCCTGGTGCTTCAGTATTCTTTATAATACTGTTTGTTTAGTAACCACCCTCTGGCGAACTCCCATTGCTTTACAAACACGATTCACCTTACAGCTGAACACCATCTTCCCACCACCAGTTTGTTGGGTAAATCTGGGGTGGCTGAGCCTCTCCCCAGGAGCATGTTTGTTACTGTGGCCATTTACACAGTTCAGTTTTGCAGAGAAGGAAAATCTTTGGGAAGTGGGAATGACAAGATGCCTTGGCAAGATTTTAAGCCGCCTCTATTTCTCTTTGAAAGTACAGTCCCAGATAGAATTTTATTTAGTTTGCAGTATCATTAGGGAGTGGAAACAAGTTCTCAACAAAAATGCTCCTGCATAACCAAGAGCTTTTAGCACTTATGAGCAAAGAATTATTAATTACCATGTCTTCAGGGAAAATTTGACTTTCTAAGGAAGAAATATATAAATCAAGCTAGATAGTTTAATCATTTACTTGATATTATAGCTATCAACACCGTACCATTACATAAACTAAATCTTTGCTAGCATGTTCAATGCAGTAAAGAATTAGTTGAAGCAATTAAGCAAAAATGCCCTAGAACACATACTTGTGATGTTAGCAAGTTCTTTTATTTCCTAGAATTAAGAATGTAGGCACTCGTTTCTATTTCCTTTCCCCCCACCCAGTGGGGCTACATCATATACACTACTGGGGATTGCAGAATTTACCATAACCCCTGTACTATCTCTCTAGCCCTTATTTTCCATTTTAATTTGTCAAGAAAAGTGAACTTGGGAAGCCAGAGTGGTAGTAAATCCCTGGCATCCCATATGTTCCCCGAGCACTGCCCAGGAGGAAATCCTGAGAGCAGAGCCAGGAGTAACCCCTGAGCATGACCAGATATAGTCCAAAATCCCCCTTCCAAAAGGAAAAAGAAAATGAAAAGTGAGCCTGGGTTCACTGGAATTGATGAAAGCTGCACTTCTCTCTGTGCTGGTCCATCTCCAGTACTTACAAATATACACAGATCTATTGTTAACAAAAGATCTATTTCTGTTCTTTTTTTCTATTTGGATCTCACCCAGCAATGCACAGGGGTTATTCCTGGCTCATGCACTCAGGAATTACTCCTGTCGGTGCGCAGGGGACCATATGGGGTGCTGGGAATCAAACCCGGGTCGGCTGCGTGCAAGGCAAAAGCCCTACCCGCTGTGCTATTGCTCCAGCCCGTTTCTGTCCTTTTATTTTATTATTATTATTATTATTTGCTTTTTGGGTCACACCTGGCAATTCACAGGGGTTACTCCTGGCTCTGCACTCAGGAATTACTCCTGGCGGTGCTCAGGGGACCATATGGGATGCTGGAAATCGAACCCGGGTCAGCCGCATGCAAGGCAAATGCCCTACCCACTGTGCTATTGCTCCAGCCTCTGTTTCTGTCCTTTTAAACTAGAACTTGTGCTCTTTAGTTTCTATCACTGTTCATTTTGAAAGCCTGCTTCTTCCACTTCAACATTTATTCCCCAGTGTTGTGCAATTTGGTTTTGACTTTGGCCATCTTGCTAAATGACTATCTCAAAGGTGAGCAAGTATGTCCAAATCCTTAAATGTTATGGTCTTTTTGAAATCCTCATTCCCATTGTTCACACTCCCAAAGCATCTGAAACAGCTGAACCTTATCCTTCTAGAAACTTTCCCTTTGGCTTCCGAAAGGAAATTTTCCTCTTGTTTCTATTTCCCCAGACACTCTCGGCTTCCTTCCTTTTCTTCACTTCTCTTCTTCCTACTCCAGTTCCCACAAAATGTTTCCCAGGAATTGTCCTTGATTTTCTTCTCTTTGCTTTCTCTAGAAGCTAATCCTCTGCTAGTTTCAACACCATCATTGAGAAAATAACTCATTAAGCCTTTATCTCTAGTGCTAACTCCTCTTCTGGCTTACTTTTTATTAATATAGTAGTAATAGTAGTCGTCATCATCATCATCGTATAGTAATAGTAGCAGTAGCAAGGGATCAAACCCAGGGCCTCACACATGCAAGGCAAGAGACCTACCACTGAAGCAAATCCTTGGCCTGACCTGGCTTACATTTTTAAAAATCTGCTATAAACCATCTTGAAGATGAATTGCAAACATCCAAAACTCAGTAGATCCAAACACAAAGCCTAAAATCTTTCACAAAAATGTCAGGTTTCCTCCAGTTTTAATTTTTAATGTATATTTCTCATAATGGCACCAATATATTCCCATTTATATCTTTGTCATCACCTTCTTTTCCTTTTTATCAGACCCAAGATCTCACACTTACAAAGCAATATACTCTACCTCTGAGAAACACCCTCTGCCTATCCACTAAAGAACTCAAGATTTGGGGAGAGATAGTACAGATGGTAAGGCACACTTGCCTTATTGCAGCCACCTCAATTTGATCAGTGATTCTCAACATCTCATATGGTCCCCTGAACACTGCCAGAAGTAATTCCTGAGTCCAGAGGCAAGAATAACCCCTGGGCATTGTAAGGTGTGCCCCCCCAAAAAAAAAAAGAACTGGATTTTTTGGCCTCAGATTGTTTTTCATGGGCCCGAGCGATAGCACAGTGGGTAGGGCATTTGCCTTGCACGCAGCCGACCCAAGTTCAATCCTCGGCATCCCATATGGTCCTCCAAGCACCACCAAGAATAATTCCTGAGTGCAGAGCCTAGAGTAACTTCTGAGCATCAATTGGTGTGACCTCACCCCCCCAAAAAATTATTTTTCATTCATCCTGGTCTCTTTGCCCTATCACCTGAACTACTAACACATAGCCTCTCTCCCATCAACTCCAGTCTATCTTTCCAAACTAACGTTTCCTGAGAACAAAGTTACAGTCCTGTAACTCCCATATGTAAAAACCGTCCCTGCCTTGTTTACTGACTTAGCTCAGTGTCAACTCCTCACCGTGGCATTCAGAGATCCACACATTGGAATGTCTCCTATTTTCCCTTCCTTGAGTGGGACCACTCCTCCACTCAACCTGGATAACCCTACACACTCCCACACAGGTCGGCTCCTGTGACCTGGTCCCTTTGGGGAGAAATGCTGTTCCCCTTCCTCCTGCAGTCACCACCCAGCATTGCTTGCCCTGGGGGTTGCCCTGGGGGTTCGCTTCAAAAGCCCTGATACCTGGAGGCCCCACCTCTACCATAACAGACTGGCATGTGGCTCTGTGGCGCTCTTTCTCTCTCTCTCTCTCTCTGTCTCTCTCTCTCTCTGTCTCTCTCTCTCTCTCTCTCTCTCACTCTCACACACACACACACACACACACACACACACACACACACACACACACACACACTCTGTACCCTGCACATGGGTCCCCCTAGCCTGCCAAGATGGTGTATGTGGGTGGCCCTCAGGGAGCCGCAGCACTTCCTGAGGAAATCAAGAGTAGGGAGTAGGGGGTCGATTCACCCCCGGCTCCCCGGCACTTGGCACACAGAGTGGGCGCTGACGAAATGGATGAGCGTGAAGGAAACTGAGGCTCTAGCTCGGCACCTTCCCTGACGGAACCCTGGCTCCCAGAAACCCGCCTCGCCGGCCCTGGCTCCACACCCACGATGCGGGGCTCCCTGAAGCTGCCCATGCGGCCCGCGGCCTCCTGCACGGCCCGGTCATTCTGCTGCACCAGGTGGAGAAGAGCGTCTTCGATGGTCTCAGTGGCCACCACCCCGAACTGAAAGTCACTGAGGGCGGCCTGTCTGGGCCTCGGCGGTCTGTCCATTTTCAGAAGTCAGTGGAGGCTCAGAGGCTCACTGGATTCAATAAACCGACCCTGCGGGTTTCTCTCTGGAACCTTCTGGCCCCGCTCTGAGGTTTTCGCTCCCTTCGGGGTGTTTGTCTTCGTCTGAAGTGTGAGGAAAACCCAATTTCCTCTCCGCGTCGACTCAACCACAATCTTTTCCCGCCCCAACGGCACGAATCTCTCAGCCAATCGGAAAGCAACGCTGCTTTCCTCCGCCCACCTTTCTAGCCAATCAAAAAGCACCATCGCTTTCCTCCTTCCCCCCCCTCCTTCCCACCCCCCGCCCTTCCTAGGCCTAGCGGCTCCCTCAGTCGGAACACGGGAACAGGGACTACATCTCCCAGCGTCCCCTGCGCCTGCTAGTCCCGGCACGCCCCGCGGTCCCCGCCCTCCTGCCGCCTCCGAGACCGCGAAGGGCGGAGTGGCAACATGGCGGCGTCGGGAGCTGGTGGGCCGGTGGACGTCAAGAGTGGAAAGGCCCCCGTGGCTCAGCGCATCGACCCGAGTCGGGAGAAGTTGACGCCCCAGCAGCTGCATTTTATGCGGCAGGCGCAGCTCGCTCAGTGGCAGAAGACGCTGCCACAGCGGCGGACCCGGAACATCGTGACCGGCCTGGGCATAGGAGCCCTGGTGTTAGCCATTTGTATCCGCCCGAACTGTGGGCCGAGGGAGACCGCACCTGGGAGTGGAGGAAGGAGTGAGGAGAGCTAGGGCAGTGAGAGGGGGTGGACAGAACCCGAAATGCCAGTCAGTCCTGACCACTTCTGGTGCTGAGCGGTTAATGCACCTTAGTTCTTTCAAGGTGCCCTGTGAAGAACCTCAATGTGGCTCAGGGAGAGCAGTTGCCTTGCATGCAGCCCCATGTATCAGGGTCGATCAGGACACCGTATAATGTCCCCCGAGCCCCGCCAGGAGAGATTCCAGAGCAACATATATTATATATGGGTTATTAGATTTAATCCTGGTTATTATACATCAGGATCTGTATGCATATGTGGATTATTCCATAATAATAGAATCGGAGTGCGGGCAGAAGGCAGTCATTGATTTGAGAGGAGAAAGTAACAAGGGTGGCGGCTAGTTGAGGAAGAAGGGAATATGCACAGTCCAAGTGTTTTCCTAAATGCACTTCCCAGATGGTTACACCTTCTACTCAGTGTCCCAGGAGCGCTTCCTTGATGAGCTGGAGGATGAGGCCAAAGCAGCTCGAGCCCGAGCGATGGCAAGGGCATCAGGATCCTAATCCAGCCGGGCACTTGCCTCCATCTGCAACCTGCTGGCACCTCCTTCCCCATGACCCTGTGGAATCCCAAGTCTGGCGTCACTACCTGTGGACAATGATGTAGCCCAAGGATCAGGAGGATGATGATGGCACGGGCCCTCTTCAAGAAAGCACTGCCCATTTCCCCTCGTGTGGGAACTGGTTTTATGTGGCAACCTTGACTTTTCCCGAGAGTTCTGACTTGGTTTCCGCCCTTCCTCTTCTAGGGTTTGGACATCTGTGGGTGGGGGTGGCAGCCACGTGCAGGTTTGGAGTGTCCGGTGGGAAAGCTGAGGTCTGGTTGAGGAAATAAATGGAGTCATCTCTCTTGGGGCCAGGTGAGTGTGTTGGGGCGGGACAGGGCACTTCATGCCCAAAAGTGCCACCTTGGCTGAGGCAATGGCATTGCCCTAGGGAACTGGAAATGTTTAACTAGAATGACTTTTTCCTTGCGATCTTTCCGCCTGATTTAAAGGAGGGATCATGGTGGGTCACTGGGCTGTTGGGGACCGAGTGTTACCAGGAAAGTGAAGGTCACTCTTCTGTCCTCTACCCTCAGGAACTCCACTTTGGCTGGGGCTATAGATCAGTGGTAGAGCACGTGCTTGCATGGCTGTGATCCCGAGTTCCATCCCCAGTGCTCCTACCCCCCAACCCTGAAAAAAAAGCAGAACGCCACATCCTCACTCATGTTGTTTTTTTTTTCCGGTGGTTTTTTTTTTTTTTGAGGGGGTTTGGGTCGCACCCGCACCTGGTGGTGCTCAGGGTTTATGGTTCTGTGCTCAGGGATCACTCCTGGAGGAGCTTCGGAGACTTTATGAAGTGTCGGGGATTGAACCAGGCCAGCAGCATGCAAGGCAAGTCCCTTACCTGCTGTACCATGTTTTAGTCCCCTGCTTGCTCCATCTTTACTGCCTTTTCCCATTTCTGCAGCTAGTGACAAAGGAAGGCTGAGGAACCAGCAGCCTCTTAAACTGCCAATGGGGACTGTTTGTGCTGGATAGGATCTTAACTTTGTCAGGCATCGGTGCCCTTGCTCATTTCCTGATGGAATGCTGGCAGGAATTCCCCCCGCCACCCAGCTTCCCTTAGAAATGAACCTGCTAAATCCTGCCCTGCTGCCACCCACCACCCACCCCCAGCCCCAGAGTCTCTCTCCCCTCCCAGTTTTCTTCAGGCACAAGTGAGATTCTCAGAGTCCTGCTCTCCAGCATTTTTATTGGCTGCTGCTAATCCCGGTGTGAGAACAACCGCCTGCCCAGCTGGGAGTGTGCCCTCTAGAAGCATCTGGGCCTGGGTGGGGACCGATTAGTGGTTGACCCTTGGTGGGGAGGGCCAGGCTGAAGTTGGCAGGGCGGCAGATCTGATACCCGCTGCTCTCAGCAGGTAGTTCCCGAGGTGTGGCTCTCTCTGGCCTGGTGCAACCCTTTTTGCCTCTAGCCGGCGGGCTACTCCCTCAGTGCTGGGACCCTCCGGGCGCAGCTGGCTCAGTCAGCACGAGCTCCGTGTTGGCCCCTGGTGTGGGGGAGACACATGGCTTCTGTTCTGCATTCACTGGAGAGAAAGGAGAAAGCACTGAAGAGAGCTGAACGGCAGGAGGAGGAAGCTGCTTCAGTTGCCCTGCCTGGGGCTCTCCCTCCCTTGGGCCCGCCCTCACCATCCTGCCAACATCCCCGGCGAAGGTCACCCCCTTGCTTGCCCGCTGCTCCTGGGAGCCACTGCTGCTGCCGCTCAGGGAATTCCTTCGCATGATGCCTGGGAGCAGGATGGGAAGGGAAGAGCTTGGTGAGGGAAGGGGGAGGCAAGCCCCCGAGCCCAAGGGCCGAATCCCAGGGCCTGCAAGCAGCTAGCTGGGTAGGGAGGGGGCCATCGCAGTCTCACCGGGGCCTGGGCCAGGGGGCTCTGTGCGCTGCAGGCTGTTGCGTCGGGAGGTGGGGAAGCTGCCCTTGGACAGCGAGAGACGGCGCTGGCGGCTCGACAGCATGGCAGCGGGGGCCACGATGCCCGGCGGGGGCTGCTTCCCTAGCCGGCTGTACAGGTCCTCGATTTCCTTCTTCTGCAGGCTCTGCAGTGCCTCCACCTCTGACAGGTGCCTGAGAAGGCAGCAGTGTCTGAGCAACTGGGCCCTAGCTTGCCTTTCCCCACCCCAACCTTGTCCCACTCTCCCACTCCATTTTGTTTGTTTGTTTTTTGGGTCATACCAGGCGATGCACAGGGGTTACTCCTGGCTTTGCACGCAGGAATTACTCCTGGAAGTGCTTGGGGGGCCATATGGGATGCTGGGGATTGAACCCAGGTCTGCCGTGTGAAAGGCAAACACCCTACCCACTGTCCTATCACTTCCCCCCTCCCCCAACGCACACACACACACACACACACACACACACACTCACTCACTCACTCACTCACTCACTTCTGCCGGAGGCTCTGCAGCTCGGCCCAGAACTCCTCGTCCTCTCCACTGCTCTCCGAGTCCTCACTGCTCAGACACAGGCTGCTGTACGAGTAGTTCATCCAGACGGAACTGGCGTGGCTCAGGGCTGGGCCATCTACCTGGGGATCCTTCCCCTCGGCCCCTTCCTCCTCGGCGCCGGCCCCCAGGCCTTCGGTGGTGCGGTCACTCTCAGCCAGAGCTTCCTGGGCCTCGGGCCCACTGCCCGCACTGTCCTCTGTGTCGGAGCTCTCCGAGGACAGCGGAGGGGTTGGAGGCTTCAGGGAAGCCGAGAGGGCTGGGGGTGTCGGCAGGGGAGGCAGCTCAGCCGGCTCCTTGGATGAAGTCACCTGGAAGCGCCCCACGAGCTGGGGCTTCCCTTCTGCAGGGAGAGGGGGCAGTGGTGGAGGAGAAAAGCCAGTGGTGGGAATAAAGGACCCGGGCAGTGGGCAGGGAGAAGGCCAGCAGGCAGGCCTCACCTTCCGAGATGGACTCCAATCTGGCTTCATCCAGAAGTGGCCGAGCAGGGTCCGGAGTGGCCTAGGAGGCGGTTCCGTGAGGAGAGGAATGATCCAAAAGGGAGCCCCCTGATTGTCCCTCTTGCTGTCCTACTCACCTCACTCTCCAGCTCCGCTGTCAGAGGCGAAGGCCGCTCTGGGCTGCAAGGAGCATGGGGCGGGGGCAGGCTGGGGAGGGGCCCCAGAGGGGCTGGTGGAGACGGGGAGAGGGGCCCGGGGGAGGGGGACAGCAGGGACTGGGCCACAGTCATCACTGCCAGAGAGAAGGCACTGGCCAGAGAGAGGAGAGGGGCTGCTGTGGAGGTGGGGAGGGGAGAAGTGGGGGTGCACGTGGGAAAGGCAGGAGGCAGGGGGGTCTGGGTGCCACCGGGAGAAAAAGGGGGTGGAGAGCTGGGGAGGAGAGAGGTCTGGGGAGCTTGAGAGGGTGGGATCGGAAATGGGGCCACCCCTGGGGAGCTGGGGGTGAACGGAGAGAGACTTGGGGAGACCTGGGAAGAAATCGGGGAGGAGGAAGAGGGGCTGGGCTGACATGGGGGAGAGGTGATGGGGAATATGGGGCTGGGGAAAGCAGGGGTTCCAGGGGAAAACGGGTTTTCAGGAGACACAGGGGTTCCCGGAGAAGATGGGGAGGCGGAGAAGGCTGCCCAGCACCTCTGCTCCAGGGACGCCAGCTCTGCCGGGAGGAGGGCGATGCGAGGAGGGCGTGCTGAGGGTCCCTCAGCCCTCCCCAGGGGAACCCCCAGGACAGACTCCGGACTCACCACTGGAGGGGTCTGGGAGAGTGCACAGGGGTCCTGGCTCCTCCTGAGGCAGAGAAAGAAACCGTCAGTCATGGGGGGGAGGGGAGTGGGGCCTCCCCAGGGACATTTCTGCCTGGGGTCGAACACTAGGACCATGCACTTCTAGAAGACCCCAGTCTCCAGGAGCTGAGAAGTCTACATGCTGTTGGGGTAAGGGGGCGAGAAGTGAGCTTGTCAAATCTGGGCAACGCATAAACTAGGAGTTTTTGGGTACAATTCCTGCAACTTCTAAGTCCGAAATCATTTCAAATTAATGAGTTTTTTTTTTTTTTTTTTTTTTTTTTGCTTTTTGGGTCACACCTGGCCATGCACAGGGGTTACTCCTGGCTCTGCACTCAGGAATCACCCCTGGCCGTGCTCAGGGGACCATATGGGATGCTGGGATTTGAACCCGGGTCGGCCGCGTGCAAGGCAAACGCCCTACCCGCTGTGCTATCTCTCCAGCCCCTCAAATTAATGAGTTTTAAAAGGGCTGGAGTGGTAACACAGCAGGTAGGGCATTTGCCTTGCACACAGCCAACCCAGGTTCAATGGAGAGCCCGGCAAGCTACCGAGGGTATCCCGCCCGCACGGCAAGCTACCCGTGGCATATTTGATATGCCAAAACCAATAACAAGTCTCACAATAGAGACATTACTGGTGCCCGCTCGAGCAAATCAGTGAGCAATGGGATGACAGTGACAGTGACGAGTTCGAAAAAAAATTTTTTAAATGAGTGGAATATGTTTCTCTGGAACAAGGGCTTCATCCGATTCTCCACGAAGTAAGGGACGCTTTCTAGTGTCAAAAGGTGTGAGATCCCAGGGCGCTGGGGACACAGGTGAGTAATGATGCCTGCAGCAGCCCATTTCCCTGG
Organism: Sorex araneus; assembly: GCF_027595985.1. NCBI lineage: Eukaryota > Metazoa > Chordata > Mammalia > Eulipotyphla > Soricidae > Sorex > Sorex araneus. The sequence continues at coordinate 219,925,526 of NC_073304.1, read as the reverse complement.
GGGAGGGAGGTGGGGGTCCTAGAAGGTGCTGACCTGGGGGCTCAGGGTGTCTTCAGCAGGCCCCACAGGGCCAGTATCACGCTTCAACAGGGTCTCCACTCGCTGGATAATCTCCCGGATTCGGCTCAGGAAGCCAGCTCGCTCCGAGGGCAGGATGAACTCGTTGTACACCTAGAGAGGGTCAGCGGGACAGAGAGGGAGGCTCCATTACCCCACTCTGTCTCCCTCCTGCCCTTTGGGACCAACTTTAAAAGCCAAAAGCTTCACCCCACTGTTTCTGCCCATCACCATCCTCAAGCCTGAGTGTTGTGAGTATCTGTGCCTGCCAGAAGCTGGCGGGGGGGGGGGGGGGGGAAACAATTGGGAGGAGGCGGGTCTATGCCCAGCACTTCCAAGCCACAGCTTTCAGGGGTCTGTGTTAGCATCTCCATTTTACTTTCTTTAATATTAATACTTTGGAGGCCACGCACAGCAGTGCTCTTCGCTCAGGGATGACTCCTAGCACTGTTCAGGGATCATATGAGGGGAATCAAACCAAACCAGAGGGGGCTGGAGCGATAGCACAGAGGGTAGGGCGTTTGCCTTGCACGCGGCCAACCCGGGTTCGATTCCCAGCATCCCATATGGTCCCCTGAGCACCGCCAGGGGTAATTCCTGAGTGCAGAGCCAGGAGTGACCCCTGTGCATCTCCGGGTGTGACCCAAAGACCAAAAAAAAAAAAAAAAAAACCAAACCAGAGTCAGACACGTGCAAGGCAAGGACTATCTTTTTGCGCCCCCCCCCCACCAATATCCTTGTTTTAGTGTAAAATATCCATTGCGCAAGATCACAGGATTGGCATCCGATCTTTCAAAAACCAGGGTTCTGGGGCTGGAGCAATAGTACACCAGGTAGGGCGTTTGCCTTGCACGTGGCCAACCCGGGTTCGGTTCCCAGCATCCCATATGGTCCCCCGAGCACCGCCAGGAGCAATTCCTGAGTGCAGAGCCAGGAGTAACCCTTGTGCATCGCTGGGTGTGACCCAAAAAGAAAAAAAACAAAAACAGGGTTCTTCCCACAGTTGCCTCGCCTGCTATTAGACACAGTTCTTGCCTGTCATCACTGTATCACTGTCGTCCTATTGTTGATTGATTTGCTCAAGCAGGTGCCAGTAACATCTCCATTCATCCTTGTCGCGTTCAGGGTCAAGGGAATAAGGCCCATTATTGTTACTGTTTTGGGCATATTGAATACGCCACGGGTAACTTGCCAGACTCTGCCATGCAAGATTCTGCCTGTCATAGGGTTTACAAAATCAACCACCCTGGGGCTGGAGCGGTAGTCCAGTGGGTAGGGCATTTTGCCTTGTATGCGGCTAACCCAGCTTCCATCTCCAGCATCCCATATGGTCCTCCTGAGCACCACCAGGAGTAATTCCTCAGTGCAAAGACAGGAGTAGCCCCTGAGCATCGCCAGCTGTGGCCCAAAAAGCATAAAACAAAAACAAACAAAACAAAATAAAATTAGCCACCCAGGTCCATAACAGACCTACAGCACTGGAGAAAAATAAGGCCCTAACAGCTCATATAGAGACGGGACCACCAAGTAAAGGGTGCTAGGAGGCCCTGCTCGGGATGGGAGATGCGGGCTGAAAGTAGACTATAGACCAAACATGATGGCCACTTAATAACTCTATTGCAAACCACAACACCCCAAAGGAGAGAGAGAGCAAAAGGGAATGCCCTGACACAGAGGCAGGGTGGGGTAGAGGGGATGGGGTGAGAGTGGTGGGAGGGATACTAGGACCACTGGTGGTGGAAAATGGGCACTGGTGGAGGGATGGATCACTGTATGACTTGATCATTGTATGACTGAAACGCAAGCACGAAAGTTTGTAAGTCTGTAACTGTACCTCACGGTGATTCACTAATAATTTTTTTTTAAATACTGAAAATTTAAAAAAAAAGGCCCTAAGTGGTGAATCCCATGTTCAATTCCAACAACACATAATATGTATCAGGTATCATGGGCAGTACCCTGAGGAATTCAGGGAGCACAGAAAGAGCTCCTGGTTTTTTTTTTTTTTTCTTTCTGGGTCACACCCAACGATGCACAGAGGTTACTCCTGGCTCTACACTCAGGAACTACCCCTGGTGGTGCTCAGGGGACCATATGGGATGCTGGGAATCGAACCTGGGTTGGCCGCATGTAAGGCATATGCCCTACCCGCTGTGCTGAGGAAGCCCCAAATCCACAGGAAGAGACACATACACCTCTAATGATGCACTGTAAGCCAGCTGTGGTAGGTAGTAGAGATCTGGATAAGGTATAGATTCATGATCAAGATACATTTATGACACAAATGCTGCTTCAGGGGACTACTAGGGAGACAGAACAGCACTTTCCTTGCATGTAGCCAACCCAGGTTTGATTCCCTGCACCCAATATGGTCCCCTGAGCACGCAAGGAGTGATCCTTGAGCACAGAGCCAGGAGTAAACACTTAGTACTGCCAGCTGTGGCCCCAAAGCAAAAAACACAAAAGTATTTCAAAGCTGGGGAGGTTGGAGCAATAGTATAGTTGTTAGGACTCCTGCATCCCTGTGGTTCCCTGAGCATGGCCAGGAGTGATCCTTGAGCTCAGAGCCAGGAATAAAACTGGAGCACGGCTGGGTGTAGCCCCATAACAAAAAGCTGGAGAGATTGTACAAGGGTTAGGGCACTTGCTTTGCATCCCACTGACCCTGGTTCAAAATCCTGGCACCAGACAGGGCTCCTGAGCACCTCCAAGGGTCATTCTTGAGCACAGAGTAGGGAACAGCTCCTGAGCATCACCAGGCGTGGGTCCCCAAACACCGCCCCCTCAATTTTTTTATTTCCAGTATCTGCTCTCGTTTGGCCATTAGATTCTCTAAGATATGAGTCACCCTCAGTGTCCCTTCTCCCTAATTCCCTGTCCTATCAGCTCAGCAAATACTGGGCATGTTTAACATCTGCTATGTACAATGCACTGCATCAATTAATTACTAGATTACTGAGTAATTGATGTTCCTGCAGCAATCCTCGGATGATTCACCCTTTTCCTTCCTTGCTCCCCTTATAATTCATCTGGCTTTTTGTACCCATTTGCCAAATGCACTCTCTCCCCCACCTCAAATGGCCTTACATGACTTTAAAACTTTAAATTTTCCTTTTGGGGAGGTTTGGGCCACACTCAATGGTGCTTCGGATTTATCCCTGGCTATGTGCTCAGGGATATTTCCTGGCAGTGCTTAAGGGACCATGTACTGGGAATCGAACCAAGGTCAACCACATGTAAGGCAATTACTAAATCCCTGTACTTACTCCCTCTCTTGACCTAAAGACATTTTCTTCATGTTACTCGGGTTAACTCTTCAGAGACACTCTAACAGTGGCCCACTCCACATTCCATATGCACAATCTCACTTCTACAATTCTGTACGAGCCCTGATCGCCAATGGAAGGCATCTCATGAAGTTCTCCCAAATACTGAGTCATATTCTACGTCCACATCTTCTTTTTTTGCCACACCAGGTGGTACTCAGGGCTTACTCTTGGCTCTGCACTCAAAAATTACTCCTGGAAGTGCCAGGGATCGAACCTGATCAGCTGCAACGCAAAGCAAATGCCCTCCCCGCTGTACTATGGCTCCAGTCCCCCTACAAGTTTTTTGTTTAGTTTTGGGGTCACACCCAAAAACAAAAGGCAGTGTTCAGGGCTTACTACTAGCTCTGTGCTCAGGAGTCTCTCTTGGCAGGCTCAGCGGACCAAATGGGATGCCAGAGATTGAACCTAATCAGCAGCATGCGAAGCAAATGCCCTCCTCTCTGTACTATTGCTCTGGCCCCTACTTTCACCCTTTTGCCTATGTGCTGTCTCTGCTAGCCATGGCCACTTTCCTCTTCCCTGCCATTCTTCCCCAAGCATCAGACCTTGCACAAGTCCTACCTCTCCCCACACTGTGCCCAGCCTACTTGCTTACAGCCGTGGTACCATGAGTCTGCCCTGCCCTTCACTGTAACACCTGTGCGTATGACCTGCCCTCTCTGTGTATGTGTGGCTGAGAAGCCAGACCTCACTGAACAAACAGCAATCTTCCCCCAGGCAAGGAGAGAAACAACTACTCTGGTAGGGCTTTAGAAATACTTGCTAGGGGCTGGAGAGACAGTACAGAGGTTAAAGCACTTGCATCGCTGGCTGCCAACCTGGGCTCAATTCCCAGCACTGTATATAGTGATTCCTGATTCCAGAGCCACTGCCAGGAGTGGTTCCTGAGTGCAGAGCCAGGAGTGACTCCTGCATACTGCCAGGTGTGGCCCCCAAAACAAAATCAAACAAAAAAATCCTTACCAGGGTGGGGGCTAGAGAGCTAGTACAGGGGTTAAACCAATTGCCTTGCATGCGGTCGACTCCAGTTAGAATCCCTGGCACTGCCACAGTCTCCCCTCAGCACTGCCAGGTGCCACTCTTGAGCACTGCCAGGTGTGACCCCCTTGCCCCCCCCCAAAAAAAAAATCCTTGCTGGGATAGGGGAGGAGTTCAGGGACCTCACTTGCCCCGCCCCAGACTGTCATCTCTCTCCCTCACCATGGCAGCAGCGATCTCTTCTGGGCTGTCCCCATCGAGATCGAATCGGAAGGTCACCATCTTGCTGTTGTGCGTCTGCAGCTGGCACTCAACCACTCTGTCGCTCTGGTCAGAGACCTACAGATTCAGGCAGGGGAAGGAAAGAGTTGGACCCTCCGTGCTCACAGCACGCCTGCCCTCCAAGCTGCAAGGCAAACTGGAGGGCAGAGGACACTGCCTCAGTCTGATCTGAAAAACCACACTGCCCCTCCTCTCTCTGGCTGGCCCCCACCCTCCGTTTCCCCCTGGCCCCAGAGGCAGGCCCCCATCTTACACTAGTGACTCTCAGCCGGGAGCGAGGTCGGCGCCGGAGATTTCTCCCCAGTGGCTTCTTCATGCGGCACATGGTCCCTTCGCCCGCATCACTGAGGCCCGATGCTACATCAGAGGCGTAGCTGGAAGAGGGAGACAGAGAGGAAACCTCAGACGCTGGCTCCGGGAAGCTCCCTGTGTCTCACCCCCTGGTACCCCAACTCAATTCCAACCTACCTGTCCGCAGGGGGGAAGTCACTGCCAGGCCCAGCACGGGGAATAGAGAGGGCAAACGCCTGAAACAGGAATCGAGGGTGTATGTAGTGAGAGGCGAGGGAATGACAGAGATCCAGGGAGATGGCCGGGGTGCTATGGGGATTCCCGGAGAAGGTGTGAAGGAAGGTGGGGACAAGCATGTTGACTCAGGCACGGGAATTGGGTTTCACAGGAAGAAGGATGTGGGGGGTGGCTGGGGGTGCCCCGATATGACCCCTCTCACCGAGGGCAGGCGGAGATGGGACTCAGCAGGGCTGGATGGCACCCCCCGAAGGGGCTGGAGGGCAGGGTCAGAGGCATCCAGGAAGCCTGAGGAGCTGAGGTAGCCATCAGTCTCGCAATCCGCTGGGAGGGAAGGGAGGCATCAAAAGAGGGGAAGTAAAGGGGGGAGGGGCAGCCAAAGCAAGGAGGGACCTAGTGCTGGGACAGGGGACCTGCCTGGATATGGACCGCAGGGTAAGTGGCAGTGTTGCTGGATGGGACAGGTGTAGGGGGAGGGCGGGCAGAGGGGCCCCAGGGCAGGACCGACTCACAGGTGGTCGATGAGTAGCTGGCATGACGGAAGAGGAAGGGCTGATGCTGGTCGGCCTCTGGCTCCTCAGACTCCGGGGAGAAGACACTTCGGGGACCAGGGGTGAGGGGGCCAGTGGCTGGAGGGGGCCCTGGCACCGGGGGAAGCGCCTCCAGCTCCCTGGCTTTGCGTAGCTTCTCACGCTTCCGCTGGATGGCAGCGACCCGTTCCCGCACTGCGCGGGCCACCGGCTGGTAATCAGCTTCACAGACTAAGCCCAGGGCCACCTGCAATTAGAGGGGTAAAGAAATATCATTTGGAGGGCTGGAGAGATAGCACAGCTGGTAGAGCGTTTGCCTTGCACACGACCCACCCAGGTTCGATTCCCAGCATCCCATATGGTCCCCCAAGCACCGCCAGGAGTAATTCCTGAGTACAAAGCCAGGAGTAACCCCTGAGCATTGCCGGGTGTGATCCCTCAACCAAAAAAAAAAAAAAAGCAACACACACACACACACACACACACACACACACACACACACACACACACACCAAGCCACATGGGGATCCAGAGGGCTCCAGGATAGAAGGAGATGAGAAACAACATCTAGTCATTACCCACTGAGTCCCTGAGCTGGTCACCCATTACATTATCCTCATTTGGTAGATCTTATCAGCCCCACATTAGAAATGAGTCACAATCATGACCAGGTCAGACAGCCAGCAAATGGGTCACTCCGGTGGGAGGGTCCTTTGGCATTATCTGGAGACATTTTTAGTTGCCACAACAGGCCACTATGTACTGAGTACAGGCCAGGGATTCTTCTCAAATCCCACAATGCACAGGACTGCACGCCCCCCCCACCACCCCCCCCACACACACACACCACCAATACCGAAAAGAAAAAAAGGTGTCAGGATGCTCAAGGTGAGAAAGCCCAGTAAGTGATGCGCTGGGTCAGGACAATGCTCATATCATGGCTCAAATATTCCCACACTCAGGGCCAAGACCCACCTTATCAAATGACCTTCTTTTCTGTCTTGAAACTCACTCTCTCTCCCCACCCCATTTTCAAGCCTTCCTACACAGGCCTCTCCCCCACTTCTTCCTCCCAGGTATCCTGATCTGGTCCGCCCCTTCCTTTACTCATTTCCACAACAAGCTCTGCAGGGTATGGAGGACCGAACTGAGTCCAAATCTAGCTTACTTGCTTAGGACCTAGGATAAGACCATGAACTTCTGAACTTTCACATGAGTAACAGGACAGAATCCTTCCATGCAAGGTCAATAACAATGATCGTAAGCATATGAAAATCACATGCATTCCTTTTCTTTTGGGGGGAGAACCAAACCGATGCTCAGTGGGCCCAGAGGCCCCTCCTGGCAATCCTTGGCCACTAGGTGGGCGGTTCAATGTGAGGGGCTGGGTGAGAATGTGGTGCCCGGTGGTTCTTCACAGAAACGGCACTGCGGTGCTAGAGATTACCCAGCATACCTGAGGAACCTTCAGGGCTGCTTCAAGCAATGCTTGGGAGACTGTGTGGTTCTGGGAATCGAACTGGGGTCGGCTGCATGCAAGGCGTGAGTCTTAACCTCTGAACTATCTCTCTGGTCTCATTTTTTTAATTTTCTCTCTCTTTTTTTTTTTTTCTGTTGGGGTCACCAGGACCATAGCTAGTATGCCAGGGATTGAACTTGGGGGCTCTTGCCTGCAAAACCTGAGCTCCTCTCCCTGGCCCCAAGTAAGGTACATTCCAAGTTCCTATCATGTGACAGAAAAGTAATGAAACTGTCAAGGAGTCAGCAACCTAGAGGGAGAGAAAGAGGAAAGCAACCTGGCATAAAGCAAGAGGGGGAGGGAGGTGGGGCTTGCCACGGAGGCCCTGCTGATATGGTGAAACGGGACAAGATTCCTGGAATGGGTGAGTCTGAGTATGTTGGAAGAAAGGAGAAAGGGCTACAGTGATATAGTACAGCGGGTAGGGCGTTTGCGTTGCACCCAGCCAACCCAGGTTCAATCCCTGGCATCCCATATAGTCTCCCTGAGCACCTCCAGGAATAATTCCTGAGTGCAGAGCCAGGAGTAACCCCTGAGCATCGCTAGATGTGACCCAAAAAGAAAAAAAAAAAGGTGGGGAGAAGAGGAACGGGGAGATAAAACATCAACAAACTGGAGTGAAAGAGTTCAGAAATATGGAGAACAAGTAAAGCAGGAAGGTTGGAGGAACAGGGCTTGGGGAAACGTCCAACAGGCGGGTTGGGGTGTACGTAGATGGAGGTGGCAGGAGGGGGGGGGGGTCAGGCCCCTCTTCCACACCCCAGCCCATCAGCCCACCCCCTTCGCCCTGACCCTTCTGGCTGGGCTGACCCCCTCAGGCCCAGCGTGTCCTCCGCTCACCATTTCTTGCGCCACCTCCTCCGCCGCGTCCCGGCCCAGTTGGAACAGGAACTCGATGGCCTGGTTGTCCCGTGGGCGCCCCCCGCGCCGCGCGTCCTCCATGCGCAGCCAGAGCTTGAGGCCCGGCTTCTGCCCGTCGTCCTCCTCGGCCAGCTCCACGTGCACGCCGCGCTCCTCGCGGAAGAAGGCGTGGGCCAGCAGGTCCTGGATGGTGAACCTGAGCGCCCCCAAGCCGGGATATGAGCCCCGACTCCGCTGCCACTGGTAGCTCTCCCCCACCCCCGCCCCCGCTCCCGCGGACCCCACCTCTCGTTCTTATCCGTGCGGATGCAGCCTTCGATGATCTCCTTCACCTCGGGCATCTTCACCTTGTAGAAGCTGTTGGGCTTTGTGCCCTGCGGGAGGAGACGACGCTGAGGCCGGTGCGCCGCGCCCCGCCCCGGGGTCTCCGCATCCCCCACCACCCTGCTCCCCGCCAGAGGCTGCGCGCTTGCAGAAGCAAAAGTCCCGCGACGACTGCTGGAAGATTTCCTTTCAATTTCCCAGCCCCCAGAACCCTGCGTGTGCACAGCAACCTCGTACAAATCTGCAGGAGAGGCCTGAATCATAGTGTCGAGGGTAGGGCGCTTGCCTTGCACGTGGTTGACCCGGGTTCGATTCCCAGCACCCCAGTTGTCCCTTGTTCCTCAGCTCAGGGCCCTGAGCAACGCCGGGTGTGACCCAAACCGCCCCCCTGCACCAAATTAAGACCTTTCCCCCTTTTCCATCTCCCTTTGCCGCCCGCCCGCCCGCAGGATAGACAGGGTGTGAAGCCGTTTGCAGACTCGAGGGGGCGCTGCACACGCCATTATCCCACAGAGTGGGCGTGTCAATCCCCGCGGCTTCGTGCTCTCCGGGGCGCGCGGCCCGTGTCCCTCCCGGGAAAGGGCACCGACCGCGGCCGGTTGGGGCAGGAGAATGCCGGGGGTGGGGGCGCCCGGAATTGCCTCTGCTCCCCGCCCCGTCTCACCGAGGTGACCTTGCGGTAGATCTGCGCCGCGTTCTGACACTCGGAGTAAGGGTACTCGGAGGTGGCCATCTCCAGCATGCACATGCCGAACGCGTACACGTCCACAGCCTCGTCGTACTTCTCCTCGTACATCTCCGGGGCCATGAACTCCGGGGTCCCTGGGGGGCGCACCGCGGGCATCAGTCGACCGCGCCTCCCTTCTGGCATGGTCCAGGGGCTGGGGACGTGAGTGGGGAGGGGCCCCGGCATCCGTATCCCAACCCAAACCCTAAATCTGTGGGGTCGGGCGAGGGCACCGCGGCGCCCGTCGGACGCGAGGGGTAGTCGGAAGAGCAGGGAGCCCCCCTAGGGGGGCTCACCGATAACGCTTTTGGCGAAGGAGGCGCGCTTGAGTGTGGCCAGGCCCAGGTCCCCAATCTTGACCGAGCCCGAGGGGCCGGTGATGAAGACGTTATCGCACTTGAGATCCCGGTGCAGGATGGGGGGGACTCGGGAGTGGAGGAAGTGAAGTCCCCGCAGGATCTGGCGGCTCCAGCGCTGAAGGACTCGGGGCTTCATCTCCCGGAAGCGCCTCAGGTATCTGGGGGGAGCACCGCCAGACCAGGGGTCAGGCGCCTGGGCCAGGACCCCCGAACCTGCCCGGCCACCCGCCGCGCCCCGCAATCCGGGAAGAAACTGAGTCAGCGGTGTGGCAGGTAGGCAGGTTACTAAATGGGTCGATGATAGGGTGGCCAGGGTGCTGAGGGAGCTCAGGGAGGATGAGTAAGTGCCCGTGAGTCGTGAGTCGCGGAGGGCGTCCCGGAGGAAATAACTCCGGAGTTGCGTCTTGAAGGGTGCGAAGGGGGAAGGGATGGAGACTTTCCAGGCAGACGAGACAAGTCGCGGTGCCCCAAGGCACAGAGACGGCCAGCCGCGGGGCAAGTTGGAGGAGGGGCTGGGAACTCAGTCCGACTGGGAATTTAGGCGGAAGATAAGGCTGGATTAGCGAGTGTAGACTTTACTCCGAGGGCCTGGGAAGTCTTGGAGGGGCTTTAAGGAGAATCTTCGGTGATGGGGAGAGATTCCCAGGGATCCCGGGCTCCCAAGGAGAAAGGAAATTTGGGGTGAAGAGGAAGAGCTGGTAGAGGGATCTCCAGACCAGTGAGATGGGGGGGACTTGAATGCCCGGCCCAGAGACAGGCAGGGAGGGGGGAGGGTGCGGGGGTCAGGGGAGAGAAGAGGTGGCTGGAGAAACGCCCAAGTCTGAGCCCCAGTGAGGGGGCAAGGCAGAAGCACAGTCAGGGATGGGTGAGGAGGAATCCCAACTGTGAGGCTGGACGGAGAGTTTTGGGAGTCCCAGAGCAACTCTGACAACAGCGGGGGAGCTCCTGCCTGCAGCACCCCGTCTTCCCGCCCCCAGCCACCAAGCTCACGTCTTGAGTGTGCCGGAGGTCATGAGTTCGGTGACCAGCACGATGCAAACCTGGCCCCTGAGCACTGACTTCCACGAGTCATAGAAGCGGACAATGTTGGGGTGCTGCAGCCCCTTGAGCATCTCCACCTCCTCGGAGAACCTCTGCCGCTCCGCTCGAGACAGTTTCCGAGTCTGGAGGGAAGGGGACAGGGGTCACCTTAGGCTCAGCACCCCCAGCCCCTGTGAAGAAGAGGATGGGCAGATGGGGGCAAGGCTGGAAGGAAGGGGGGGTTGGGGGGGCTGTCGGGGGACTTGCTTGCCCAACCGTTTAGACCCTTAACTCCTGGCCAACTCCTCAGGCTGACCCAAAGACTCGCCCATCCCGGACCTAGGGCCACCGCCTAGACCCCCCTGCAGGACACAAGCGCCTTTATGGAGCCAGGTCCGGGAGCCCTGAGCTCAATAGCGCCTTTGTGGCCGCCGCTGGGCCAGCCGTGCGGTGGGAGGGGACGCCCGGGTGCTGGCAGCGGGCAGGCAGCAGGCGGACAGTGGATGGTTGGCGGGCAGAGAGTCAGGGCCGGCAGGGGGGTTGGCCCCAGAAACGGGGAACTGCTAGATCCAGACAGGCGGCTGGAGGGCTGCAGAGGGAAGTTGAGAGAAAGGATCCAGGACCAGACGCCAGGAGACTACCCCCAGTCTCACGGCTGGCCCGCCCGGCTCGTCTCCCTCCTCCCCTACCCGCTTTGGCCGCTTCTCCTAGCCTGGCTTAGAGCCTGGGTGCAGTACTGGCAGGCGCAAGGGACGGGTCCAGTGCCAGGGAGCCAGCGGGAGACCCTTCCCCCAGACTCACCCCCAAGCTGAAGCTCTTGACCCAACTTAACTGGGTTCCCCACCCTGGAGGACAAACCTGCATCCTTCCTGCATCCCCTAAAGCACCCTGAAAGGGGGAAGAGCCCAGGTAGGCAGCAGGGCTGGTGCCCATCTCCCCCTTCTCCCCCAGCGGAAGTCTGTGGGCTCAGAGGAGACCTGGGGAGCCACAACTGCCTGGAATCTTCCGGAGTACAGGGGCTGCCCCAGGTCCCTCTCTCCAGCCGCATAATCAGCAGAGATTCCGGGTGAAGGGGCAGGAGGACCAGCGGGTCCAGCTGAAGGTCTCGGGGCTCAGGGAGAAGCAAATGGAAGTGATAGTGGGTAATCACTGAAGGGAAGTGTGAGGCCTGGACCCCCTCCCGGCCAAACTGGCCCCAGCCCAAGTCTTTATCCTATTTTCCAGCTCTCAGAGTTAAGTCTGGAGACTGGAAGGGAGGCGGTTGAAACCCACAGTGGCGCCACCATGCACCACCTGCCTCAGTTTCTCCTACAGTCAAGAATCAGGCCAATCTATAGATCATCAGAGAAAGGTGGGGTGGGGGGCGGGTAGGAGCATCTGAACGGAAATAAATCTCCCTCCCTCGAGGGTGTCCCCTGGTCACCCAGCCCAAGACCTCCTAAAGTCCCGTCCCGAGGCGTCACCTAGGGGGCGCGCAGCCGCACCTGCAGCTCACACCAGGCCACCTCCACCGTGGTGTCGGTGTCCAGCCCTCGATACACCGTCTTGAACGAGCCACGTCCAATCTCGATGTCAAACTTGAGGTATCGGCCATCTGGGGACGTGGCGACCGCCTGCGTTTCTGTGTCCTCCTTCTCCTCCTGCTCCCGCTGCCGCTCCCTGGCCGCGGCTTCCGAGACCCTCGGCGCTTCCCGGGCGCCCGGGACTCCGGCCGAGCCCGAGAGCTCGGCGCGCGGGGACTCCGCAGCCTTCCCCGGGGCTCCCCCGGGCCACTTGCCCTCGGGGGGCTCTTCGGAGCTGGGCGGGGGGCTCCTCGCGGCGCCGGGACCAGGGGCGTCCGGGGGGTCGGGAGGCTCCGGGACGGGCGACACCGGCTGCGACCACGAGCTCAGCAGCCCCAGGTCGACCGAACTGCGGCGGCCGGGACGGGAAGCGCGCGGCCGGGGCTCAGCCTTCCCGGAGAAGCGGCGCACCCGGCGCGGCGGGGGCCCTAGGCGGGGCGGCCCGGCGGCCGCGAGGGCCAGCGGGGGCCGCAGGGCCAGGTCGGCCTCTGCCTGGGAGCGGGGGGCCGCGGCGTCTGGGGCCGGGGGCGCCAGCATGAGGCAGGGCGGGGAGCCGGGCGGCCTGACGGGCGGACTGGCTGGGTGCGCCGCGCGCCGGCTGAGCGACTGGGGCCCCAGTCCCCGGCTCGGCCCCGCCCCCGGCCCCGCCCCCGCGAACCCCCGCCCTGACCCCCCGGGGCCGCCCCCTCGGAGTGCGAGCTGGGTCTGGGAGCCGGTGCGCGGACCCTCGCGTCCACCCCGCCCTCCGGCCCCCCGCCCGCAGCTGTCACTCCGGACCTGGCAGGAGCTGGAGCGAGCGGCGCCAGGTTCCCCAGCACGATCGAGCGAGCAAACCCGTTTGTGCGCGCCGAGGGGGGCGCTGCTGCCCGAGGCGGGGACGGGGAGGTGGGGAGCCAGGCCCCCCCTTTTGGGGGGTAGCGGAGGGGGTGGCTACCACCCGCCTGCACGCCCCAGATAAGGTAGCGCCACCCCTTCCTAATCGTGTGGAGTAGCCCCAGGCCGAGGCTGCCTCGGTCAATGGAAAAGTCTGGTTTTCTCCCTCCCGGCGCCGGGAGCGGTGTGCACCCAAGGACAGCCCTCCCCCAAACCAGGGCCCCAGTCACCCACTGCCTCCACCCCTCCACCTTGACCACAGCCTGCCTGGCTGGAGTGGCTGTTTTTGCTCCATGGCTGCCCTTCCTCCGCCTATTTGCCAAAGTTCCCAATAAACCAAAGTCCGCATCCGGTTTACTCCCCCTCTGCTCCCCTCGGCCTTACTACCCCACCCGGGCCAGATGGGGGGGTGGGGGGTGGGAGGGGTTTCAGTGCAGTTTAGGGCTTTCTGGGCCACTGGACGTGAGCGGTCCAGGACTTCAGTTCCCAGGCAGAAAGCAATCTGTCTCCAACGCTGTGTTCCCTGGCTTCCGCAGCTCGGAGTTCAGCCCACCGGGCTCAAGCAGACGGAACATCGGCCAGCAGAGACCACCAGGCGGCTGGGCTCACCCCGCCCACCCTAGCTGGGATTCACTGGAGGTCCCCACCTCCACACCACCCTCCCAGGAGTCAATTCAGAGGCAGGTTGTAGGGTTTAACTTTTTAATATCATCAATCAGTGTCGGCCCGCCCCTTCTGGGCTTTTTATCTTCCTATTGCCTGGAAGGCTGCCTGCAGCCGGGCCTTTCCCCCATCCCCTAGGAAGGATCCAGCACCAGCCTGAGAGGGGAGATAACAGCAGCTAAGGGGGTGGGAGAGGGAAGAGACAGACGTTTGAGCAGGCGTGCATGTGTGTGCATGCGCTTATGTGTGCACGCATGTTCAGTGCTGGGTTTACAGGTCTTGGTTCAGGGGCGACCTCGGCAAGAGGAGAGGTGGGGCAAGGAGAAGCCCATCTCTTCCGACACCTCAGCCTCACCCGGTCCAGGGACCGACGCGGGTAAGCAGGAGACCCAACCCTGGATGGGAGCCCTTGAGAGTCTGGTGGAGTCCCAGGTCCAGCCGGTAGGAACGCTGGGTCTATCTCCATTGGAAAGCCCTGGAAGGGTGGGAGATAAGAAGCAACGGCAGAGATGGGTCTCTGCTAGAAGAACTTGACGCCTCGGCCGTCGCTGACCGTGATGATCTCCGCCTTGTGATCCTGCTGTAGGGCCTGCAGAGCCCGCAGGAGGGTGGCCTCATCCAGCCCATGGAACTCTGGACAAGGAAAGATGGGCCATCAGGGACTCTCGGTCCACGGGACCCCAGGCCTCTAAGGAGAGCCATCCAGCGGCAAGTGGAGCTCTCACGAGGTCCAGCTGGTGGTGGGGGCAGGGGGGGTGCCTGAGAACCAGGCCTAGGAAGGGCAACACCTTGGTCACCCACATCCGGGTTGCAGACCTAAACCCAGCAGGGCGAGCCCCAACAGCGTGACTCCTCTGGCCGGGAGGTGCAGCACTGGGGCCAGGCGGCACACACAGCACATCCGCTCCTTCCTAGCGAAAGGGAACAGGTTGGAAACTAACTAAGGGTTAGCAAGATACTACCGGGAGATGTGAGAGGCAGGAGGCAAGCCCCAACAGGCCGCACGCCTCAGCCGCTGCGGGGGCCTAGCTCCAGAGTCGGGAGCTGGCTTTCTGAAGCAGCCTCCAGCTTGGCCCAGCCGGAGTGGTGGTGGGCTGGGCAAGGCCGCCGCGCTGAAGTCATGAAGCGATGGTGGGAGTAGCAAGCAGAGGCCTGCAGGGCAGGGGGGAACAGCCAGGCAAGAGCTGGGAGCTCTGCTGAGGAAAGGGAGTCACCCCTTCTCCCCCAGTTAAGACTAGAACTTTTGGTGATCCTGGGGATAAGAATCTGAAGGCAGAGACAAAAGAGCTAAGAGGGTATTTACACGATAGAAAGACCAAAGCGGATACAAATCCTTGCCTGGCCAGAAACCAAAGCATTTAAGAGGGCTGGGAATGGAGATGGGGATGTTGGCCCGATACCTTCAGCTGACACCCTCAAATCTTGAGCTCTTTATAAGAATAGAGGGTGAAAGAAAGCCTGAGTCAGCAAGGAATGAGATTTCAGGCTTAATCCCCTGCCCTGGTTCCTCATTCGGCATCTATACCACTGAATTCTTCACCTGGCATAGGTCACAGCAGCTCACGCAAATCTCTAATACGGGCTCTGTCCCTAAAAACACCCTCACACCAACAAAATTTGGGCAGGGGGAACCTTCTGTATTTGATATCGGGTAGTTTTCCTGAGAGACTCGGATGGGGTAAGGATCTTAGAACTCTGTACGACTTGGAATTTAGAAGCAGGGCAGCAGGGAATCAGAATTAACTGAAGAAGAATTAGAGGATTCAGGCTGAGAAAACTAGGGGAGAGGGAGAGCCATTACCCTCATCCTCTGTGTCTTCCCCGTTGGTCAATTCATACAGCGTGAACACGGAGTTGTTCTGGCCACTCTTGGAAACCTAGGGAAGCAGGAAAACGGGGCTTGAGTTAGGCTCAGGACTCGTGGGAGGCGGCCCACTGCGCTGCTCCACGGTCGTGATCCAGGAAAGGACCCATGCCCAAACCAGGGCTCACTGTCCCCAGTGCAGGAGTGGCCCAGAAGCCACAAACCCTACTGCTGCTAAATTTATATGCGGACACACACACACACATACTCAGAGCCACTGGCTTCCCCGTGTCTGAGCTCTGAGTTACCCCTTCTTCTAGTTGTTTTCCTCTTCGGGAATGGATGGTGCGTGCTGGTTATATTTGGGTTGTTGATCCTTCTTCCCTTCCTTTCTCCCTCCCTCCCTGGCGGTGGCTGGGAATTTGGGGGAGAGCTAATCCCCACACCCACACTGGTTCAGAATGTCTCATTCATGTTGAGAACAGCCCCAGGAAGGCGCAGTGGGGGCAGGGCCGCGGGGCTTCTTTCCTTCCCTTCCTTTCCCCATTTATCTTCTGTGGCCAGAGGCTCCAGCCAACAACAGTACTCATGGTTTCCAATACAGCCTTCTCCAAACATGGCCTCACCTAGCCTCTGGCGCTTACAGGCAAAGAAAGGGAAGTTTTATGCCCCTTCCTCCCACTCGGCTGAGTCTGAAGCTTCAAACTCCAGGTCTACGCTGAGCATAGATATAATTCCGTTTGCCAGGGGTTAATACAGCAAAATGGTCTCACCCATTGATAGATGAGCTTTCCCCATTCTTCTGGCCTCCTCCACATGATCAGGAAGCTAGACTTATTCTTGTCCAACCACTCGAGGTTCCCTGTAAAACAGATACTTATGAAAGCATCAGGTTCTAAAAGGGGACAAAGAGGCAAAACCCAAGGTGGGCGAGAGCAAGAGGCTCTGCACTCAGAATGAGATAGTCAAGATTTGTTTTGATACTGCTACTGGAAAAGCACCCTTATTCTTATGCCTTTCTCTGTGGAGAACAGATGTTTCAGTTTTGTATACAAAATTGGGGGAAAAGACCTTAGGATTGGGTTGTTTACCGTACCGAACACTCTGGTTCCATCCCCCGTCAGGAGGGTTAGGAAAGCAAAAGGTCATTAAAAAGGCCATGAGGCAGTTCCAAGGGCTAACTGCGGGCTTTGCATGCCAGATGCCTGGGTTTGATTCCCAGCTCCTCAGGGCCCCCCAAGAATACCCCAGGAATGACACACCTGAGCAACATGCTGGGAGTAGCCCCTGAGCACCACTGGGTGTGGCCAAAAAAAGAAAAAAGTGAAGGTGGGGGGTAAAGGGAAAAGATCTGGGCTGGGGAGATAGCTCAGCAGCCAGGAGCTAAAGCTTTGCATGCATCAGAAACCCAATTCAAACCTTAGCATATCAATGGCCCCAAGCTTCACATCCTGGGCCTAGCCTGGTTGGCCAAAGTTCGCCAGAAGGGGCCCCAAATCCCCTGACCACTCTTCTGGAACACCCTTTCCCCCTGTGCCCCCCCCCCAAAAAAATAAGGGAGGCAGGGAGACATGTGCTCAATTATCCTCAGGGAAACCCAAGTAGAAGGGGTAAAAAAGAGAAAAGAACCCACCTTTCTTTCTGAGCTCCTCTAATACAACCTGGATTGATTCCACTGGGAGCTTCCCTGGTGTAAGGTTAAGGGGATGGCTTTAATGGAGTGAATTGGATGGGATAAAAATTCTCAGAGCTATGAGGCTAGAGAGATAGTACCGTGAGTAGGGCGGCTATCCTGTACTGCTGACTTGGGTTGGATCCCCGACACCCCCTGTGATCCCCCATACACCACAAGGAGGAATGCAGAGACCTGAACACAGCCAGGTGTGGCCCCAAAACAAAACAAAAATTCTCAGAGCTAATCTCATTCTGAGAGCCATCTATCCCCCTTCCTTATCCTTGCCTCCTTCGCCTCCCCCCTCTCCCACAATGCGTGCCGTGTCCGATGGGAAGGGAGAGAAACAGACGGGATCAGAGCTTTGGAAAATGAAAAAAAAAAAAAAATGCAACCCTCACCCTGGGATCCCCACTCCTTCCCTTGGCCCCGAGATAGTTTAGGTATGAATCAGGCAGGGCAAACACCTGACCCTTACTTCCTGGCAGGAGGGGAGTAGGCGGGCAAAATTACCAGAGTTAAGAGCAAGGTCTGAGCTCACCCTGGCCGGGAGACTTGGATAGTCAAAAGAGCTGAGGCTGGAAACGCTTGAGAATTTCACTTCAGGGCAGAGATTCTAAGACGTAACGCGCCCCTGGATACTCGTCACTCCCTAGGACCAGTGGGACGGCGTGGAGGCTCCACTTTGGACTGGGGGGACGGGGGAGGGGGGAGGTGCAGGGTTAAGCGGACATCGGTGACACACACTCGCCCTTGCCCATGTCGAGGTGTATGTGTGTGTGTGTGTGTGTGTGTGCGCGTGCACACGCGTGTGGGGGCAGTGGCAGAGCCCAAGGAGGCAGTGCCCAGGTCCTGTGTGTGTGTGTGTGTGTGTGCGTGCACACGCGTGTGGGGGCAGTGGCAGAGCCCAAGGAGGCAGTGCCCAGGTCCTCTGTGTGTGTGTGTGTGTGTGTGTGTGTGTGTGTGTGTGCATGCGCGCGTGGGGGCAGTGGCAGAGCCCGAGGAGGCAGGATACGCTGCAGCTTCACATTGTTGAAGAGCGGACTCTCCTGCGCTTCCATCACCGTCATGCTGGACTGTTTGTGCAGGCGGCAGAACGACAGGACCAGCGAGCACCAGGCGGCCAGCTGCTTCTGCCGCGTGTCCACGTTGGGCTGCAACCTGCCGGGCGAAGGGGGCGGGGCGCAGTTAGCGGGCCGGAGGGGGCGAGGGGGCACGTCGGGGCACCGGGTGCGGGAACCTTCTCCCCCTCCCCAGGAGAAGCAGCGGGGCTGCGCCCGGGGTCCCGGGGAGGGGGAAAGAGAGGCACAGCGGGGCTTCCCGGGGGCTGAGCCTCACGTAAAGAAGGGCGGGAAGCGATACTGCCACGGCCACTCGAAACTCATCGCCATCGTAGTAGCCCAGGAAACCCGGAACCTCCCGGCCAGGGACTTCCGGTCTCCGCGCCTGCGCGTCCGGGCGGGAGGCGCCGCACGAAGGTTCCGGATGCCTGTCGGGCGCTGCTGGCTGGGCTAGGGGCGCGGGAGCTTTCCTGTCCCGGGTCCCTGACTATTCTCCAACAATCGCTGCAGCCTGGGGCAGAAAGGGCGCGGGAACGTTCTCGGAATCAGTCTCAGACCAGGAGCGGAATTTGCCCAAAGCGGCACCGTTTGCGAGGAAAAGGAAAGGACTCGGGTCTGCAGCGCCCAGCTTCGGCGTGTTTCCCCGCTAAAACTGGCTTTTGTTTAGTTTTGTGGAGTGTTTGGGGGGGCCACTCCCGGCTGTGCTCAGGGCTTACTCCTGGCTCTGTGCTCGGGGATCACTCCTGGGGGAGCTCGAATTTATGGGGGATGCGGGGCTCAGCTCCGAGCAAGGCAAGAGCTTGAACAACTATCTTTCCGACCCCATTTTCATTCGTTTCGAACCCAGGACCCCTCATGTGCAAGGCATGTGCTCTACGGCTGAGCTACACCCCCAGCCCCGATGCGGTTTCTTTCCATAGCAGGATTCCTCCCAATTCCTCACTGGTCACTGAATACCGCCTTCCTTCTCCACCACCCCTCAATTCTGGGGAGTGTTCCTAGTAATGGGGTTCACAGAGTACCCTAGCCAAGCCGCAGGTCCACTTACTAACCTCACCGCCTGGCTCTTTGTGACCTTTGTTATTTATTCACTCTATGTCACATCCCTCAGAGTAATTTGCCACACTCATCAGGCGATCCCACGTGTCTTTGCCCTCACCCTACCCCACCCCTGCCCCACAGAATGCCTTTTCCTTCTGTTTGAGAAGATTGAGTCACCCTGTGAACCTCTTCATCCTTCCCTGTCACGACACTTGATTGATCACTCCAAATTCCTTCTGTACTTTTACTCTTTCCCTGTGGAGTCAAAAGAAATGTCACCTTTCCTTTACAATGCCAGTCCTTTGACTAATCTTCTTGCCTCTCCTCTCTGACTTTGCCAGGACTGACTTCTCTGAATATCCTTTTCATTTTCCCTCTTCATCTTTTCTCTGGCTCCTTCTTTAACACTGCACACATGCTTATGTCATCCCTACTTAAAATACGGAAAGCTCAGCCTTCATTGTGCAGAGTTCTTGGTCACCCAGTGCCCAAGAAAATTTGTTGAATGGCTGGAAAATTTAACTGATAATGTTGTCTCAAATCTTTGCCTCCATGACACTGTTTTATCTTTGTTTTGCTTCTCTCATTCTCGCTCTCTCCTCATCTTTCCCTTTGTCTTCATTTCTTTAAAAGTGGGTGTTTCCTAAGGATGCAACCTCATTCCCCTTCCCCCCGCTTTTTTTGCCATACTCGGTGGTGCTCAGCACTGACTCCTGTCTCTGTGCTCAGGTATCACTCCTGGCAGGACTCAGGACCATATGTGGTTCTGCGGATTGAACCTGGTCAATTTCACACAAGGCAAGTATACTAGCTCTCTGGCCCCCTCAGCCTCCATTTCTCTTAGAACTCTCATCCCTCTCATGGCTTCACATGACATTTATGTTCAGAAGATTCCTAAACCTACATTTCTACCGGGCTGGAGCAATAGCGCAGTGGGTAGGGTGTTCACCTTGCACGCAGCCAACCCGGGTTCAATTCCTCCGCTCCTCTCGGAGAACCCGGCAAGCTACCCGTGGCGTATTCGATATGCCAAAAACAGTAACAACAAGTCTCACAGAGGAGACGTTACTGGTGCCCACTCAAGCAAATCGATGAGCAACGGGATGACAGTGAGGTGACATTTCTACCAGCTCTCCCCAATAACATTTCCTTTTCTCTCTATGGAACATAATGGTTTGTTCCATAGGCCCTCACCTTGTACATCTTTTTCTTCATGCCTGTTTCTTGTGGCTCTTCTCTCTCTCTCTCTCTCTCTCTCTCTCTCTCTCTCTCTCTCTCTCTCTCTCTCTCTCTCTTTCTCTATCTTTTTCTCTCCCTCACTCTCTCTCGCTTTCTTTCTTGGGGGAAGGGAACACAGCTGGAGGTGTGCTCAGGGCTTACTCCTGGCTCTGCACTCAAGGATTACTCATGAAGGGTTTAGGGGACCATATGTGGTGCCAGGAATCAACCCTGGTTGGCAGCATGCAAGGCAAGCACCCTACCCACTGTACTATTATTGCTCTAGCCCCTCATGCTTCTTTTCCAGTTCGACTTTACTTCCATCACTGTCCTAGTAACAATAGGCTTAAAGACTGCTCGGCTCTAATCTCTCCTCTACCTCACTTCTTTCATATCCAAAGTCCTGACAACTCCCTGCCCTGGGTTTGCTGTTGCTTTGTTTTGGTTACTTGGTTACTTGATTTGGGAGCTACATCCAGTGGTGCTTGGTGGTCATTTCCAGGAGTGCCTGGAGGACCATACGATGCTAGGGACAGAACCCAGTCCTCCTGATTACAAAGCATGTGTTCTGAGGCCAGAGTCATAGTACAGTGGGCAAGGAGCTTGGCTTGCATGTAGCCAACCCTGGTTCGAGTCCCAGCACCCCATATGCTTCCCCAAGCCCTGCCAGAAATGACCCCTGAACACAGAGCCAGGAGTAAGCCCTGAGCAATGGTGGGTGTGACCCCAAAAACAAAAGAAGAAACACCAAAGCGTGTCCCCCCTTTGTTATCTCTCTGATCCATTTTTAATAATGTTGCTTGATATTAAATTACGTTCCAGGGGCTGGAGCAATAGCACAGCGGGTAGGGCATTTGCCTTGCACGCGGCCGACCCGGGTTCAATTCCCAGCATCCCATATGGTCCCCTGAGCACCGCCAGGAGTAATTCCTGAGTGCAGAGCCAGGAGTAACCCCTGTGCATCGCCAGGTGTGACCCAAAAAGCAAAAAAAAAAAAAAAAATTACGTTCCATATCCTTGTTTATCAGTTTTGTTTCCTTCAGCCTAAATTATTGAAGTTACTAACTCATCTTCCTTTCTACTATTTTCCTTAGAATACACTTCATCTACCAATTCCAGTCAATCTACTGTGATCACAACTCCACTACATGCAACTCCTCTGTCCTCTGCACACCAGATCATGTTTGGTTTATACATACACTTGTATGACTATTATCCACATCCATTGTTTTTAGTTGTGTGTATGTCCCCTTTTAGATGAAAACAATTTAAGAATCAAAACTAGGCCCTGTCGGGGCTGGAGCAATAGCACAGCAGGTAGGACATTTGCCTTGCATGTGGCCGACCTGGGTTCAAGATTCCCAGCATCCCGTATGGTCCCCTGAGCACGACTAGGAGTAATTCCTGAGTACAGAGCCAGGAGTAACCCCTATGCATCGCCAGGTGTGACCCAAAAAGCAAAACAACAACAACAACAAAACTAGGCCCTGTGTAATCTTAACTTTTTAATATAACATATGCATTGTCTCAGACAAGTATACCTTTGCTTTGTTTTTTGGTCACACCCAGCAATGCTCAGAGGTTACTCCTGGTTCTGAACTTAGGAATCACTCCTGGTGGGCTCAGGTCACCAAACAGGATGCCAGGGAACGAACCCCGTCAGTCATGTGTAAGGCAAATGCCCTATCTTCTGTACCACCACTCTGGCCCCTTTTTATTGGCGGGAGGTGGTGGGGGTACACTCAGAAATGCTCAAGGGCTACTTCTGCCTCTGCAATCAGGAATCATTCGTAGTAGTGCTTGGGGTACCATATGTGATGCCGGGATCGACCTGAAGTTGGCCGCACGCAAGGCAAGTACTGACTCATTGTACGATCTCTCTGACCCCAACATGTATGCCTTTGATGTGCATTAATAAAATGCTTTGAAGACAAGTGTGATCCAAGAAGAAGATAGATATGCCCTTCAGGAAGACAAATGCATTCATGGAAACATTTATCTTGGATGAAAACTCAAAATGTCCTAATGAACACTGATGTATCTAGACAAAGAAATTTGTCCTGAAAGTCGGAGTACAGCAGGGAGGGCGTTTGCCTTGCATGTGGCCAACCCAGATTCAATCTTTGGCATCCCATATGGTTCCCCCGAGCATCTCCAGAAGTAATTCCTGAGTGCAGAGCCAGGAGTAACCCCTGAGCATCACCGAGTGTGACCCAAAAAAAGCAAGAAAAAAAAAGTGTCCTGAAAGAAGTGTGTCTCAGAGATTGGATATGCTCCAAGAAGCATACAGTTAACTGTGGAACAGAAACATATACCCCAGGAAATGGATATGCCAGTTCTCAAGCAGGTATTTCAACCTCGCTAAAGAGGCTCTAAGGTGTCACCATAAGTAAACAGGTGTCTTTAGGAGGAGTTAAGTTCTTCTCTGGGATGCTGGGGATCAAACCTGGGTTGGCTGTGTGCAAGGTAAATGCTCTATCCATCGTACTATCTCTCCAGGCCCCTTGTTTTATTGTCTTTATGGTTTTGGGCCACACCTGGTGGTGCTCAGACTGGTCCCTGGCTCTGCACTCCTGGCAGGGTTCAGAAGACCAAATGTAGTGCCAGGCATTGAACCCGGGCCGGCCACACGCAAGACAAGTGGCATACTCACAGTAATAATTCTCCAGCCCTTTTACGACCTGACAGATTTGTCCTAGAGATAACTAAGTGAATGTTTCCATGGGAGAACTGGGCCTCACCATGCAGGGAATATAAAAGTGTCCATACACGGAAGTGGCGAGTTGCAGAGTTACTCACTCCTACTGGGAAGTGGGAAGGTGTGTTAAACGAGTATCCGTTTGGCTTCTAGAAGGGCCCAGCTGAGAACTAACAGTGTAGGTGGCCAGGATCAGTGTCTGAGGACAGGATTCATCCAGCCCTGTGCACCCATCTTCTGGTTGTTGGTATTAGTGAACACCAGGGGGCAGTGTGTGACCAGGTTGTGGCCACACCCCCTGGGGTCAGTGCCTTGTGAAGTGAGGGCCAGTAGTGAACCAATTAAAGGAAACCCTCACATCATAGTCCCCCAATCCTCGGCTACCTACGATCAATTCCTCTAGGTCAAACAGGGTTCCCACTCCCAGCTCCTGGGGGCACACTGAGGCAGGATGAAGGTGAGAACTGGATCCCTCAGGCGAGAGCCCAGGTGGTCCCCCCTGCCTTTCCACAGGAATCACAGCAGATTTCTCCCTCCCTTCCCCCACCGCTCCCCAGCTGCTCTCCAGACAGGAAGGGAGTCTCTTCCGGCATGCTTCCTGGAGCTGGGTTTGGATTAGGGCAGGAAAGGCCCCGCCTGGGGAGGAAGGAGTGCAGGGATACACTTCAGGTGGGGGGTGAGGGGTGGGGGCAGAGGAGGCGGGGGCAGGTGCGTGAACAAAGCAGTAGAGGCCATCCAGAGTCTCCCAGCTCTGACTGCGCAGAGCTACAGGCCTGTGGAAGGGCAGAGACACTGAAGACACAGCCCCACTGAGATGGGGAGGGCGACGGCGTACAAAAGGCTTTATTTTGGAGGTTACAGAATTTATACAGTGAGCTCCGACTGGCTCCTTTGTCCACTGATCCACTGGGGAGTGCAAGGACCGGGAGGGGAGAGAGAGGGGGCCAGGTAGGTAGGCCGAGAAGCCTAAGTCTGAGCCTCGTTGTCTTTACTCCGCCACACCACAAGGGTGACAAGAAAGGGGATGAGGCAGATGGGGGCGATGATCATGGCCAGGAGTATGTCCTCGGGAGGATCTGAGAAGGCGGGCCGCACCAGAGAGCAATTGGCGAAGTGGATCTGGTGAGTCTCCAAGATGATCCGTTCAGCCCAGGGGTTGGGGAAGGCCAGGCCAAACTCCTCTGCGGTACCCTCCAAACAGTATCTCAGTTCGCTATAAGGCCTGAGGGAGAGGGGGTGGGAGGCGAGCGTGAAGGAAGAAGGATGGGGCCCAAAAGGCGCGCCCCACATTCACTCAAAGCTCACCCACCAGCATGCAGCTGGCTCCCAGGGGCCCCCCAGCCCTGCCCCCTACCTGCTAATCATGGCCCAGTCACACCAGTCCTTTTCAATAAGGTCCATGTTATTCTTATAATACTTCCAGCAAAGCTGAATGATATTCTCATAGTCCTCCTCTGCTGTTTTCCCTACAGGGAAACAGATGCGGCACATAGACCACACCCGGGCCCTCCCAGCAGGCTCTTCTGTCTGGGAAGATGTCCCGGTCTTCTAACAGGGGAGCTAGCAGAAGAGTCTGGAGAGTTCCCCAGGCTGGACACTGGAGGAGCAGAGTCCCAGCTCAGAAACTGTTGAACACCCTTCCCGGAGCCACACTCTCATCTCCACCTTTTCACGGGGACTCCCAGGCCAGGGTGGGTAAGGGAGTCGGCTGGGGTGGGGTGGGGGTGCAATGAGAGGGGAAAAGACCCCAAGAGAGAACAGAAGGAGTGGAGTTGGGAGTTGGGAGCATCAACCGCTGGGGATGTGGCCTGCTGGTGGGCACCGCACCTCCCCGCTGATCCGGGCTCCCCAGGCCACCCCCCCCCCCAGCGCCGCAGGGTACCCACCTTTGAACTCCCAGGTGTCCTGGGTGGGGTCTGGCTGCGAGAAGCACTCATGGGGCTTCAGGGCGGCTGTGGGCAGAAAAGGGAGAAAAAGTGGGCTGGAGGCGGTGGAGTCTGGGAAGGGGGCAGGAGCTGCAGAAAGAGAACCTCGGTGGTCTCGGGTCCCCGTGGAAGACAAAGAGAAACAATCCAGGCTCCCACGGGCTGCCCCCACGCCCGCAACGGGGCTGCGATCGTGGTGTCCTAACCCCCTCCCCTCCTGAACCAACGCTCCCCGTCGCGCCTCCCGGCGGCAGGGCCGGGGACCGTCGGGGGGAGCGCGCGCGCTGCACCCCGTCCCGGCCACCCTCGCCGCGGGGGCCCCGGGCCGCCCGCCCGCGGCGCCCGCTCACCGCTCAGCAGCAGCAGGAGACGCAGCGCGGCGGGGCGGCCGGCGGCGCGCCCGGCCCGCAGCGAGGCCATCGCGCGGCGAGCAGGCGAGGAGGGCGGCGGCGCGGCGGCGGGCCGGGCTGGGGCGCCTATATCCGCGGCCCCCGCCGCAGGAAGCCGCGCCGCTTCCTCGCAGGGGCTGGGACGGCCGCGGCCACGTGGGGGGCGGGGGCGACGCCCCGGCCGGGCGGCTGGAGGGGGGGAGTCGCGGCCGCACCCGCCCCTGGCGCCCGCCCGCCCGCCCAGCCGGCCGGGCCCACTCTTGCTCCCAGGCTCCCCGCGCACCCCGTGGGGCTGGACAGCTCCCTTCGGGGCCCCAGAACCGGGATCCGTTTCTTGGGCTCGCCCGCCCGCGCCCCAAGACTCGCCCGGCTTTCAAAGCTGTGGGCAGACCAGCCCTGCTCTTTCCCGAGAGCTGGGGCTGCCCTCCGGGGTCTGACTTTTCCAGGCTGGGAGCTCCCGGGGGAGCGGGAGGGGGGCACACCCCCAGCGTCTAAGGTGGGGCTTGAGGCTGTCCTGGGCGCTGTGGGAAGGGGCGTCTGCGGCTGGGCGGGCGCCCGGGGCGGGTAACACGCACTGCAGTTGATTAGTGCGCTTGCCTGGCCCTGGAATGAGAGAACTGGAGTGGGGAGAAAGTCTCGGGAGAGGAGAGGAGAACCAACGCCCAGCTCAACCCTTCCAGGCAAATCGTGGGTGCCAGCCAGATTGACGAAGAGGGGCAAAATGAGATGACCGCCTTTCTCGGGAGAAAAGTGGGTTCGAGTCTCAGCACTGAGGCTGTGAGAGGGCAAGAGCCTGGAACCTCCCAGGTGTGACCTCACTCCTACGGGCACCTTTTTTATTTTCCAAATTGGACCACATCAGGAGGTGCACAGGAACTAGTCCTGGCTCTGTGCCCGGGCATCACTCTTGACGAGGTTCTGGGGACCATATGTGGTATCTGGGTCCAGATACCACATTATGCAAGGCAAGTGCCTTATCGGTTGTCCTATCTCTCTGACCCTAGGACAACACATTCTTTTATTTTAAATTTATTTTTCATTGAATCACCCATAAGTTACAAGTCATTCATGACCAAGTTTCAGGTGTACAATGTTCCAATAGCAATCCCTTCACCATTGCCCCCAGTTTCCCTCCTACCCCGCAGTTTATCTCCATTTTGCAAAGACAAAACTTTGGGGGAAGACCAAAATTGGGTCACACAATCAGTGTTAGTTCCATCTTTGCTCCAGGTCCCGCTCCTCTAGCCTGAAAAGATTTCAGTTACCCTCCCCAATTCCGTTTCTCCTGGTAAATAGGGCCGCGACTGGCCCCAGGCGGATGGAGTCTGGGAAGGGCATGGCGCTTGCTCTGCCTGGCTAACTTCCCTTCCTCCTTTCCTAGGCCACATGCAGTGAAGCACAAGAGAAGTGGGTGGGTGTCCCAGGGCTGACTCCAGCCACACCACAGCTGTCTCCGTGTCCCTGGCCAGAGCTTCATTAGACCGAGGCAGCAGAGGAGCCCGGGAGCTGGCTTGGCCATGCCGTTCAATTCCAGACGCCGTTGTCAGCAGCAGACTTTTCTAAATTACTCCCAGACACTGACCCTGGGACCCAGCGGCTGCAGCTCTACCTCTTTAGACTTGTGTCCACTGTGGTGTCTCTTGAACGAGCTTCATCTCAGGGTCCTTCTCTCTGAATCCTGGTGTCGAGAACCTGACTTCACGCCGAGTTCCTCTGTCACATCTGGGGTGCAGAGGTTGCTTTCACCAGACATCCAGAGAAGGGAGGTGGCCTACTTGGCACAAACCGCAGAGCTGTCCTGGTGAGAGTCATCTTTTGCAATGTGCTGAGAAGAGCCAGGCAGCCTCAAAGCCACATGAGCCGAGGGACCGGATCCATTCCTTCCCTCCCACCAGTGACTGTCTTCCTTGAGAAGAAAACACGGGCAACAGGGAGATTGCATGGGGCTGGAGAGAGTCCAGTGGGAAAGGAGCTTCCCTTGTGTGTAGCAGACTCAGGTCTGATCCCTGGTACTGCATTTGGTCCCCTGACACCCCCCAGGAGTGATCCCTGAGCACTGAGCCAGGAGTAAACTCTGAGCATAACTGGGTGTGGCTCCCCCAAAAATTATAATAAAGGACAATTTCTGGTAATAAGATAGGAGGGGCAGCCAGTAAGACCAGTTATTTCCAACAGGCTGGGGCCAGAGCCAAGTGAGTCCACACTGGATTGGAACTAGGATGGGGGGGCGGGGAGGTCAAAATTGAAGCAGACGAACACAAATGTGGAATTTCAAATAGGGTAGGATGGTACAATGTGTACAAAGCCAAATGATGAGAGAGAGAGAGCTCAACGGGCTGGATGCATGGTTTGCAGGTGGGACACCAGGGTTTACTTGTGGCACCAAGAGGGCACACCCCCTCCCAGCATACCACAGAGTATGTGTCCCAAAAACCAAAAACAAACAAAAGAAAATGAAATGAGCACTGGATAAGATTCTGAAGGCCATCTCATGTTCTTATAGTGCATATAGTGTATGTATATGACCTTAGAAACAAAGGGAAATCATCAGTGACTTGGTAGAAAGTCACTTAGCCTGGAGTTGGGGTTAAGTTGTGCATCATGTCTGACTGGAGAGATAGTGCAGTGGTAAGGCCTTGCATGTGGCCAACTCAGGTTCAGTCCCCCAGCACTTCATATGGCCTCCTGAGCACCAGCAGAGTGACCCCTTAGCAGAATGTTAAGAGTAAGTCCTTAAGCACTTTTGGGTGTGGTCCCAACCTCCCCCATTAAAAAAAAAAATGTTTGCATCATGTTGTGAAAAGTTCTGAGGAAGAGTTTAGATGAGTCATTCTTGTCCTGGGGAATCCACACCCTCCTGTTGGAGAATCTAGGAATTTTCTTTCCTCCCTATTCTCTCCTCCCAGGGATTGTTCGCCCAGGGATCCTACTATAAGAAATTTTCCCCTCCTGCACTGCCTGGAGCAGAGAGAAAGGGGCTCAATCCTTAAATGGAACACCATTTAGTAACACCATTTCTGATTTGATGTTACTGGCTTTGGACCACACCTGGCAATACTCAGGGCTTACTTCTAGCTTTGTACTCAGGAATTACTCCTGGCAGTGCTCGGCGGACCAGATGGGATGCAGAGGATTGAACCTGGATCACCCACATGCAAGGCAAATGCCTAACCTTCTGTAATTATCTATCTGGTCCGAAGCAACACTATTTCTAATCCTCTTCCTCCTCCCAACACACACACACACACACACACACACACACACACACGGAACAACAGTGGGATCAGGATCAAAGCTCAGCAGAGATCATGATGCCTTCCACATGTGAAGTCCTGGACTTGGTCCCATGCACCACCATTGCCACCCCAAAGATAACGAAACAGAGTATCACAGGGTGGAGAGAGTATGTGCAGACCATCCCTGCATTCCACATCTACAGTGTATACAGTGTAGAGGCATTCGCATGTACTGACCTCTTCTCCAGCTGTCTGCAGAAGAGCAGAGCACAGAAGATGTCAGGGTCAGGGAAGCCAAAAGTCCTGCCTGGGAGGGGCTGATCCTTTCAAGCTGCAGAGAGGAGAGATTGCTTCAGAGGGCGGAGAGGAGGCAGGGGAAGAGGAGTGGCTGCGGGCAGGGAGCCAGCAGGCAAAAGGAGGGGAGGCATGGGGGGAATTTGACCATCCCCTTGCTCCCTAGGCTCCTCTCCAGGATCACAGCCCCTTCTCAGAGGGAAAGAATAATCACTGGGAAAACTATTTACTCTCAGGTTGATAAAAAAAAGGTAGGCAACATGTTTAAACCATTGCTCAAGCCTCATCAACTACTGGGGACTCATTTACCATTCACTGGAACTTAATACCATTGATGGAATAATTTTGCATAGCCAGTTCTCTGATCCATTTTGTTTGCTTGTTTGTTTGTTTGTTTCTTTTGGGGTCACACGTGGTGATGCTCAGGTATTACTCCTGACTCTACACTGAGGAATCACTCCTAGCAAAGCATGGGGGACCATATGAGATGTCAGTGATTGAACCTGGATCAGCTGCATGCAAGGCCAATGCCCTAGATGCTGTACTATCTCTCTAGCCCCTTTCTGATGTGTTTCTTAAAAACCTTCCTACCATTGCATCAGAATTATCTTGCTCCAGAGCTGGAGAGGTAGTGCAGTGGGTAGCGTGCTTGCCTTGCACATGGCTGACCTGGGTTTGATCACTGACACCTCAGTGGTCCCCTGAGCACCACCAGGAGTGATTCCTGAGTGTAGAACCAGGAATAGAACCTCTGAGCATGGCCAGGTGTGCCCCCTCTCCACAGAGAGAGAGAGAGAGAGAGAGAGAGTAAAGAGAGAGAATTATCTCTTCTCTGGAGAAATAGAAGGGATTTGTCTGAGATCCCAATAATTGATGAAGCAGGACTCCTTCTTTTGATAGTGCTGGGGATTGCACCCAGGCCTTACTCTTGCAAGCTAAGTGCTTTTCATTGTGCTATAGCCCTCATCCCAGATCTTAGGACTTCTTTTTTTTTTTTAATCTTTTTTTTTTAAAATAGTGAATCACCTTGAGGTACAGTTACATACTTACAAACTTTCGTGTTTGCATTTCAGTCATACAATGATAGAGTAACCTTTCTTCCACCAGTGCCCATTCTCCACCACCAGTGATCCCAGTATCCCTCCCACCACCCCCACCCCATCCTGCCTCTGTGGCAGGGCATTCCCTTTCATTCTCTCTCTCCTTTTGGGTGTTGTGGTTTGCAATAGAGGCATTGAGTGGCCATTTTATTTTCAGATCTTAAGACTTCTTGATGCTAAATGTCATGTCTTTATTGTTTGGTTCTGGACATGTTCAGGGCTTACTCCTGGCCATGTGCTAGGAATCATTCCTGGCAGTACTCAGGAGAACTTTTGGGGTGCCAGGGATCAAACTGGAGTCAGCCGTGCCTAATCAAGTACCTTACTCACTGAACTCTCTCTCCAGCCCTAAGTTTCAATAATCGTCATGATACATAACCTTCCTCGAACCCCACATCATAATACCGGTTCCTTCCTGAACCCAGAAAGGAGGAGAGAAGGGCACACAGTTTCTTCCAAGGCCTGACTCGTCCCTCCAGAAATAAGATTCTGTTTGCATTTATTTGTACACAACCTCCTCCTCTTCCTTCTCTCACACTGGCTAAACATGACATCACATGGCGGGGGTTGTTTTCTGAGAAGAAACTGGACCAGATTCACAGGAACAATGTGCAGACAGCATGACCAAAGAGGATTGTGGCCAAGTGACCACAGGCCCACGCCTAACATCGCCAAGAACACTGCTGGTCCCTCGGCACCTGGGACTGACGCATGGTTACTGTTAAGACCCAAATGCCAGACGCCAGGATTGCTCTCAGCCTTCTTTCACGCCTCAGAACCATTCCCAGCAAACCATTCCCATGAGCTCTTTGACCTTCCCAGCACCCCAGGAGCCTGGATATTGTATAACACGGGAATGGCTGGCAACATGCTCAATGCTTCAAACAAATTGGTTCTTTTGGGGGAGGCAGGGGGGTCGGGTGCACATCTGGTAGTGCTCACTGCACAATTCCCAGTGCAGTGCTTGGGGGTGGCTCCTGGAGGTGCTCAGGGGATCACACCATGCCAAGGATCAAAACGGGGCCTCCTGCATACAAAGCGTGTGCTCCATCTCACTGGGTCATCTTTTGGCCTTCGAGTTGTTTTATGTTAGGGGTGGAAAGACAGTATAGCAAGTAGGGTGCTTGCCTTTCACACGTCAACCTGGGTTTGATCCTCAGCATTTCATATGACCTCCTGAGCACCACCAGGAATAGTTTCTGAGTGTGGAGTCAGGAGTAGCCCCTGAGTATCTCTGGTGTGGCCCCAAAACTAAAATAAATTAACAAATAAAGAAAAAGTTTTGTAGAAAACTCACAGGGCCAAGGAGGTGGCTCAGAGGGTTGGAGTGCAGGCTTGGCATGCAGGAGACCTGGGTTCAATCATTGCCCTGAAACTCTGGCCTGGGCTGGAGCAATAGTACAGTGGGTAGGGCATTTGCCTTGCATGTGGCTGATCCAGGTTCAATCCCCAGTGTCCTATATGTTTCTCTGAGCATTGCCAGGAGTAATTCCTGAGTGCAGAGTCAGGAGTAACCCCTGAGCATTGCCAGGGGTGACCCAAAAACCAGAAAACAAAAACACCCTGGCACCACAAGGTCCCCTGAGCAGTATTGGAAACAACCTCCAAGCACTATGCTGGGAGTTGCCTCTGAGCACTGCAGCGTATGATCTAAAAACCCATCACACCCAAAATAATGCAACATCTTGCATCTCCATCACAATGGGTACCTTAGCAGCTCATTTTATAGATGGGGAAATGGAAGCTCAGAAAAGTGAAGCAGATAGTTGGGTATCATTCAACTTCTTTTTGTTTTTGTTGTTTAATTTTAGTTCAGGGGTCACTCCTGCTTCTGCATTCAGGCATCACTCCTGGTGGTGCTCAGGGGATGCATGTGGGATGCTGGGGATCAAACCCGGGTTGGCTGCATGCAAGGCCAGTGCCTTACCTGCTGTACTATCAGCCCTCTAGCCCTTCATTCAACTCCTATTGGTGAGACATCCAGATCTTCCTGATGCTGAAGCCAAAGCTCTTCGCTTCTGCCCTCCAATGCCTGATGGAAGCGACCTGCCAGCTGCCTGTGTGACGAAGCCAGGAAGGAGACTCGGAGGCTCCTCACGGCACAGAGGGGACTTCCCTCTCAGCGCGGCCCCTCTCTTGACTATTGTTTTTTAAATATGTTTTTATTTGGGGGGAGCTTCTCCAGCAGTGCTCAGAGGCCACCAGGATCCCCGCAGGGGGTGGGCACCAGTGCTGGGGCTCAAACTTGGGTGTTCTGCATGTGCCCCCAACCCTTTGAGCCCTACCCCGGTCCTTCCCCTGACTATCGTGCTTTCCTAATGGACAGCACATTTTTTCGCCCTTTCTGCAAGTATTCATATATTATCGAAACAGTGAAAACCGCCTGTTAATGTGAAATAATTTTCTGCAACAGCCCAGGAACTTAGCCTTTGTTTTTGTTTGTTTGATGTTGGTGTTGGGGCCACATCTAGCTATGTTCAGGGTTCACTCCAGGTAGACCTGGAGGACCTAACGGGATGCCGGGGATTGAACCTGGGTTGGTCGCATGTGAGACAAATTTTCTACCTGCTGTACTATTGCTCTGGCCCCCAGATTTAACCTTTGTTAAGCAAATACTGGCACTGAGATCACAGGTGTGTTTAACTTGCACATAGTTTATACTGTGAGCTTCATGCTAGAAAAGACAATCTTTCCTTGCCTGTAAAATAAAGGTAAGGGACTGGAGTGATAGCACAGCGGGTAGGGCGTTTGCCTTGCACGCGGCCGACCTGGGTTCTAATCCCAGCATCCCATATGGTCCCCTGAGCACCGCCAGGGGTAATTCCTGAGTGAAGAGCCAGGAGTAACCCCTGTGCATCGCCGGGTGTGACCCAAAACCCAATAATAATAATAATAATAATAATAATAAATAAAGGTAATAATATCTTGAAGTTATTAGAAACAGTGCATTTAATTGAGCCCTCAGGCAACTCTTAGTTCAATTAGAATTCTGCCCTTGGTGCAATCTAAACATATTGGTATATATTTCGATTGAGTAAATATTTCTATAGATTCAAATTTACAGACTTGAGTTTGAATCCCAGCTCTCTTGCTTATTTAGCTGTCTGTGAATGTGTGCAATTAGTTAGCTCCTCTGAGTTTGTTTTCTGATTTGCAAAATGGGGTTACCAGCATATGTCTTTACTGAACAGCACAGAGATATGTAAAGCTCTTGGCGCCATGCCTGGCACCCGAAAGCTGTAATAAAGAGCAGTTGCTTTCACAATGTGTCACACATATTATTATGACAGTTACATTTCCAATATATTCTGGGCTTCTTCCAGTTTCATAAACGTGTTCTATTTATTGCACAGCACTTCTTTTTTTGGGCCAGAGCAATAATATAGCGGGCAGGGCATTTGCCTTGCATGCAGTAGATCTAGGTTTGGTCCCTGATATCCCATTTGATCCCTCTCGAACCACTAAGAGTAATTCCTGAGTGCAAAGCCAGAAGTAACCCTTGAGCAACTGTGGGGTGTGGCCCAAAACAAAAAGAAAGAATTACAGGGCTGGAGAAATAATTCAATGAGCATGAATACTGCTAGAGATCCAGGCTTTGATCCAAAGAGCCATGTAGTCCCCCAAGTACCACCAAGAGTGATCCCCAAGCAGAGATCCAGGCATAAGCCCCATCTCCCACCCAGAACCTCTTGGGTGTAACTCTAAAATCAAAACAAATCAAACCAAACTAAAAACAAAACAAAACAAAAAAACAGGCTTTGGAGTCAGCAGACAACCCAGATTTGAATTGATTTTCCTACTTACCAGTCATATGGGTGACCAGGGCCAATGTGGTCAATCTCTGAACCTCAATATCGTTTCTGTAAAATGGGGCTAATAATCCCTACTTCTTACACAACTTGCAAGCATTGTATGAGACAGTATAGGGTCACACCCAGTCCAATGTTTAGAGAATATGAGAATGCTAAAGGCAATTCAATATTGAAATTAATAAGATGAATTTTGCTCCTTTCTGTACAATGTTGTGGTTATAACCTTTGAGTGTATGCATTGTACTCTTTCCTTGTCCCTCTCCCTAGAAGGGTCTCAGTAGCCTGGTACAACACCCCAGCCACAAGAAGGGTTCAAAGGGTCATCATATCAGCAGTGTGGGACCCTGCTGATAAGCCAGGGAAGAGAGAAGGGGAAGTCACAGAACCAAGAGGAACTCCCCTTTCCTGTCTGACTAGGATTTGTTTGTCTTCCACACAGACTGTTCCCTGCTGATATGAGGGTCTGTGGAGTATCTAGCTTTGATTGGCATCTTCAATACAGAGGAAGTAAAATGCCCCTAGAGTTCCAAAAACATTTTTCTCCGAACAGCAAAGCCCCAAATATATTGCATCTCTCTCTGGCACCACTGGTTAGAGTCAAACATCATGGAGAGACTCCAGAAGCATGATGTCAGAGCGGAAGGACTTCAGAGAAAGGAGACACACAGCAGATGGTTCAGAGCATGGGTTTGGGGGCACACCGTATGCCAGCCAAGTGGTGACCTTGGGCCAATTTCAGAATCTCTTTAAAGCCTACTTTTCTAATTATAAAAAAAATAAGGTCAAAATTGGGGGTGGAGAGGGCCAGGAAGATAAAATGGGTTTTAAGCACTTGCCTTGCATGCAGCTGATGCTGCATTTGATCCCTGTAACCACATATGGTTTCCTAACCATTGCCAGGAGTGATCCTTGAGCACAGAGCCAGGAGTAAGGCCTGAGCACAGACAACTGTGGCCCGATCTCTTTCCCTCACCCTAAAAAAAAAAATGAAGTTGGTGAAGTTGGGACTGGAGATATATTTCAAGGAGATGAAGCCTGGAATGCATGATTTGCATGGAGGAGGCCAGGGTTTGATCCCTGGGATCACATGGTTTCCTGAGCATCACCAGGGGAGCTGGGGAGTAGTTTCTGAGCATCCTGAGCACCATGAGGTATGGTTTCAAACCCAAAAAAATAAAACCAGAAAAGATTATTGGGCCAGGGATATAGGTCACAGGACTGAAGTGCAAACTTTGAATGCGGGAGCTCCAGATTTGATCCCTAGTACTATTTGATTGTCTCAGGGCCCTGAGCACTGAGCTGGGAGTAGCCTCCAGTGCCACCAGGTGACTGTGACTCCAAAACAAACAAAATTACTGGCTGCAGGGGGCTGGAGTGATAGCACAGCGGGTAGGGCGTTTGCCTTGCACGCGGCCGACCTGGGTTCGAATCCCAGCATCCCATATGGTCCCCTGAGCACCGCCAGGGGTGATTCCTGAGTGCATGAGCCAGGAGTGACCCCTGTGCATCGCCGGGTGTGACCCAACAAGAAAAAAAAAATTACTGGCTGCATATGAAATGCAGGGAGTGCCTTGCCACCGTGCCTGGCTGTCTTCCTCAGGGCCCCTTGGAGGGGGTGGGCTTCAGTTTTCCTCCCCGCCCCGAGCAGAGCTCCCGCGCTGAAGACCTCCGGAGTCTAGCCACAGCCATGTTCAAGGCCCCTCTCCACACATTTGGATGAGCCTCACACATGAAGGAACCAGCAGAGGAACCCAGGTGTGTGGGACCGGGGATGAAACCTCCAAGCCTGCTCAGATTGGGACTGGGCCTCTTCTGCCCAGATTCCCCATTTTCCAGTAGCTAGGCAGTCACACCCAGGGACTGCCCCCAGTGCCGTGTAATCCCACCAACAGTCAACATCCAGAGACTATAAAACCAAGCTCCTGGAAGTGCCTAGTTCTCCCTCTGGGAGAACCTGGCAAGCTACCTGCCCACATGGGAGAGCCTCGCAAACTCCCCATGGCGTATTCATATGCCAAAACTAGTAATGGGTCTCATTCCCCTGACCCTGAAAGAGCCTCCAATGTGGCACCATTGGAAAGGACGAGTAAAGAGAGGCTTTTAAAACCTCAGGGCTAGGATGAATGGAGACATTACTGAGACTGGCTCGAGAAATTTGACCATCAACAGGATGATGATAATGATATGAAATGAAGTCATCTATTGTCAAATTCTTAGAACAATACTCAGAAGCCAGTATTGACAGCTCCTATGATTTTTCTTGTCTAGCAGTGTTCTAGTTTTGAGGTGGTCAGAAAGGAAGCATGTGGGGGTTGGAGTGATAGTACAGCGGGTAGGGCATTTGCCTTGCACGCAACCGACTCAGGTTCCATCCCCTGCATCTCATATGGTCCCCTGAGCCTGTCAGGAGTGATTCCTGAGCACAGAGCCAGGAGTAAACCCTGAGCACCGCCAAGTGTGGCCACAAAACCAAATAATAATAATAATAATAATAATAAAAGAGGAATCACAGGCTTATGAACTGCCCACTGTGTTAACCCCACTAGGGCTACCTCCGAGGCAGGGTCGTGCCAAAGCTATGTCCGTCAGGGCCAAGGCTTTGCATTCTCACACCAAGAGAGCTAGAAGGAGCAGCAACCCCCAAGTTGTGGCGTTTTCAGACTATGTGCAAAGCAAGGCCTGACTCCCACTTAGGTAATCCTCCCAAAACAGAAAGTTTTTTTTTTCTGCGGGCATAACTTAATTTTGTAATTAACAGAGGCTAAGGAGGTCCTTGCTAATATTTTGGCCTTGAGGCTCCGAATTTAAACTTAAAACATCTACAAACAAGGGTTTATTGTAAGCCAGTTCTTACTTGCTGAATTGAAAGCATTATTATGGTCCCTAAGCAACTAGGGATTGGGTCACTGAGGTCAAGAACCTGGGGGCGGGAACACTGGGCTTTTGAGCTCCAGAGGACAAAGTGTCCAGGAGTGGAAAAGCTTCCAAAAACGCAGCCAGGCTCCCAGGGTCTGTAATGTCCAGACCTCCACTTCGCTTGGGAGCCGCCTTTGCCTTGAAGAGTGCAGGGAGGGGCCGAGGGGGGCCTGCCAAGGCCTGGACGGCAGCCCCAGCTGCTGGTGACCTTCACATAAGCTGTCAGGTGGCTTTGTTTTATTTTCTTCTTTGTTCCTCCAAAGCAGGGTGGCCTCTCCTGCTTCTGGGTGGGAAGCTGAAGGGGGTGTGTGTAAGGGGGGAGGGACAGTTTTCTCCCATCTCACAGCTGTGTTTATACTTCCTTGTCAGGAATTGTCTGGGGCCCAAACTTTCTCAGTTCTCTGTGTCCCCTTAGAGAAAGGCTAGAAACGCTTTGGGCTTTACAAGAAGTGGGTAGAACGAGCCAGGAGGGTTGCCATTCTTTTGGTTTTTTATTTTCGAGGCCACACCCCGCTGTGCTCAGGTCTTACTTCTGGTTCTATGTTCGGGGATCACTCCTGGCAGACTCTGGGAGGGGGGGTGCCAGGGATCAAACTCAAGTGAAAGGCCATCGCCCTACCCCCTTGCCAGCTGTGCTCTGGCCTCAGGGGGTTGCCATTCGAAGGGGCTGGAAGCAGAGTGGAAAGTGCACGGGGAAGAGTGCAGAAAGTACTGTTTGCATTCCAGTACTTTCTACCAGCCGCCTGCAGACCAGCAGGGGACAAAGGAACACTCCGAACTTGCCTGCCACAGAAGGACTAGAACGTGTGACGCATCAATCTAATCACTGGGTTGAGCCAAAGCTTTCCTTGTGATGGAGATGTGCATGCACAGGCTTCCCTGGGCCCAGGGGTCAGAGGCATGGCCTGTCAAAATCAGTAAGATCCTGTTATGATATATGCACATTTCAGGGCATTTAAGAACATGAGCATGGACATAAAGCTCTTCTCCTCCAGGGAGCGAGCGGAACTGGCATTCATCAGGACACTAGTGTTGCTGGACTCTTGGCCAAGGCTGGGAGAAGGACTGCCAAGGCAAATCAGGGATCAGGTTTCAGAAATTAAACACATAATTTTATTTTTCCGCAACAGGGAACTTTCAGAAAGAAAGAAAAAAAAAAAAAGAACCTCCTCTCTTAGGCTATTCAGCACACTTTGTCCAGTTTTTTTCTGCCCCACAGACCTCCAATTTAAGGGCAAGATGAGCAACTGGAAGCCAGAAGTGACACAGTTATTTCTTTCTCCATTAACGGCCTGGGGGTGGGGATAGGAGGAGGGGGCCTAGGGGCCTTAGTATTATTTTTCAAAGGTCCAGTTGTTGAGCCTTTGATAATAGTTTTTCTACAAATTTATAGAACAAAGACCTGAAGGGATGGAAAAGAAAAAAAGAAAAAAAAAAGGCTAGAAAGATCTGGCCAAAGATGAGCTGATAAGTGTCTTGGACTGAGGTCAGTTAAGAAACAGGCTGGTCCCAGGAAAAACTCTCCCATGTCAATGAGGAGGAACCAATTGGCAAACAAATTTTCCCCCAAGATGCTCACACTTTGGGGGGAATGTGGAAAGTTGTTTTTATAATCCTCCAGTGGGCAAGGATTACTAAAGCACGGGTCAAGTTCTCTGCCAAGTATGGCGGCAGATCTGAGGAGGGAAACAGTGGGGTCTCAGAGTAAAGTGCACGGAAGTGCCAGGTCCAGGAGCGCTGAAAGGTTTGAAAAGGAGGTGGAGGTTGAACTGGCTGCACTATTCAGATCTACAACTTTGACATAGATCTTTTCCCTTCTTTCCTTTCTTTCTTTTTTGCTTTTTTGGGTCACACCCGGCACTGCACAGAGGTTACTCCTGGCTCATGCACTCAGGAATTACTCCTGGAGGTGCTTGGGGGACCATACAGGATGCTAGGAATCGAACCCGGGTTGGCTGCATGCAAGACAAATGCCCTACCCGCTATGCTATCACTCCAGCCCCCCTTCCTTACTTTCTGGCAACTGTATTTTCTTGGTTGTTACAACATTTCTATGTGACTCTCCTACTCTTGTCACTTGGCATTCTTGTCTAAACCAATATTGGCTCCCTCCAGTATGTTCATGGTTCCCAAGTCTCTCTCCTGGCTCAGTCCGGACACTCACATCTTCTGAATCTCTGTTTATTTTGGGTTTGGGGCCACACCCAACAATGCTCAGGGGTTACTTCCGGCTCTGCACTCAGGAATCACTCCTGGTTGAGCTTGGGGAGCAGATGAGATACCAGAGAACAACCCAAGTCAGCCGCATACAAAGCAAAAGTTCAGTGCTCTGTACAATCACTTTGTCCCCTGAATCTCTCTTTAGATAATCCATAATACAGGGACTGAAGGGACAGAACAGCAGGTAAGTCACTTGCATTGTACGCAGCTGACCTCGTTCAATCCCTGGCACCCCACAGAGTCCTCTCCCTGTGTTCTGCCAGGAATAATCTGAGTGCAGAGGCAGGAGTAAGCTCTGAGCACTGCCTGGTGTGTTGATGTGATGACCAGAGGTGGCACACACCTGGCTCCAGTGCTCACACTTTTTTTTTTTTTTTTTGCTTTTTGGGTCACACCCAGAGGTGCACAGAGGTTACTCCTGGTTCATGCACTCAGGAATTACTCCTGGTGGTGCTTGGGAGAACCATATGGGATGCTGGGAATTGAACCTGGGTCTGCTGCATGCAAGGCAAATGCCCTACCCGCTATGCTATCACTCCAGCCCTGCTCACACATTTTAGCTATGGTGCTCTTTGGGGTTAAACATCAAATTGTGGTGACTGCACACACTCCAGGTTTGTACTCCTTCAGTTACAGCGCACACGTTTGGCAGGGGCCGTGTGCCCTTCTCAGTGTTTACATGCCTGGTTGTGGTCTGGCGAGAAATTGCTCACAATGCTGGTGATTATAGAGAGCTGAGCCGTCAGGGTCCAACAACAGAACTGATAAGATTGTGCTTGCTTTGTGTGGTGGTACTGAGGAATGGACTCACGGCCATATACTTGTAAGGCAAACATGCTAAGACACTGAGCTATTCCTCCAGGCTCTCAGGATCTTTTTCTTCCTTTCTTCTTTTTTTTTTTTTGGGGGGGGGGGAGGGTGGTGCTCAGGGCTTACTCCTGACAGTGCTCAGGGACCATATAGAATACTCAGGATTGAACCTGGGTGAGCCACTTGTAAGGTGCCTTACCTGCTATACTATCTTGCTAGACTTCTTTTTCTTTTCTCTTTTTTTTTTTTGTGTGGGGGGTCATACCTGGCTGTGCCCAGGGAACCAAATGGGGTTCCGATGATCAAAATGGGGTTAGCTGCTTGTAAAGCAAGCACCTTACCTACTGTACTACACCTCTACCCCCTTTTTTCTTTTTGGTTTTTGGATCACACCCAGTGATGCTCAGGGGATATTTCTGGCTCTGTACTCAGAAATTTCTCCTAATTGTGCTTGGGGGACCACATGGGATGCTGGATTCAAACCTCAGTCAGCAATGCAAATCATGCAAGGCAAATACCCTACCTGCTGTACTATTGCACTGCTCCCCTCGCTTTTTCTTTTTTATCTACCATTCACCCCAACTCTCTTTTTTCTTTTTGGGTCACATCTGGCAATGCACAGGGGTTACTTCTGGCTCTGCACTCAGGAATTACTCCTAGTGATGCTCAGGGAACCATATGGGATGCTGGGAATCGAAGCCAGGTTGGCCGCATGAAAGGCAAACGCACTACCCTCTGTGTTATTACTCCAGCCCCACCCTAACTCTTTTATTTTTGTTTTGTTTGGGGGCTCAAGGCTTACTTGAAGGTTCTCAGGGATTATTCCTTGCTCTGTGCTCAACGATCCTTCCTGGTGGGGTTTGGGGAACTATATGTGATACCTGGCAATGTGCAAGGCAAGCACACTACCTGTTGTACTATCTCTCTAGAGGGTCTTTCTCTTTTTCTTAACCCACATGCTTTTTTGCATTTTGTTGTTGACTTTTGTTTTGGGGCTATACCCATGTGGTTCTCAAAGGCTATTCCTGGAGAGGGACTCAAGGGTTGTTCCTGGTGGAGATCAGTTAAACCACACTCTAATTTTCAATGGTTATTTATCTATATGATTCTTTTCAAACTTGGTTGCACAATGCAATCCCTGGGCCTGTATCTCAAACCAATTAATGGACCCACCCAATTGATCTCTAGCATTCTATCTGATCCCTGGAGCCTCACCAGGAGTGACCCCTGAGCTCAGAGCCAAGAGTAAAGGGACTGATCCCTGAGCACTGCTGGGTGTAGTTCCATTCCACATCCCCCCCAAAAATATTCTGGTCTGGTGAGATCACACTGTGGGTAGGGTGCTTGCCAACTCACAAACAAGTTTCACCCCAAGATGCTCACACTTTTTTTCCCAGAATGTGAAAAGTTGTTTTTATAATCTTCTAGTGAGCAAAGATTACTATACCCTTATATGTGGCTGACCCAGGTTCCATCCCCAGCACACATACGGTCTCCTGAGGACCCAGAAGTGATCCCTGAGCATAGAGCCAGGAGTAAGCCCTCATTGAGCACAGCTGGGTGTGGTTCCCCCAAATACGACAACAACAAAACGCAAAACAAAACAATAACATAAAATAAAAACAAAACTACCAAAAAAAAAATGAGGAATCTTAGGTGGCATCAGCACCTCAAAACAAGAAGCACTTTCATTACTCAGATGGTTTTTATCACTTGATTATGGAGCTGCCTCTCCTGTCAAGTTACTGTTTTTCCTTTGCAACTTATAGGTATCTTGTGAGCAGATACTCTGATCCATGGTCATTAATTCAAGTCTAAGTCACTGGGATAACCACTGACAAATAGGGAAATCGGGTATAAATACACCAAGGAAGATACCAGAGAGAGGCCAGAGCTGTAGTTCAGGGAAAAGGCTTGCCTTGCATGTGTCTGACTCGGGTTCGGTCCCCAGACTCCAGAAGGTTCCTGAGCACTCATGGATAGGGAGAATTAACATTATCAGAATAGCAATACAGCCAAAGTATTGGACAAATTAAACGCGGTCCCTATCAGGATACCCATGACATTTTTCAAATAAATAGACAAAACACTCCTGAAATTCATATGGAACAATACACTCCCACGAATAGCTAAAGCAATCCTTGGGAAAAAGAAGATGGGTTGTGTCACCTTCCCCAACTTCAAACTCTACTACAAAGCAGTAGTAATTAAAACAGCATGGTACTGGGATAAAAACAGACCTGTAGACCAATGGAACAGTCTGTGAATATCCTGTCACAGACCCCCAAATATATGGACATTTAATCTTTGACAAAGGAGCAAGAAATGTGAAGTGGAACAAGGAAAGCCTCTTCAACAAGTGGTGCTGGGAAAACTGGATAGCTACCTGCAAAAAAATTAACTCTGACCTCTGTCTAATGCCAGGCACAAAGGTCAGATAAAAGTGAATTAAAGACCTTAATATCGGGGCTGGAGAGATAGCACAGCGGGCAGGGCGTTTGCCTTGCACGCGGCCGACCCGGGTTCAAATCCTAGCATCCCATATGGTCCCCTGAGCACAGCCAGGGGTAATTCCTGAGTGAAGAGCCAGGAGTAACCCCTGTGCATCGCCAGGTGTGACCCAAAAAGCCAAAAAAAAAAAAAAGACCTTAATATCAGACATGAATCTATAAAGTATACATAGAGGAAAATGTAGGTAGAACCCTCCATGACACTGAAGCTAAAAGCGTCTGTAAGGATGAAACAGCACTGACCACGCAAGTGAAAGTAAATGTAAACAAATGGGACTACATCAAACTAAGAAGCTTCTGCACTTCAAAAGAAAGTGACCTTCAATAAAAGAATAAATTAATAATAAAAAAGATAGTGACCAAAATACAAAAAGAGCCCAGAGAATGGGAAAGAATATTTACCCAATACCCATCTGATAAGGGATTAATATCCAGGATATACAAGACACTAGTAGAATTGTGTAAGAAAAAACCCTCCAACCCCATCAAAAACTGGGAGAAGAAATGAACAGAAGCTTCTTCAAAAAAGAAATACAAATGGCCAAAAGGCACAAGAAAAAAAATGCTCCACATTGCTAGTCATCAGGGAGATGCAAATCAAAACAACAATGAGGGGCTGGAGTGATAGCACAGCGGGTAGGGCGTTTGCCTTGCACACGACTGACCCGGGTTCAATTCCCAGCATCCCATATGGTCCCCTGAGCACCGCCAGGGGTAATTCCTGAGTGCAGAGCCAGGAGTGACCACTGTGCATCACCGGTGTGACCCAAAAAGAAAAAAAAAACACAAAAAAATGAGATATCATTTCACACCACAGAGATTGGCACACATTTAAAAGAACAAAAGCAACCAGTGCTGGCATGGATGCAGGGGAAAAGGGATGCTCTTTCACTGTTGGTGGGAATGCTGACTGGTCCAGCCTTTCTGGAAAACAATATGAACAGTCCTTCAAAAACTAGAAATTGAGCTTCCATATGGCCCCGCAATACCACTTCTGGGAATATATCCTGAAGATGCAAAAAAGCACAGTAGAAATGACATCTGTACCTATATGTTCACTGCAGCACTGTTCATAATAGCCAAAATCTGGAAACAA
This sequence comes from Sorex araneus, assembly GCF_027595985.1. NCBI lineage: Eukaryota > Metazoa > Chordata > Mammalia > Eulipotyphla > Soricidae > Sorex > Sorex araneus. The sequence continues at coordinate 219,882,112 of NC_073304.1, read as the reverse complement.
CCCAAGTGCCCTAGAACAGAAGACTGGTTAAAGAAACTTTGGTACATCTACACAATGGAATACTATGCAGCTGTAAGGAGAGATGAAGTCATGAAATTTGCTTATAAGTGGATAGACATGGAGAGTATCATGCGAAGTGAAATGAGTCAGAAAGAGAGGGACAGACATAGAAGGACTACACTCATTTGTGGAGTATAGAAGAACATCACATGAGGCTGACACCCAAGGACAGCAGATACAAGGGCCAGGAGGATTGCCCCATAGCTGGAAAACTGCTTCATGAGCGGAGGGGAGAAGGCAGATGGAATAGAGAAGGGATCACTAAGAAAATGATGACTGGAGGAATCAGTGGGATGGGAGATGTGTGCCCAAAGTAGATAATGGACCAAACATGATGACCTCTCAGTGTCTGTGTTGCAAACCATAATGCCCAAAAGCAGAGAGAGAGTATGGGGAATATTGTCTGCCATGGAGGCAGTGGGAGGGTGGGAAAGGGTGGGGGGTATACCGGGGATATTGGTGGTGGGGGATGTGCACTGGTAGAGGGATGGGTGTGTGATCATTGTGTGATTGTAACCCAAACATGAAAGCTTGTAACTATCTCATAGTGATTCAGTAAAATTAAAGGAAAAAAAAAAAGGTTCCTGAGCACCTCCAAGAGTGATCCTTGAGCCAGAGCCAGGAGTAAGCTTTGAGCATCGCCAGGTGTGGCCCCAAATCAAAAAGAAGAAAGATACGAGAGCACACAGTAGGTGTCTGAGTGGGGGGTGGTAGGTGTGAGAGGTCAGTAGCAAGGTTTTTTCAAGTTAGTTTCAAATGGTGAAATGAAATGGAACTTGCTGATGGTGTAAGTGTGAAATCAGGTCTTCCAGACTGTGTAGACAGAGAGAAAGAAGCCCTACGGGAGGGTGTGGCCCGTTGCCAACAACGCAGCGCGCAGGCGCGGGGCGGGGCGGGGCAGAGGCGGGACTCGGGGAAGGGCGTGGGCTCGAGGGCGGGGGGGGGGGGGTCTTTGGGGGCGTGGTCTCGGCATACAGGCGCAGGGCGGGACTAGGCTCGGGGGCGTGGTCTAGACGCGCAGGCGCGGGGCGGAGCGGGGCGGATCTCGGCGCGGGGGCGGGACTCGGCGCGCAGGCGCGCTGGCGGCGAGTTCTGCGGCTCGGGATGGAGGGTGAGTGAGTAAACAAGCCGGGGCCGGCTGCGGGGCCGGGCCTCGCACCTCATACCCGGGGCCTGCGGGAGGGAGAGAAGGGGGCTTGGAACTGGGAGGAAGCCGCGGAGCTCACCGCCTACCCTGCCGCGGGCGGGGGGCGGGGGTGCTCCTCCCCATCCGGAGGTCTGCGTGCACGGGGGTGACGCGGCGAGCGAGCCCCCGGCCTGGACCGCCGCTGGGGCGGGGCGGGCGGCGTGCCCGGGAGGAGGCGCGGCGGGGGCGGGCCGGGCCCGGGGCCTCCCGTTGGAGGGCTGGGGTGGGCGGGAGCCCGGGCGCCCGGAGCGCGCGGGTGGGCGGTGGCGCCTGCGGGGGGCTGGAGCCGGGTGGACTCGGGTGCCCGGGGCCGTGCACGCAGAAGGCCAGACATGGAGGCTCAGCTGGCGAGCGCTGGGGAGGGTTGGAGGGCGGGGAAAGCGGGGACGAGGACTCCGGCGAGCGGGCGCAGGCCGGGGTGCTGCTGCGGGCGCCGCGCCGCCCTCCCGGCCGCCTACTTGCTGGTCGCTCGCCAGTCCGAACCCTAAGAGGCTTTTCTCCACAATTTGGGCTCGTGCCAGATCCTCAGAATTCTCCCTAGGATCGAATGCTCTAACGGAAAGCGCCCTGCAGCCAAGGCGCGGTGGAACTGTGCTGCAAAACTTCTCCCGGCGGCTGCAGAGAGATTAGATTGGCGGCGGGGGCGGGAAGGCACGTGGGAAGATGTCAGTGCGGCAAGTGCAGCTTGAGAGTGAGGTCTAGCTAGGTTTGGGGTTAGGGTTGGGTTTTGTTTTTGTTTTTTTTGTCTTGCTTGGGGCCACATTCGGCAATCGACAAGCTCAGGGGCTTGGGGCGTGGCCCCTGGCTCCTGCAGCACCGGAGTCGAGCCCCGGGCCTCCTGCATGTGAAACATTCTCAGCGCGATCAGTCCCTTGAGTCATCTCTCCTGCGATCAGGGAATGTTGATGTACCGGGGAAGTATAGAACTGTAAATAGAATGGCCTGGGTGAGGATTCTAGGGCTAGAAGATGCAGGGAGGTAGCCAAGGGGGAGGAACAGCTGGGTAACTGGGTGTGTTCAGTATGTGGATTGCTTCCCTTGCATTTGCTGCCCAGAAGTCTTTGAAGGGGAAAGTCCCTCCCCCACCTCCAGCCCCCCTCCCCCCTTTGGTTTTAATTTTAGAATGGTGTTTCTTTCTTTTGTTTTTTAGGAAATTTTTTTTGGGGGGAGGAGGTTTGCTCTTTGGTTATCGAGCCACACCCAGTGATGCATAGGGATACTCCTGGCGTGCTCCGGGGACCAGATGGGATGCAGTGGGTGGAACCCGGGAAGGTTCCACCCAGGGCAAACGCCATCCCCGCGGTACTGTCGCTCTGGCGCCCAAGAATGGCGTTAACAGCGTGAGAAGGTGCTAGGTCTTTCAGCGCTTTCTGTTAGAGCTTGTCTATTTTTAAGTCGTGGAATCTCCCGGGCTGGGATGGTGTGGCCGTGAGAAAAAGAATTGCCTATGTATATGAAAGACGGTATGTGTTAGGCGAGAAGCACTTTCTCTCTTTTTACACATTTATAGTAAAGGATCGTGTATATATAAACATGTGATAATACTACTATTGTCTAAGCTTATGCTAAATGTTTGAATTAACCTCCAAGGGTAGGGATGTTCTTTTTTTTCACTGATGTACCCATGGATCATGAACTGCATCTCTCCTGTCACTTACCTTGAATTAGCATGTCTTTTGGAAAGCTTTTTTTTATTTTTGGCTTTTTTGGGTCTCACCCGGGGATGCACAGGGGTTACTCCTGGCTTTGCACTCAGGAATTACCCCTGGCGGTGCTCGGTGCTCGGAGGACCATATGGGATGCTGGGAATCTAACCAGTCAGACACGTGCAAGGCAGATGCCCTACCTGCTGTGCTATTGCTCCAGCCCCTGGAAAGCATTTTAAATGAGTTGCCGCTTCTTTTGTTGTTTGCTAGTTGGGGGCCACACCTGACAATGCTCAGGGGTTACTCCTAGTTCTGCACTGAGGGATCACCACTGGCAGGCTCAGGGGACCATTTCAGATATCAGGGATGGAATCCCGGTTGGCCCCCATGCAAGGCAAGCACCTTACCCTTTGTGCTGTCACTCCAAACCCAACCACTGTACTCTTAAAATCTGAAATCTAACTTCTGAGACCTGTGGGTAAATAGTCCCTGCCCTTAATTTGTGCCCAATTTGAAATATGTAACAATTTTATTCAAATATAATTTTCCCAAGGGTTAAAATACAGGGGCTAAGGCACTTTCCTTGCGTGCAAATGACCCAGTTTCCTCAGTACCATATATATTGTCTCAGCACTGCCAAGAGTGATCCTGAGCACAGAGCCAGGAGTAAGTGCAGAACACCACAGGGTGTGACCTCCAAGCCTTATCTTTTCTTGTCTTGGTGTATATTTTTAAAGTTTCTACTTTGTTGAGTAAGAACTTTGGTTTGAAACAGTAACACTAGAAACATTGTATTTCTACATAGGCTAGTTAAAGATTAAAAAAAGAAGAAGAAGAACTGATCTGGAAATAGAGCCAGGTAAGGTGCTTACCTTGTGAGCAGCTGACCTCGGTTTGATCCCTGGCATCCCTTAGGGTCCTCCGTGCACCACCAGAAGTAATTCCTGAGTGCAGAGCAAGGAATAACCCCTGAGCATAGCAGGGTGTGACCAAAAAAAAACAAACACAACCCAGAAAAGAACAAAAATTGGGGACCAGGAGAGTCATTCCAGAGCACAGGCCTACTACATGCCTAGCGGAGTTAACCCTAATGACCACATTGCCCTCCGCCCTTCTCCCATCCCCTCTGTGGAGCACGAGTTCTGGTCCTGGTGGCCCCTTCCTTCAGGCCCGAGTGTGAGTACAGCATTGCTAATGCGCTGCTGAATGTGACTCTTCTAAAAGAAAATAATAGCAGTAAAGAAGGAAAAAAAAAACAGAGAGGAAGGTGATTTGCCAGATGGGTTAGGTTGGGGGAAGATTTACTCTTTGGGCCTCTGTCTCTATGCCAGCAGGCTTTCAGCTTAAAAAATGAGCACAAGGCCAGAGCAGCAGGACAGCATGCAGGGCCCTTTCCTGGTGCGTGGCCACTCCAGATTTGATTCCCAGCACCCCATATGGCCCCCTGAGCCCACCAGGAGTGATCCCTGAATGCAGAGCTGGGAGTAAGCCCTGAGCAAAGCTGGATGTGGCCCCCAAAACAAAACAAACCAAAAATGAGCACAGCACATTCTCCTGTTGCCCACCTCACAGCCTGTAGTGTGTGCTTTGCTTGCCCCCGCCCTTTCACATTTGTCTACATAAAAACTATTTTACTGTAGGGGTTGAAGCGATTGTACAGTAGGTAGGTCGCTTGCCTTACATGTAGCTGACCTGGTTTCGATCCCTGGCATCCCATATGGCCTCCCAAGCACTACCAGGAGTGATTCCTGAGTGCAGAGCCACTGAGCATTGCCAGGTGTGGCCCCCAAACAAACAAACAACCTAAAAAAATCCAAAAAACGAAACAAGCAAAATACCTGTTTTACTTTAAAAATAAAAATTAGGAGCCAGAGAAATAGTAGCGTGGGGCGGGTGTTTGCCTAGTAGGTGACCAATCCAGGTTCAATCCCCAGCACTCCAAAAGGTCTCCAAACCCTAGCAGGAGTGATCCTTGAGCACAGAACTGGGAGTCAGCCCTGACCACCGCATGGTGTGGTCCAACCCCCCACCTCCACAAATGAATATTATTTCTGAGACATGTAATCCCTAAACAGTTTCGCCGATTTTTTTTCATTTCCAACTAGTGACAGACTATATTTTAGTTTCTTTGAAGCTAATTGAGATCCAATTGTCTCGGGAAGGGCTTTCAAGTTTTTATAGCTTTTCTTTGTGGAAATTTGACATATTAATAAGGCAGTTCTTATTTCCTATTATCAATATATATTTTTTTGTTTTAGTTTTTTGTTTTTGGGTCACACCTGGCAATGCACAGGGGTTACTCCTGGCTCTTCACTCAGGAATTACCCCTGGCAGTGCTCAGGGGACCATATGGGATGCTGGGATTAGAACCCGGGTCAGCCGCATGCAAGGCAAACGCCTTACCCGTTGTGCTATCGCTCCAGCCCCCTCAACATTTATTTTTATTATTATTTGTTTGGGGGCCACACCCCGCAGTGCTCAGGGCTTACTCCTGACGCTGAGCTCTGGGATCATTCCTGCCTGCAAGGCAAGTGCCTTCCCCACTGTACTAGCTCTCCAGCCCTATCAAACTTTTTTTTTTTTTAATTAACTGTTAAAGGGTAGTTTTAGTGTTTTTTTTTTTTCTTTTTTGGGCCACACCCTTTGATACTCAGGGCTAACTCCTGGCTTTGCACTCAGAAATCACTCCTGGCGGTGCTCAGGGGACCATATGGGATGCTGGGAATCAAACCCGGGTTGGCCACGTGCAAGGCAAATGCCCTACACTCCAGCCCCTAGAGGCTAATTTTAGGTTTACAAAAAATATAATAAGTTACCACAGGGAGTTATCATAAGCGCCACACTGACTTTTCTAATATTACTGTCTTATATTAGTATATATGTAGTACTTTTTACAGTTGCTGGGCCAATACTGATTCAAGGGACCCAGATATCTTTATATCTTTTTTTCATGTTTTTCATTTTTTGTATTATTATTATTTTTTAGCTTTTTGAGTCACACCTGGTGATGCACAGGGGTTACTCCTGGCTTTGTATTCAGGAATTACTCTTGGTGGTGCTCAGGGGACCATATGGGAAGTTGGGGATCAAACCCAGGGCAGCCGCATGCAAGGCAAATGCCCTACCCGCTGTGCTATCGCTCCAGCCCCCATGTTTTTCATATTTTAAAATGTTGTCCATTTTGTATTTGGTTGCTTGTCTACTTGGGTTGTAAGAGTTACTAAAGGACCTAATTTAAAGTTTCCTGACCAAAATAGTATATATTTTACAACGTATTTCCAGCATTTAAGTGGACTTAGTGAAAAGTCCTTAAGTAGTGACTTGGTAGTCACTGGAATATAAATGATGTTTTGTACATGTCAGTAACTGGAGAATATATGTAGTAGAGATCAAGTATTTTTGTGTACTGCCCAAGCTGCATGAACCATGTTCCTCTAAGTCAGTTCTGGTAAATGATGAGTTTTTTGTTTATTTGCATTTTTTAAATCTTTGCAGTGATAGTTGTTGGTTAGCATCCAGGCACTCTAAGCCAATCTGTGGCTGAGTTTCAGGTATTTGTTGTAATCATACTTATCTGTTTGAAACAGTCTGTCTTGTCTCCCTCATATGCTCTGTGGGGACTGACCTGCTGCCAAATACACTTTTAAAGACATCACAGACCCATTAAGGAGCTTAGTAAAATGTCTTTGGTCACACAAGATTCGCATATCACTTTAATTATATACAAAAGTGGTGCAGCATATCACGGTTGGCTAAAAGTAGGATTTTTGTGTATACATGGATAATCCCCTGCCCAAATAGGGCTCTTGGATAAAATTTTAAATGATGCTATAAATTGTCAGCCTCTTGTGGTGTACATACTGCCTTCTTTTGACAAGACTATAAGAGATTATATTTCAGTTATAACTTCCTAAATAAAAATACTGATGTTGTTGTGAAGGTCTCTTTCAAGAAATCTACACACAGGGGTTGCAGCTGTGGATTGTTACTTTCTTTTTGTTGTTTTTGTTTGGGGGCCACACCTCATGGTGCTGAGGGCTTACTTCTGGGCTCTGGGCTAGGAGATCACTCCTGGTGGGCTTAGGAGGTATGGGGTGCCGGGGATCAAATGCCCTCCTCGCTACACTGTTGCTCCAGCCCCAGGTTTTGTTACTTTCCATTACCTGATCTCCGTTTTAAGTGGATGGAGAAACCTGACCTTAGCTTAATATTTCAGAAAGGGAACTGAGTTCCAAAATGAGTTGGGAGGTCTGGGAGAGAGCTTAGAAGACTGGCGCTCATGCTTCTTCGCCCACGAGCCCTGGCACTGCATGTTCCCCACCTGGCACCGGCAGGTGCGTGTCCCACCCCCCCAAAAATAACTGGGATGGTAGAGGGGTTACTGTTCAGAACATTTTGTTTGTTTCAGGGGCCTGGGGGTGAGGGTTACCCCTGAAGTTTAGGGATTGAACCCTCTGTGGCCATAGGGAATGAATTTTAGGCTCCAACTTGCAAAGCATGTGTTCTGTCTTCTGGTCCCTCACGAACATAGAGGACAGGAGGAATAGTACAGTGGGCAGGGCACTTGCCTTCAGCACAGCTGACCCGGGTTCGATCCCCAGCACCCCATATGATCCTCCAGCCACTCTCAGGAGTGATCCCTAAATGCAAAGCCAGGAGTAAGTCCTAAACACAGTTGAGTGTAACCAAAAAGTCAGAACTACAATTAAAACAAAAATACACGTATTTGGGGCTGGAGTGATAGCATAGCGGGTAGGGCGTTTGCCTTGCACGCGGCCGACCCGGGTTCAAATCCCAGCATCCCATATGGTCCCCTGAGCACCACCAGGAGTAATTCCTGAGTGCAGAGCCAGGAGTAACCCCTGTGCATTGCCAGGTGTGACCCCCCCCCCAAAAAAAAAAACAAAAAAAATACACGTACTTTAGGTCGGTTACTATGTCTCATTGAATTTGTAACATTTGGGTCTTTCAGAGGGGAGGGAGTTTGCACCAGACTTAGCTGTGCTCAGGGCTTACTCCTGGCTGTGTGCTCAGGAATCACTGCTGGCAGGGCTGTTCGAACCCTGGTCAGCTGTGTGCTCTACCAACTGTTCTGCTTCTCTGGCCCAACATTTGGGTCTTAATAAGGCTAAGATCACGTTTTAGAGGGAGGCCGTTGGTCCTAGATTTAAGTCACTTTTTTCCAGTTCCTGGTAATGACTTTTTTTGGGGTGTGGCAGCATACCTGGTGGTGCTCAGGGACTAGTGCTAAGTTAATACCTGGAGGCGGGGGAAGGGGGTGGGGGAGTGTCAGTGTAGGGGATTGAACCTGGGATTCCCACCTGCGAAACATTCACTTAAGCTCTTTGAACTGTCCCTCTTTTTTTTTTCTTTTTGGATCACACCCGGCGATGCACAGGGGTTACTCCTGGCTTTGCACTCAGGAATCACCCCTGACGGTGCTCAGGGGACCATATGAGATGCTGGGAATCGAACCTGGGTCGGCCGAGTACTAGGCTAACGCCCTACCGCTGTGCTATTGCTCCAGCCCCTGAACTGTCTCTTACTCCAGAGCAGGCTCTTGTTTTGGTCTTGTTTTGGGGACACCTGACAGTGAGTCTGGCTCAGGAATTACTCCTGGCAGTGCTTGGGGGATCATATAGGATGCCAGGGATCAAACTCAGATCAGCTGCATGTAAGGCAAGCACCTGACCCGTTCTACTGTAGCTCTGGTCTCTGTGTTCTTAGTTTCATCATTCAAATGTTTCCTCTTTCAGCTCAGTTCATAGAGGAATAAGAATTATTTAAAAGTTATAGGAGAGGGGCTGGAATGATAGTACAGTGGGGAGGGGGTTTACTTTGCATGCGACTGACCCGGATTGAATCCTCAGCATCCCATATGGTCCCCTGAGCACTGCCAGGAGTAATTCCTGAGTGCAGAGCCAGGAGTGACCCCTGAGCATCACCTGGTGTGACCCCACCCCCCCAAAAAAAAACAACTTATAGGAGAATGAGAATGCAGTGTGTAGAGGGAAGATTAGGTCTGATTATTATTATTTTTTTTTTTACTTTTTGGGTCACACCCGGCAATGCACAGAGGTTACTCCTGGCTCTGTACTCCGGAATCACCCCTGGTGGTGCTCAGGGGACCATAGGGGATGCTGGGAATCGAATCGGGGCCGGCCGCGTGCAAGGCCCTACCTGCTGTGCTATTGCTCCAGCCCCAAGGTCTGATTAATTTTTTTAACTTTCATTTTGGGTCACCCCTGGTCGTGTTCAGGGGCTACTCCTGGCTTGGTGCTTGGGGGGAACGTGTGGTGCCAGAGCCTGCATGTAGGAAAGCATTAATTCCAAGCCCTTTTTTTGAGCGATCTCCCTGGCCCTTTAATTTTTTTTTTTTAATTAGTACTTTAACTCTTTGGAATTAAAACTCCCTCTTTTTTTTTTTTCTTTTTGGGTCACACCTGGCGATGCACAGGGGTTATTCCTGGCTCTGCACTCAGGAATTATCCCTGGCAGTGCACAGGGGACCATATGGGATGCTGGGAATCAACCCGGGTCGGCCATGTGCAAGGCAAACACCCTACCTGCTGTACTATCACTCCAGCCCCCTCTTTTTTTTTTTTTTTTTGCTTTTTGGGTTACACCCGGCGATGCACAGGGGTTACTCCTGGTTCTACCCTCAGGAATTACTCCTGGTGGTGCTCAGGGGACCATATGGGATGCTGGAATTCGAACCCGGGTTGGCCGAGTGCAAGGCAAACGCCCTACGCGCGCTGTGCTATCACTCCAGCCCCGGAATTCAAACTCTTGTTTAGATTTTGTTTTTCTTTCATTCCCTGTCCTCAGAGTGATAATATTTAACTCATAGGGAATTTTTAGACTTGAATCACTTGAGTTAACAGTAAACACAGTAAACCAGCCTGCTCCTTCGCTATTCCTTCCTTCCTTTATTTATCCTCTAAACTGAACATGTCTGGGCAGGGGCAGTGGTTCAGCAGGGAGAGTGCGAGACTGCAGAACCCCCAGGCTTGGTCCCCAGAACCATGTATGGTCCCCTGAGCCCACGGGGTGGGGGCGGGGGGATCCTTGAGCACAGAGCCAGGAGGAAGCCCTGAGCACTGCTGGATGTGGCCCCTCCAAAATCAGACATGCATTACACCAGTCTGTGCAGCTGTTCCACTGAAATGTTCAGGTTTTGTCCTTGTAAAGTCCTTGTGTGAGACATTTTAATCGGGATCTAATTGTGGCCGATGTCTGATCGTGGGTTAAGTTCTGCTTTCTTGTCTGCACCGTCATTTTTTTTTATATTTTATTTTATTATATTGAATCACCGTGAGGAAAAAAAATACAGAGCTTTCAGGTTTAAGTCTCAGTCATACAGTCATACAATGATTGAACTCTCATCCCTTCACCAGTGCACATGTTCCACCACCAAGAACCCCAGTATACCCCCCTCCCTTCCAGCCCTCACCTAAGTAGCTAATGGTCTTTATTTTATTCTCTATACTTTGAATACATTCAATATTTCAATAGAGAACTCACTGTTATTGTTTGGAATTTTCTCCCCAACAATCAGGCCTGCTGAAAAGGCATCATTTAATAATTTCTCTTCATTGCTGAGAATGAAGATTCTATGAGCTCGCACGGCTGCAACAGCGGCCAAAATATCAGAAATCCAAAACCGCTGTTTTGGATTTCTGATATTTTAGTTCAGTTCACACTGTAGATGCATGTCTGTAAGAAGCTGCTCTGGGTGCCAAAATGGGTTAGAAGACCTCTTGGATCAGTCTTTACGAGCAGAGGCTCCGGATCTTATCTGGGCAGAGGGTGTGCCGGTACCGCCCCCATCCCATGATCGCCTATGAACTACAGCATTGCAAAGTTCCTACCTCTGGGTGGAAGTCTTAGGGGGTGGCTCTCGCCACGTGAATAATGCTGCCGCTACCATTTTCCGAGCAGAAAAACAGGTTGGAAAGGGAAAATCCCTCCCCGGGTGGCACATAGTCGTAGTATACCTCACAGTCTAGATGCATGTCTGTAAGAAGCCGCTCTGGTGCAATGTCATTTTAAAGGGGGGGAAACAGGCCATTTGATACTGCTGCCTCTCATTGGGGACCATAGCGGCTCGTGCTTGGGAGCTACTTCGGATCAGCGCTCAGTGCTCCTGAGCCACTTGCCCACAGTGGCTCCATGTGGTGCTGGGGAGAAGCACCCTTACCTCTTCAGACCTTTTGCACACAGTTTGTTGCACTCTCATTCCAATCCCTCAAGCTGCTTCTTCAGAAGAAGTAAAATACTAAACTTTAAAGAAAAAAACGCGATTGGGTTGTTTGGGGGCTCCACCTGGCAGTGCTCGGGGCTTTCTCCTGACTGCCCTCAGGAGTCACTCCTGGCAGTTTTCAGGGGACCCAGTGGGGTTCTGGGGATCAAACAGGGGCTGGCCACGTGCACAACAAGTGTCTTGACCTTTGTACTTTCTGTTCAACATGAGAAAAAAGTAATTTTTCAAGGAAATTTTGAAATGAGGCCTACACCTTTCATTTCTTCATGCTTTGGGCAGGCCTGTGGTGCTTGAGGTAAGGCCCCAGGGTGCTCAGAGAACCATGTGGTTGGTGCCGGGGATTGAAACTGGGGCCCCTCCATACATACTGTGTGGTCCAGGCTTTTAAACCATTGCCCTGGCCCTCCTTTTTTTTTTTAACTTAATTTTGTTTGGGGGCCACACCTAGGGGTATTCAGGGCCGTTCCCAGAGCTGCACTAGGGTGTTGCTCCCTTAGACCAGGTGGTGCTAGGGACCAAACCTATGCCAGGGCCCAGAACCGATGGGACAGCGGCTGCCCTGGGTTCAGTCTCCCACGCCCACATGTAATCCCTCCCCCACCCCCCCAGCCCTGCCAAGATGATCCCTGAGCACAGAGCCAGGAATAAGTCCTGAAAACCAATAGGTGTGGCCCCCAAATTCCCTTTCCCCAAAGGAAAAACCTTTGAGGAAAAAAAGCCTATGGCTCCAGCTTACCAGGCATGCACACCAGCTCTAAGGGTACAATTCAGTAAAATCACCGACCCCTTCTCAAGTGACACAGAGTGTGTCCAGAGCCTCACTTGTAGACATAATGGGGCAGACGAGGACCTCAGCTCTCAGTTTGGCAGGGAGCACATGCCCACGGGGGTACCAAGACCTGAATATGCTTCAGAGACATCATGAAATTGCTATCTGTTCTCTTTTTGAGTACCTGAACTTTATTTTTTCTTCCCTTTTGTGTCTTGCTATTCCCCTGAAGAACAGAAGGCATATCATAAAACCTGACGCTGCTGTACTCCAGGAGGTAGGTGGGGTGAATTATAATTACTTCTTGAAAACTTTGAGCTGCAATTCAAATACCAAAAGAAAAAAAAAAAGGTGGCTTTCCGGGGCTGGAGCAATAGCACAGCAGGTAGGGTGTTTGCCTTGCATGCAGCCGACCCGGATTCGATTCCCAGCATCCCATATGGTCCCCTGAGCACCACCAGGAGTCATTCCTGAGTGCATGAGCCAGGAGTAACCCCTAAGCATCGCCGGGTGTGACCCAAAATAATAAAAAAAAAAAGTGGCTTTCCCTTCATTTCCACTTGCTGTATTCTTGGAAATGGCACTTGTCATATGTGATCTTTATTTACCGTCATGAGGTTGATGTAGATAATGTGGCAGGTAGGGTTTTGTAGTGTGGGTGGATCTTTCCATGATGCCCTTAGCAGTTGATTCTTTTTTTTTTTTTTTCTTTTTGGGTCACACCTGGCAATGCACAGGGGTTACTCCTGGCTCTGCACTCAGGAATCACCCCTGGCCATGCTCAGGGGACCATATGGGATGCTGGGATTTGAACCCGGGTCGGCCGCGTGCAAGGCAAACGCCCTACCCGCTGTGCTATCTCTCCAACCCCAGCAGTTGATTCTTGCTGAACGTTGCTTTGAGGGGCTGCATAGGCATCCAGACCCCCAAGGGATCCAGGTTCCTAATGTCTCTGAGAGATTTCTGGAGCGTTCTCATCGGATGGGCCCCAGAGAGCTCTTCTGCCTGAGCACAGGCTTGGTGTGAAGGAGATGCAGGTTCAGCCCTTGGCTCCATCTGAATCCGTCCTCAGGAATGAGTCGGGGGCTGGAGAGTGTAGTGGTCACTTGCCTTGCATGTGGCCAAGCCCTAGCATCCCACACTGTCCCCTGAGCCTGCCAGGAGTGATTGCTTAGTACAGAGCCAGGAATAAGCCCTGGGCACGACTGGGTGTGGGCCTCCCAAAAGACAACAACAACAACATACTGAGCTGGGAGTATCCACTGAGTATTGCTATGTACTCCCCTCCCCCGCCCCAGCAAACAAACAAAAAACAGAGCCAGAGAGAGATAGTAAAACAGGCAAGGCTCTTGCCTTGCACTCGACTGACCTGGGTTTGATCCTAGGCGTCATAATTTGTTTGTCTTTCTCAAACAAATGAGAATAGCAGAGGACATAGGCTATCTTTAAGTAATCAGATTTGAACTGCTGATGTGAAGTCTTTTCATGGAAGTATTGTGAGATTAGGGTTCTTTTTTTACTTTGGAGCACACAGGACTTACTCCTCTCTCTGTGTTCAGGGACTGTGGGGTGAGGGTGAGGTGGTCAGGGACCTTATTGGGTGCCAGGGACCGAACTTGGATCTGCCATGTGCAAGACAAGTGCCCCCCCCCACCTGCTGTGCTGTCACTCTGGCCCTATAGATTAGGGTTTTTTAAATAGTGTTTTTTTTATAAATGTCACAGGACTTAAATCATAATTGATCATGTCCATTTAAGTTTCAGGAATGTTTTATTTCTTTTTTTTTTTTCTTTTTGGGTCACACCCAGCAATGCACAGGGGTCACTCCTGGCTCATGCACTCAGGAATCACCCCTGGCGGTGCTCAGGGGACCATATGGGATGCTGGGATTTGAACCCGGGTTGGCCGAGTGCAAGGCAAACGCCCTACGCGCTGTGCTATCACTCCAGCCGCAGGAATGTTTTATTTCTAAGCAATGAAATGTTTATTTCTCATCTCTGTCTCTCTTGCTTAGATTATATAGCAAAATGGATATACAAAATCCCCCAACTTCCAAATGTATCACTTATTGGAAAAGAAAAGTCAAATCTGAATATATGAGACTTCGACAACTCAAACGGCTTCAGGCAAATATGGGTGCAAAGGTAAAAAAAAAAAAAATTCCCCGCCCCCCAAAAAAAAATTTCTACCAAGCTACCAAGCGAGTATGGACTTGTTTGGTTTTTTTGCCCCTACACTGTATCTCCACCCCTGGATTGTTTTTTCCTTGCTGTCAGGGCATTTATTTGGTTTTGGGGGTGATTCTGTGTCAGGCCACGGTGGAAACCAGGACGTCACAAATGCAGACCAAGTGCTCCGTCACTTAGGTCACGTTGGAGTCGCTGGATTTTTTTGTTTCATTTTTTGGGGAGCCTGCCTGGCAGTGCTCGGGGTATACTCATGGCTCTGAGCTCAGCAGTCATTTCCAGTGGCACTCTGGGGACCGTGCAGTGCCAGGAATTGGACCTCGGCCTCCTGTGTACAGAGCGCAGCCCCAGCCCATCCTGATCTCTCTAGGTATTTTCCCCTGGATATTTTTTTTCTTTCCTTCTAGAAATCCTAACTGTTTTCCCCCTTGACTTCGCTAGGCGCTATACGTAGCCAATTTTGCTAAGGTTCAGGAAAAGACCCAGATCCTCAACGAGGAATGGAAGAAGCTTCGCGTCCAGCCGGTTCAGTTGATGAAGCCTGTGAGTGGACATCCTTTCCTCAAAAAGGTACGTCCAGGTGCTGACGCGCAGCTCTCCTCTCCTCCTGGCGCTCGGGTTGTCTGTTGTGTTCTCTGTCTCCGTCTGTCACCGAGTAGAGAGTAAGTAAGGAGAGTGGCGATAGCTGGTAGAGTCCTGACTTGGAAAACTTGAAATCTGTAGCTTTCAAGATAACCTGTTCCACCTAATGTTCTTCTCAGTTCACGAGTATCCCTGAGGTTTTCATAGAAAAACAAGACATTTCCTGTCTCTCCTGGGCGCTGGGATCAATTTCCACAACAGCCTTTTCTTGTTTGACTCCTCAGGTACTTTGATACTGGGAAAGGAATGCCCTGGATAACGGACAGGAGGGTCTGGATCAAAGGAATAGCGCTTGGGGCCAGGAAGATGACTCAGGCAGGAGAGCATGCAGCAGAGCCAGGGGAGCAAGGGTGTCCCCCCCACGCCCACACCCCCAAGGCCTGCTCCCCCGAACTGCTGGCTGTGCTTTCCCCCTCGCCAAAGGAAAAAAAGAGGAATATAGTGGGGATGGAGCGATAGCACAGCAGGGAGGGCGCTTGCCTTGCACACGGCTGACCTGGGTTCAGTCCCTGGCACCCCCCCCATATGATCCCCTGAGCACCACCAAGAGTGACCCCCTGAGCACAGAACCAGGAGTAAGCCCTGAACACCACTAGGTGTGGCCCTAAGGACAAACCAAAAACCAAAAAAATCTCTCTGGCCTGCTTTTTAACTTTTTATCAGGCAAAAAGTTAAAAAGCAGGCCAGAGAGATGACCAGCTGCACAGGCTGGAGTGCTCGCTCTGCGTACAGAAGGCCCCGGGGTTAGCCCTGGCCCCGCGGGTCCCCCTGAGCACTGCTAGTAATGATCTCTGAGCATGATTTGAGGAACAGGGTATGAACCCAAAAACTGGGGGAAAAGAAAAAACACCTTATTTTTTCTTTAGTTAAAAAGCATGTTTTTAAAAACTAAGGTGCCAAAAAGATAGTACAGTGGGTAGAGTGCTTACTTCGCATGTGGCCAACCTGGATTCGATCCCCAGCACTGTATGTGCTCCCCTGAGTGCTGCCAGAAGTAATCCCTGAGCACAGAACTTGGATTAAACCCTGAGCACTGCATGTTGTGGCCCAAAATAATAAAAGGCCCACTCAGCCCTGGTGAGGACAGGGTTGCTGGTGGTTGGTTTTCTGGGTCCATACCACACTGGGAATAGAACCCAGGGCCTTGAATGCGCAAGGCAAGGCACTCTACCATTTCAGTCACAGTTTGCATTTCGTCATGTCTTAAAAAGGTGGTAGAGTGTTTGCCTCAAATGTGTGAGAGGCCTTTGGTTTGATCCCTGGCACTATAAAAAGTAAGAGAAATAAGCATCCCCAGGGCCCAGAGAGATGGCTCAACAGAGTGAAGTGTGGGCTTTGCCCGTGGTGCCTCTGGGCTTCATCCTCAGCCTTGCAAGGTCCCCTGAGCACCGCTGGGAGCAGCCCTTGATGACACAGCCAGGAACAGTAGCCCCTGAGCATAGCCTGGTGTGGCCGAAGAACCAGAACAAACAAACAGATAGGCCAAAGTTGAGTATGGGAGGCTAGAGGGTGCGGAGGTGAATTTGGGGCCGGGTCTGCTTCCCGGGGGGTTGTAGTCAGATAGTACCTTGTAGGAGTGATCGCTACAAAAGCCTCAGCTTCTTTCTTTGGAAGAACTAGAGAGCTATTTGGATCAGTGTTGCTGTTTGGTTTCTTGATTTTGTGTTTTTGGCCTTTTGTACTAGCCGTTGTACTAGCGCTCGAGTCCCTCTTTGGGTCAGTTTAGAAGGAAAGTGAATTTGGGGGCTGGAGTGATAGCACAGCGGGTAGGGCATTTGCCTTGCACGCGGCCAACCCGGGTTCGATTCCCAGCACCCCATATGGTTCCCTGAGCACTGCCAGGGGTAATTCCTGAGTGCAAAGCCAGGAATAAACCCCTGTGCATCGCCAGGTGTGACCCAAAAAGCAAAAAAAAAAAGAAAAAAAAGAAAGGAAAGTGAAATTTTCTCATGGTTTGGTTGTCTGCTTGTCCCCCATTTTCCATGTCGCTGTTTATATTTCAGTGTACCATAGAGAGCATTTTCCCGGGCTTTGCAAGTCAACACATGTTAATGAGGTCTCTGAATACGGTCGCCTTGGTTCCCATCATGTATTCCTGGTCCCCTCTCCAGCAGAACTTTATGGTATGTATTGAAAATACTTCGGGGATTGTTTCAGTGGGATGATTTGGGGCTAAGGCTAGAGCGTGTGCTTTCCATGAGGGAGGCACAGGTCCAGTCTCTGGCATGCATGGTCCCCTGGGCGCTGTTGGGAGGAAGCCCAGAGCACCATCAGTTGTACCCCCCACCACCAACAAATAAAACAAAATAAAAGACTGGGAAGAGGGGCCGGAGCCATTGTACGGCAGGTAGGGTGCTGTCCCTGCCCGCAGCTGACCTGGGTTCCATTCCCGGCATCCCATATGATCTTCTGACCACCGCCAGGAGTGATTCTTGAGCACAGGGACAGGAGTAACCCTTGAACATGGCTGGATGTAGCCCCCAAACATAAAGCCAAAAAAGATAGTGCAGGGATTAAGGCACATGTCTGTTTGATCTCTAGCTCCACACAGTCACCAGAGAATTGCTGGGTGCACCCTGAGTTCTGTAGGGTGTGGCCCAGGAGGGGCCCTGTTTTCCCCTGGGGTAGAGACACAGGACAGCACTGCAGCCTGGGCCCGTCCACGGTTGACCAAGAACTTCCCTGGGCCGCCTGAGCTCCACTTGGAGATTCCAGCTCCCTCTACCCCTAAACAGTAATAAAATTTAAATACGCTGGTTTTACACTTGCAGTCCTCTTCTGGTCACATGTGGTCAGTTACTTTTTTGTGTGTGGCAAAGCTCCCTGGCGATGCTCAGAAGTTACTCCTGGCTCTGCTCTCCGTGGCTCTGCACTCAGGAATTTCTCCTGATAGTGCTCGAGGCATCATATGGGATGCCAGGGATCATACCTGGGTCAGCCGCAAATGCCCTCCTCGCTGTCCTCTTGCTCCGGCCTCAAGGTCACTTAAGAAAGCAGGGACACATGGGGCTGGAGTTTGTATCCCAGCATCCCATATGGTCCCCTGAGCACCGCCAGGAGTAATTCCTGAGTGCAAAGCCAGGAGTAACCCCTGTGCATCGCTGGGTGTGACCCAAAAAGCAAAAAAAAAAAAAAAGCAGGGACACACAAGGCAGAGTGTTAATGCAGTATGCTCTAAAGCGTAACATGTTGCAGATTGTTCTCGCTTGTCAGATTTTGTCCCTGCCCCTAAGTGTCTTACTGAGCTGAGACAGCATCTTTTTTGCATGAATGGCACTGGGAGGAACTCCGATTTTGCCTGTCTTGGCTCAGTTTTGTAACATGTCTGCAGTTTAATGCAGTCAAAGTGAGACACTTCTGGGGCTGTTAGTACAGCGGAGAGGGCGCTTGCCTTATATGTGGCCAACCCGAGTTTGATCTCTAGCAACCCATATGGTTCCCCAAGCCTGCCAGGAGTAACCCCTGAGCGTTGGTGTGGCAAAAAAAAAAAAAAAGTGGGTTTGGGGAGCACTTGAGACAGGTAGTTTGACAACTCCCTGTTGACAGAACCTTCCTTGCTCCCTCCTACTTCCTGTCTGCCTGCTCTCCCCTTCCTCTCCCTTCCTTCCGTCCTCTCTCTCCCTCCCTCCATCCCTCCCTTCCTCTCTCTTTCCCTCTTCTGACCTCCCCCACACTTCCCAGTTGTGGTGTTCACATGTAGTGGTTGCAGTGCTCTGGAGTTTGCAGTTGCCTGTGGCTTCCAGGAGCACAAGCCGCAGAGCTACTCAGATGTAGGTGGTTCTGGGATTGAACTCAAAACCTCACGGGCCTCAGGGTAGCAAGGCTTCCCCCTCCCAAAAATATATATATATAATCTACACTATAAATAGAATATTTAGAATAGAAACTAGACAGCCTACAGCTTTGGCAATCCTAAAACTAGACGCTCTGTCATACAAACTAAAGTCAACTTCCTATAATCATAATACCAAACTATGATGAAAAATCTATGGAAGCATTAAGGCAGTTGCCTTACACGGGACCCACAAGGTACTTTTGCCACTGACCTATCCCCAGCCTAAAGCAGTTTTAAGTTTTCTTAATTTTTTTCTTTTTAAAAACTTGATTTTACAAGGCCAGTAAGAAAACAAAGCTGATAAGAGAGGTGATAAAGTACTTTTCATCTGGATCTTCCTGCCACCCTACTACGTTTATTTGTAGTTTTGATCACTATCACTGTCACTGTCATCCTGTTGCTCATCGATTTGCTCGAGCGGGCACCAGTAATGTCTCCATTGTGAGACTTGTTACTGTTTTTGGCATATCACATATGTCACGAGTAGCTTGCCAGACTTTGCCGTACAGGTGGGATACTCTCGGTAGCTTGCTAGGGGACGGAGGAATCGAACCAGGTCGGCTGCATGCAAGGCAAACGCCCTACCTGTTGTGGAGAGAGACAGCATTTCTTTCTTTTTTGCTTTTTTGGGTCACATCCGGTGATACTCAGGGGTTACTCCTGGCTCTGCACTCAGGAATTACTCCTGGCAGTGCTCAGGGGACCATATGGGATGCCAGGGATCGAACCTGGGTCAGCTGCATGCAGGACAAACACCCTACCCGCTATACTATTACTCCGCCCCTAAGACAGCATTTCTGAAGATTGAAATATAGATTATATCCTTTATAGATAAGGATACCTTTTTTTTTTCCTCTTTTTTTCTGAGGGGAGCATTATACCCAGCAGTGCTCAGGATTTACTCCTGGGTCTGTGCTCAGGGATCACCCCTGGCAGGGCTCAAGGGACCATCTGGGGTGCGTAGTGTTGATCCAGTGCAGCTCCTGTAAGGCGAGCACCTTACCCGCTTCACTATCTCTCCGGCCCCAGGATATATTTTCCTGATGGGCTCAAGGGACTAAATGAGGTGCCAGGGGTTGAACTTGGTCAGCCACGTGCAAGGCAAGCACCCTACCTGTTGTCTTAATGCTCTGCCCTCCCCCTACCTCTCCAGGATAGCTTTTCTTAAATTTCCAAGTAATTTTACTTGATACTTGGGAATTTAAGAATGCCCAAATTCTCCTTTATCCCCACCCCCAGAACAATCCACCAGCATTGCTTATTGCCAGAAATATAGTATAAGTGGCAGTTGATATTAGGCTCCTATTGATTTGTTTTAGTTTTTGTTTTTTAGGCCATAATCCTATGGTGAAAACCACCACCGTAGGAAGTGAGTGCTTACGTGGTAAGGTGAAGCTGTTGTTTGCCTGTACTGTGCAGTTTGAGTTTATTATTGAGCGGGTGTCAGATGAGCAGAAAGTTGGGGGAAAGGGCTATAAGGGTCACTCCCCTCACTGTGGACCAGCTGAAGGATAATGCTCTGACTGCCTGATAGCAGTAGAGATTCTGGGGCCAGGCAAGGTGCTCAAAGGCTAGGAGTGCAAGCTTTGTATGTGGGAGCCCCCATGTCCCCCAGCACACGAAGGGACCCCAAGCACCAAGGTTGTGCCCTCTCCAGGAAAACGGTAACAGGCCTCTTCCAGCAGCAGTGTGCCCATGAATAAATCTCGGGTGGACGGTCCTGATTGCTAGGCTGTAGTCTACTGATTGGCAGTATGCTGGCCACTGTAGGATGGTGAACTCAGTCACTCAGTCATGAACTGCCACTGGGACAGAGGTGCACAGCTTTCCCGATGACCCCAGATTTTAAGCCTAAAATGTAGGACGCTCATTATGGGGTTAAAAAAAAATTCTCCCTTAGGGACTGGAGCAATAGTATGGCGGGTAAGGCTTTTGCCATGCACGCAGCTGGCCCCAGGTTCAGTCCTCGGCATCACATCTGTTTCCCCAGGCACCACCAGGAGTGATTCCTGAATGCAGAGCCAGGAAAAATAAGGTGATCCTGAGCATCACCCGATGTGGACCAGAAGCAAACCTAAAAAATTCTCCCTTAAATGTGACAAAACCTTGTAGAGGGGAAAAATGAGATTGCTAGGGTGGGGCTCAAGGACGGGATGGAGGGTGTGCTCTGCATGTAGTAGCCTCGGGTTCGATTTCCAGCACTGTATTGTAGTTAAGTGATGTTAGCCAGACACAGGGGGACAAATGTCTGCGACTCCACCTCTGTGGGTTTCCTGCTCATCTTTTTTTTTTACTTTTCAGATTAGTAATATGACCAACAACTGGGAGAAGATCCCTTTTAGGGGGGAATTGAAAAACCAAAAATTTGGGGCTGGAGCGATAGCACAGCGGGTAGGGCGTTGCCTTGCACTCGACGGACCCGGGTTCGATTCCCAGCATCCCATATGGTCCCCTGAGCACCGCCAGGAGTGATTCCTGAGTGCAGAGCCAGGAGTAACACCTGTGCATCACTGGGTGTGACCCAAAAAGAAAAAGAAGAAAAAGAAAAACCAAAAAATCCTGCTAACCCCTGATTTGAGTCCCATTTTTAAGAGTTTTTTGCTGACATGCACAAATGTATATCTGTGTTAATGGGCACAGATGTTTTATCTTAACAATGTCATCTTCAGCCTTGGTCTGAGGATCACTCTTTCACTCTTTTCCCAAGTTTCAATATTTCTGTGCTATTGATGGTGACTCACTTGTGTGTGAGTGTGTGTGTGTGTGTGTGTGTGTATGTGTGACACATTTTTATTCTTAATTTGTAGAAATTTGATTTGGTCTGTTTTCCTGTCCACATATGATTTGGAATTTATTCACATATGAGATTGTCAAAAACAGTAACAACAAGTCTCACAATGGAGACGGTACTGGTGCCTGCTCAAGCAAATTAACGAGACAATAGTGCTACAGTGCAGTGCTATGAGATTGTTAAAAATATATCAGATTTTCACTTACAACCTTTACAAATTGCATCTTAGTAGATATTTGTTAAAGCCAAATCTTTAGAAGAGAAGCAAGTGTAAATGGAATCTGTTGTCATCACAGATTATGTTTTAGAAGACCCAGTTGGGCTAGTAAGAGTAGAAACTATAAAGTCAGGTACTTAAACCTAAAAGACTGCCATGGCCTGATTAAAGGAATTAAAGGATAATATTTCCTTTTATGGACTGGAGCGATAGCACAGCGGGTAGGTTGTTTGCCTTGCACACGGCTTACCCGGGTTCAATTCCTCCGTCCCTCTCACAATGGAGACGTTACTGGTGCCCGTTCGAGCAAATCAGTGAGCAATGGGACACTCCATTGTGAGACTCAGTGTTACTGTTTTTGGCATATCGAGTACGCCACAGGTGGCTTGCCAGGCTCTGCCGTACGGGTGTGATACTCTCGGTAGCTTGCTGGACTCTCTGAGAGGGGAGGAGGCTATGGTGCTTAAATCTAGTTCTGTACTCAGGGGTTACTCCCGGTGGAGCTTGGGGGGACGATATTCCCTGCTGAGGTGTGGGCAATGTGTAAGGCAAATGCCTTCACGCGTCCATGGATTTTTCATCATAGTTTGTTATTATAGGAAGCTGGCTTTAGTTAGTATAACCGAATATCTAGTTTTAGGACTGCCAAAGCTTTAGGTTGTCATTTTCTACTCTATTTCTATTCTAAATATTCTAGTTACATTTTAGACTATATTTTTGGAAGCCTATTTTTTTCTTATATTTTTATTTTTTATTCATTGATTCACCGTGAGAGCAGTTACAAAGCTTTCAAGTTTAAGTCTCGGTCATACAATGATCAAACACCTATCCCTTCACCAGTGCACATTTTCCACCACCAAGAACCCCAGTATACCCCCCCATCCTACTCCTCCCCTTGCCTGTGTGGCAGGTGACCTCAACCCTACTCTCTCTCTACCCTGATCACACTCAACACTTCGACAAAAGACCCACCACTATTATTTGGAATTTTCCCCAACAATCAGACCTGCCGAAAAGGCATCATTAGACAAATTATTTTCTGTCACTGACCATGAAGAGCATATGATGATGTGTGGCTGCAGTAGTGGCCGCACAATTTTGGATTTCTGATATTTTAGTAATAAGTCTGGAGGGATTTCTGCCAAAAGCCTCTGGGTTCCGAGATTGGTTTGTGTGCCTCTGGGATCATGGCCATTCAGGAGCCGGAGGAGCCGTTCATGGTCGGCAATTCGGGACCTCATCAGGGCGGGGAGAAGGGCCAGTTCCACCCCCCATCCCATGAGGCCCTGTGTGTCTCGTCACTGGAGTCTCATACCTGGCTGTCTAATAGGCTCTGAAAGATGGCAGCCACTGTGCTCCCAGGGGAAAAGGCAGAAGGAACAATATCTTTCCCCACCTGGGGTGGCACGGCCCCATAGTTTAATGCACAGTCCAGATGCATTTCTGCCAAAAGCCGCTGGGTTCCAAGATTGGTTTTTGTGCCTCAAGGATCGTGGCTGTTCAGGAACCGGAGGAGCCATTCCTGGGCAGCAACTCAGGGCCTCATCGGGGTGGGGAGAAGGTGGAAGCCTCCTTTTTTACTTTTCTGTCTCTCTACTTAAAAAAAAAAAATTAGAATTGAAATATTTTAGATAGTCTTTGTTGTGTGTGTGTGCGTGTGTGTGTGTGTGATTTTTTTGTGGATAAAATTAGCTAAGTGCGTATGAGGGACCAGAAAGGTAGTACAGTGGGTAGGGCGCTTGCCTTGTATATGGCCAACCCAGGTTTAATCCCTGGCACCTATATAGTCTGCTGAGCATGCCAAGAGTAAGCCCTGAGCAGTGCTGGGTGTGGCCACCCCCAAAGTAAAAGTCAGTGTGAAAAATATGTATACTGTCAATTTCTAGGTGTTGGTGGAAATGTAATTATTAATTTCAAGCTGAACATGGACAGTTTATATTCTCCAGTAGTAATAGGGCCAGAGTATCTATCTAGTACAGAGGGTTGGGCATTTGCCTGTACACGGCTGACCTGGGTTCTATCCCCGGCATCTTATGTTGTCCCCTGAGTACCAATCAGAAGAGATCCCTGAGTGCAGGCCCAAGAGTAAGCCCAGAACACCGCCAGGAGTGACCCAAAACAAACTAGCAAACATCACCACCAACACACACACACACACACACACACACACACACACACATCTCCTTTAGTTGCTAAAATAGCTTATATGTTTTTCTCTAACATTTGTATTATCCATTTTTCATTTGACATTCTGTTTGGTAAAATAAAATGGAAAGTCTTTTAAATGCAGTAAAATCTGAGGCTGAACTTAACCTTTAGGAGATTCAAACAACAAGAAGGGCTTTGTAAAATCCCATTTAATAGGAAAAGAAAAGGACTGGGGATGCTGCTCGATGGTGGGACACGCAGGTCACGTGTGTAAAACTGGTTCAGTGGCTGGTACGAAGAGAGAGAAGAGAAGACAGGAGAGAGGAGGAACTTCATGGTTTCCTGAGTGAATCATAGTCTGGTTTGATTTCAGGTTGAAGATGAGACCGTTCTGTGTAATATTCCCTACATGGGAGACGAGGTGAAAGAAGAAGACGAGACTTTCATCGAGGAGCTGATCAATAACTATGACGGGAAGGTCCATGGTGAAGAAGGTATTGGGGCTGGCCCCACGGGGGGAGCTCTGTCTGCTTTGTCATCTCACAGTCTTGCTTCCGTCTCTTCCCTCATTTTGTACCCCAAGAAATGTTTTTGTGTCCTCCTATGTAAAACTAAACATTTATTGTATTTATTTATTGTTATTATTTTTGCTTTTTGGGGGGGTTACACCTGGCGATGCTCAGGGGTTACTCCTGACGGTGCTTGAAGGACACTATGGGATGCTGGGGATCGAACCTGGGTCAGCCGCGTGCAAGGCAAACACCCTACCCGCTGAACTATCACTCCAGCCCCAGACTAAACATTTTATAGTTAAAAACCCATCCAGCTAACTTTTGGAAGGAATTGATACATAAATTCTTAATCAGCAATTGGAGAGAATGTTCAGTATACAAGTGAGGTTGATCTTTGTAATTTTCCATGAATTTTCCCAAGACCTGTGTGTTCTTGGTTTCCTGACTGTGAGCATGGCCGGGAGCATAACCCCGTTGTCCTCCTCCTTTGATCCAGGTTGTCTGTCCCCTTGCGCCTCCCAGAGGTTGGTTATAATATCCTGATTTTTCTTTTTTTTTTTGCTTTTTGGGTCACACCTGGCGATGCACAGGGGTTACTCCTGGCTCTGCACTCAGGAATCACTCCTGGCGGTGCTCAGGGGACCATATGGGATGCTGGGGATCGAACCCGGGTCGGCCGCGTGCAAGGCAAACGCCCTACCCGCTGTGCTATCACTCCAGCCCCAATATCCTGATTTTTCTAAAGCAAGTCATTTAGAGTTAGTTGTCATTGTATTTGTTTTTTGATTTTTTGGGGGGGTCACACCCGGCGATGCACAGGGGTTACTCCTGGCTCTGCACTCAGGAATTATCCTTGGTGGTGCTCAGGGGACCATATGGGATGCTGGGAATCGAACCTGGGTTCGCCGTGTGCAAGGCAAACTCCCTACCCGCTGTGCTATCGCTCCAGTCCCAGTTGTCATTGTAGAAAAGGCTGTTGGTATATAAGAAACGGGAAGGTGGGGAGGGATGCCCTCGATAAACCAAGGCATCCCCCGTTCTTTGACAAACGTGGGGGCTCTTGCCAAGGTATTGAAATGCACTATTTAATTATAAATTAAATTTACCCACAGCGCCCCCTAACGTTCAAAGACATTTTTCTAACTTTCATTATTTATTTATTTATTTATTTAACAGCATTTCAAATTAGATTTTATTTTAGTTGGTACAACAAATAGAGAGCGGAAATGGGAATTCAATTACGCAAGATACATTCCCATAAAGTAAACTTACCATGTGACATTTACTTTATAATAAAATATATGTAAACAAAATACATTTTCCTAACTTTTATAAACCCATGCATGGCTTTAAGAAAAATCCAGTGGGGCTGGAGTGATAGCACAGCGGGTAGGGCATTTGCCTTCGCACGCCGCCGAGCTGGGTTCGATTCCCAGCATCCCATCCCGAAGCACTGCCAGGAGTGATTCCTGAGTGCAGAGCCAGGAGTAACCCCTGTGCATCGCTGGGTGTGACCCAAAAAGCAAAAAAATAAAAGAAAAAGAAAAATCCAGGGGGGTGTGAGGGTGGAGTGGGGATAGAAAGGCCAGGAAAAAAAAAATTAAAATCAGTCTTTTTTTTAAAAAAATAATCATTACTGATCCATCAGCTGTAAAATCAAGAATGTCTTCATCTTACCATTCTTTCTCTGTCCCATTTATATTGTTTTTACAATTTTATGAGATTTTGGGTAGTAAAAATGCAGGTTGACTTGTGACTAAGGAAGTTACTCCACTAAAAACAAAACATGTAACTGGATTTTGTGCTTCAGCTAGTTGAACTGTGGTAGCTGTCAAAGCCAGTCAAATGTGTATATTATTTTTGGTTTGGGGTTCAGATCTGGCATCACTCCTAGCAGTGCTTGGGGGACCATATGGAATGCTGGGAATCGAATCTGGATCAGCCTAGTACAAGGCAAGTGCCTACCCATTGTACTATCACTCCAGCCCCGCAGTCAAATGACTGTAATGTACTGGTTGTCGGTCCATATTACAGTGTCTGTGTATTGCTCATCTGTGCTTTAGGAGTGAATGCAAACAATCCTTCCTGCAACTGTGGAGTATGAAACGACCACAGCTCGCCTCTCCAATCCTTGTTTCAGAAATGATCCCCGGGTCTGTCCTCATTAGTGATGCTGTTTTCCTGGAGCTGGTCGATGCTCTGAATCAGTACTCGGATGAGGAGGAGGAAGGGCACAACGATACCTCAGATGGAAAACAGGACGACAGCAAAGAAGACCTGCCAGTAACGAGAAAAAGAAAACGGCATGCGATAGAAAGTAAGCAGCGCCAGAGCATTACTCGCTTTGAAAGTGACAGGGAGGAAAGACAGGAAAACAAGAAGGGTCCCTTTCCAGGGCCAGAGAGCTAGCTCAGCGGGTAAGGTGCTTGCCTTACACAGTCGACCAGGGTTCGATCCCTGGCATCCCATATGGTCCCCTGAGCACCACCTGGAGTAATTCCTGAGAGTAGAGCCAGGAGTAACCTTTAAGCATTGCCAGTGTGGCCCCAAAATAAAAACAAACCCCCAAAAAAGGCTTCTTGCTTATTAAAAGTTGTGGATGCTTCTCATTGGTTCACTTGAAAGGGAGAGACCATGACCATTGACTGTTTGGGAGAGCCAGGACCTCATTGAAGAAGAAAGTAGAGCAACTTACATAAAAAAGTCCTTGTTGGTCCTTTTTTTTTTTTGCCTTTTGGGTCACACCGGTGATGCACAGGGGTTACTCCTGGCTTTGCACTCAGGAATTACTCCTAGCAGTGCTCAGGGAACCATATGGGATGCTGGGAATTGAACCCGGGTCGTCCACGTGCAAAACAAACGCCCTACCCACTGTGCTATTGCTCCAGCCCCCGTTGTTCCTTTCTAATCATTTTTTTGGACCCATTCACTATCCTGTACCTGCCTACCCTCTATGTGTCAGGCCCCTATACCTTAGTTTTTAAGTACATATATAAATCATCTTTTTTATATATGTTATATGAAATCAAGATCAGGCCACAGGTGTGTTTGTATATGCATACACACAAAATACACTCATGTATTCCTTTTTATTTAATACTTTATCATGAACACATCTCATGTTCTTAATATTAAGTTCATTTTCTATTTATACTCTTTTTAAAAGCAAAGTAAAATAGTATTATTTAGAGAAATTTGCTTAGAGAAATATGAGGTGGAAAAGAGAGAGATGTTCAGAGGAAAATATGGGCTTCTCTAGAGGGGAAAAGGCTAAGAAGACATATCTCAGGTAGAGATGTGGGTGGATCTCCAGGGTGTACAATGTGCCTACTCTGTTACTTTGTGTTTCTTCATTAAGGTATTTGTCCAGGGATATAGTGATGAAGCTTTTTTTTTTTTTTTCTTGATTGGGGAAGGCACTCCTGGCTGTGCCCAGGGCTTCCTGCTGGGCTATCGTCCTGCCCTCTGCTATCTCCCTCTTAAAATCATACAGTCACACAGTAATAATACCAATCTTTTTTTTTCCGCATCAACATTGTGATAGAATTCTTCTAGATTCCTGTGAAAACACCTTTAGATCCTGTCTTGGAGACCTTAGGTGTTGTTATCAGTATGTGAAGGACCGATTTTCTTACTGTAACCTGATAGATGAGTTCAGACCTGTTTGTACCCCCTCAGTGGTCATTGGTTGGGTTAGCAGAACAGCTTGAGCAAAAGTGTTGTGGCAGGAGGAGAAAGGCCGGACAGCTTTGTCCGCCTGCTCTGATGACAGCACTCGGGAGGGTTCTTGTTTGTTTATTTGTTTGTTTGTTTTTGTCATTTCCAATTCAGGCAACAAAAAGAGTTCCAAAAAACAGTTCCCAAATGACATGATCTTCAGTGCAATTGCCTCGATGTTTCCTGAGAATGGAGTCCCGGATGACATGAAGGAGAGGTAGGGAACTCTCCCCCACCCAGAATACTCAGACAGTAGACTTCTTCAAGGCCATGTGCAGTAAGGAGAAAGCCTGGTTCGTAGAAAGTGCATTTGGGTCAGCTATACTTCTGATCATTTGTTGCTTCCTTGCTTACCTCTAAATGCCCTTTGCCATGTTCAGGGTCCTTATGTGCTGGCTTCTGAGTGAAGCTGTGCAGAGAGGTTTTCAAATTCTGCCATTTTTCTGGAGAGCTACTTAACCAATCTTTCCTTCCCCCTTACTGTTGAAAATGCGCTGGTTGGGGCTAGAGCAATAGTACAGTGGGTCAGGCATTTGCCTTCCATGCACCTGATCTGGGTTCGATTCCCTGCATTCTATGTGGTCCCCTGAGCACCACCAGGAGAAATTCCTGAGTCCTAAGGCCAGGAATAACCCCTGTGCATGGCCGGGTGTGACCCAAAAAGCCAAAAAAAAAAAAGTTCTGGTCCAGCCTAATCTAGGTAGAGACTCAGATTATATCAAGATACGGAGACCATTATATCAAGAACCTCTACAAAAAGAAAAAACCAACCAACCACATCTTCCCTTGGCCAGCTGTACCTCGGTGACTTGTCAGTGCCCTCAGTCTGCGTTTTCCTGTTTGTTTGTCTGTTTCCGGTGGAACTCGGGCAGAATTCTCATCTGGTCTCTCCCACACCAGGTACCGAGAGCTCACTGAGATGTCGGACCCCAACGCTCTTCCACCCCAGTGCACGCCCAACATCGACGGCCCCAACGCCAAGTCTGTGCAGCGGGAGCAGTCGCTGCACTCCTTCCACACGCTCTTCTGCCGCCGCTGCTTCAGATACGACTGCTTCCTCCACCGTGAGTGTAGCTGGGCGGCCGCCTGGCTCCCTTGCCCACCCCCATACCGCCTCCTCCTGGGGCGGCTCGGTCCCCCGGGCTCCCTGCATCCCCAGGTCCCACCACCGCCTCCTTCTCCTTATTTTAGTTTGTTCCCTAAGGCTCCCGGCCGCTGCTCCAATGGTGGTTTTACCAGGCCAGCCCATTAGGCTCAAGGGCAGCGTGCGTGGCACGGGTGGGACAGACCTGAGCTGTGAAAGAAGCGCGTTGGGTGTCAGCAGCGGTGACATTCCGGCGTTCCCCTCCCGGTAGCTCGTTCCAGCTAGGTTCCCCCAGCACCACGCCCTGATTCACCGTTGCTCCTCTCTGTCCCGTCCAGTGGATGAACCGTTGGAAACAGAACAGTTTTGTGTTTTCCAGCTTTTCATGCCACCCCTAATGTATATAAACGCAGGAACAAAGAAATCAAGATTGAACCGGAACCCTGTGGCACAGACTGCTTCCTCCTGCTGGTACGTTCCCAAGCTGCTCTGCCCGGGTTGACTTTGCTTACAGTTGAACAGGAAATGGTTCTTGGGCTTTTTGCTCCTGGTGGCCAGAGCAGAGGAGCCGGCCCAGGCCCCGGAGGGCCCGAGCCATGCAGTGGGACATGCTTTCTGCTCTTAGAGGCGTTCCTGGGTGAAGGGTGATAGGACTCCCACACAGGGACCGTCAATCGCCGGAGTGAGGTCTTAGGGGCGATCTCAGGCTCATCTCTTCAGATTCCAGAGTCTGGAACTGTACTGGTTAGATCAGAGTACTGTGCCTGTATGTGTGTGTCCCAACCCCCTGCTGTCCTCCTTTCTGTGAGTGTGACTGTGAAGGGACAGCGTGTAAACGTGCTGATGTTTGGAGCCGGAGAGATAGTACAGTGGGTAACACTCTTGGCCTTGCTCATTGCCGACCCTGGTTTTCTCCCTGATGCTCCTTATGGTGCCCGAGTCCTGCCTGGAGTGATCCCTGAACCCCACCAGGCATGGCTTGAAAGCAAAACGAAACAGGGCTGGAGTGATAGTGCAGCAGGTAAGGCGTTTGCCTTGCACTTGGCCAACCTGCATTTGATCCCCAGCACTACATAAGGTCCCTGAGCACTGCTGGGTGTGGCCAAAAAACAAACAAGCAAAAAACAGTATTGACATCTGTTGTGAGGTGATTCCCTGGATGGGCCATTCCTCCCTCAATGGATAGACCTTTGGTGACAGCGTAGATTCTCCTATATCCTTGGGGAAGGTTGAAAACTAGAAGAGAATAATCAGGTGGACTGGACAGAAACCTAATTGTGTTTTCTGCCTACTAGGAGGAACTGAGGTAAAGAATGTAACAACTTAATCAAATTTCTACTGACAATTAAAGTTAGGTTATAAAGCCAGTTGTCCTTGGGATCATCTTTAGTGGGACAATAGCACGAAAGATGGTTAAAGAATGTTGTTGGGTTTGTGTTTGGAGAATGTTCCCTGCAGTAAGATAAAAAGAATAAATAGAATCCGGGCCTAGGATGTGGCCTAGTGTAACACACACACACACACACACACACACACACACACACACACACACACACACACACACTTTATTTATTATCCTAATTGCATTATGAGACTTTTTGTTTGGGGGCCACATGCAGCAGTGCTCAGGGCTTACACTTAGCTCTGTGCTCAGGGATCACTCAATGGGAACTGGGGGACTGTATAGGATGCCAGGTATCAAAAAGCTATATATATTTTTTATGATGATAGAACAGCTGGGCTGGAGCGATAGCACAGCGGTAGGGTATTTGCCTTTCACATGGCCAACCCCTGTTCGATTCCTCTGCCCCTCTCAGAGAGCCCGGCAAGCTACCGAGAGTATCAGCCCGCATGGCAGAGCCTGGCAAGCTACCTGTGGCGTATTCGATATACGTCAAAAACAGTAATAATAAGTCTCACAATGAGAGACGTTACTGGTGCCCGCTCGAACAAATCGATGAGCAACGGGATGACAGTGACAGTGATGACATGATAGAACAGCCCGATTGTAATTTTTAGAATGTTTGTGAAGCAGTGTCTGGTCACGCTTGGTGGGGTATACCGCCAAGAAATAAAGTGCAGTGCCGGCAAAGGCGTCCAGTTGTGAACTTATGGTGGCTTCCGTGAGCCTGGGCCCGTGCCTACTTCCTGTCTGTGCCTTGTCCCCGGCAGGAAGGAGCTAAGGAGTACGCCATGCTCCACAACCCTCGTTCCAAGTGCTCTGGTCGTCGCCGGAGAAGGCACCACGTGGTCAGTGCCTCCTGCTCCAACACCTCAGCCTCTGCCGTCACAGAGACTAAAGAAGGGGACAGCGACAGGGACACGGGCAACGACTGGGCCTCTAGTTCTTCAGGTACAGTGAGCCGGAAAGGATCTTCTCTTTGCATGCACAGCGTAGACTGGGAAACCCAGAGTCCCTTTGTTACCTAACATTGTTTTTTTTTTTTTTTGGCCTTTTGGGTCACACCTGGCGATGCACAGGTGTTACTCCTGGCTCTGCACTCAGGAATCACTCCTGGCGGTGCTCAGGGGACCATATGGGATGCTGGGAATCGAACCCGGGTCAGCTGCGTGCAAGGCAAACGCCGTACCCGCTGTGCTATTGCTCCAGCACCATGTTACCTAACATTCTTACCACCTTTATCAAATGAATGCATTCCGCGCCTTTGCCCCTCTGAGCAGTGATGTGGAATAGTTTTCTTCCTTTCTGTTAAGCCTTTCATTTTTTCTTTCTCCTCACCCTGCAATGCTCAGAGCTTACCCCCCGCTCTGTGCTCAGGAATCACTCCTGGTAGGGATCGGCGCACCATATGGGGTGCCGGGGATTGAACCTGGGTTGGCTACATGTAAGACTAGCCCCTTACTCACTGTACTGTCTTTCTGATTCCCCCATTCCACTTTTTATGGGGCTTGAGGGTTTTTCATTTGATTTTTTTTGAGCCCTACCTGGAGATGCTCAGGGGTTACTCCTGGCTCTACACTCAGGGACTATTCCCAGCTGGCTCCAAGGACATATGGAATGCTGGGGATTGAACCCTGGTCAGCCATGTGAAAGGCAAGCTCTTTCCCCACTGTACTGTGGCTCCAGCCCCTCTTGTTTGCCTTTTAAAGTAGAAGGAGGGGCTGGAGAAATAGCACAGCGGGTAGGGTGTTTGCCTTGCACGAGACCGACCTGGGTTCGATTCTCAGCATCCCATATGGTTCCCTGAGCACCGCCAGGAGTAATTCCTGAGTGCATGAGCCAGGAGTAACCCCTAAGCATCGCCGATGTGACCCAAAAAGCAAATAAATAAATAAATAAAGTAGAATGAGGTCCTACTGAGCCTGCTGACTACAGCTCTGGTCCTACCTTCTGTTCCCCCTTTCTCTCCTAGAGGCTAACTCCCGCTGTCAGACCCCCACCAAGCAGAAGGCCAGCCCGGCGCCCCCCCAGCTCTGTGTCGTTGAGGCACCCTCCGAGCCTGTGGAGTGGACGGGAGCTGAAGAATCCCTTTTTCGAGTCTTCCATGGCACTTATTTCAACAACTTTTGCTCCATAGCCCGGCTCCTGGGGACCAAGACGTGCAAGCAGGTACCAAGAGCTGGTGAGGGTCTTTCCATCCAGGGTGCGGTCAGCTCTTCTGGCCTCTGCTTGCCCAGGGAGTCTTACGAGCTCCTGAGCTTCCGTGTTCCTGAGCCAAGCAGAGGGTGAACCCCGAGACACGAGGACCCGTCAGGTGCCCAGTTCAGCCATGCCGGGAGACGCGGTTGCCTCCTGGCTTAATTCTTTCTCTGTATGTCTTGGTTTGGGCTCCCACCCTCAGGGTCCGTTCCTGGCTTAGAGGGGACTGTGAGGGGCTCAGATCCAAGCCTCCCATCACAGAGTGCCCGCTCCAGCCCTCTGAGCCATCTCCATTCTCCGTTCTGTCTCTCACCACTGTCTGACTCTTCCAGATGCTTCTACACTCTGCTGGCACCTCCTGTGGCTTCCTGCCAGTTTCCCTGAGTGTGGTCCCCTTTCCCGGGATGGCCTCACTCAGGGTCTCAGGGACATTCTCTCTTTTTTTTTTTTTTTTAATTTAAATTTTATTGAATCACCATGTGGAGGATTACATAATTCTCAGGATTATGTCAGTTATACAATACTCAAACACTCTTCCCTTCACTTGTGCCCATATTCCATCACCAACCACCCCATTATACCTCCCGCCCCCTCCCGTCCCCCCAGTCCCCGCCCTTGTAAGTGATAAGTTTCACTTCGTTTACGCTTTATCTTGGTTACAGTCCATGTTTCAAAGCATAACTCACTATTGTTGCTAGGGTTTCTCCCCAAAAAAGAATAAGACAGTCCCACTGTCAAGGAAGCATTTGATGGCTCTCCATTGCTGAGAATGTAGAGATATTAAGTCCCGCTGTTTGTTACATAACTTTTCTATATTTTTCCCCCCTCGTCCCGCGCCACCGAGATCACGCCTGTTTGATAATCACCACGCTGCCTGACAAAGGGAAAACAAACCAAACAAGATGGTTATTTCCCATCATCAGCCGGCGTGGGGCTCTGGCTTAGTTGATAGTCTGGTAGAATGTCTAACAGCAAGCAGTTTCTGGAACCAAAAGTAATACGCTGGTATCGGCCCCGGCTCGAGATTCCACCAGCGTCCTGCTGTTCCAAGTACATAATAATTTATTCCCTTGTATCCCATTCCCACGCCACCAGGTCCGTGTCAGCTTAATGGACATCATACTATGGTTAACGCCTCGGCACGTTTCTTCCCGAGAAAGAAGGATATTTCTTCTCAGCCGGCGTGGGGATATGGCTTAGTTCAGTCTATAGAGATGGCTACCACTTTGGTAGCCTTCAATATTTCAGCAAAAGACTTACTATTCTTTTTTTTTTTTTTTTTTTGCTTTTTGGGTCACACCCGGCGATGCACAGGAGTTACTCCTGGTTCTACACTCAGGAATTACTCCTGGCGGTGCTCAGGGGACCATATGGGATGCTGGGATTCGAACCCGGGTCGGCCGCGTGCAAGGCAAACGCCCTACCCACTGTGCTATCGCTCCAGCCCCAGACTTACTATTCTTGTTAGGATTTCCCACCAAAGTCCGACCCGTTAAAAGGGAACCATTTCATATTGGTGATGATTAAATGACAATAGGTTGCGCGGCCATGGCAGCGGCCTCGCGGCTTTGAATTTCTGTATAAAGTCCAGGGAAAGTACAGCCAGAAATTACATGTCGCTACAAACTTTAACCCTATTATGGTCCCCCCAAAGTCCAACCCATTACAAAGGAACCATTTCCTATTGCTGATGATTAGATGACACTAGGCTGCCGCGGCTGAGCGGTTTTGGGTTTCTATATAAAGTCCAGGGAAAATTCTGCCTAAAATTCTATCGCTACAATCTTTTACCCTTCAACAAAAAACTTAGTACTATTGTTTGGAGTTTCCCCCCATGGTAAGCCCTGCCAAAAAGGAACATTTACACGTTGCTGACAATCAAGAGATATTAGGTTATCGCAGCCGCGCGGTTTTGGATTTCTATATGAAGTCCAGGGAAAATTCTTTTGGTAATTGCATCACTCGCTGGCAGCACCTGGGCCAGAAGCTCCGAGCACACAGTTTGGAGGCATTTTGGGGGCGCCACTCGTGTCCAAAGTGGTTCAGTTGCCTCCGGGGTCGATCTAGCGCGGGGCTGGAAAGGAGCGTCCCCACAAGGCTCTGCGCTTAAATGTCGGCCGGTACAGGGCAGATCCGGAAGTCCCGCCCCATCGACTTTCCCGGGCTTCCTGCATAGTCTAAAAACCGGCTATAGCCTCGCTGCGTTCAAAAAGAGTTGAGAGAGAAAAGACCATACCCCGCCGGCAGCGCCTGGGCCAGAAGCTCCGAGCACACAGTTTGGAGGCATTTTGGGGGCGCCGCTTGTGTCCAAAGTGGTTCAGTTGCCTCCGGGGTCGATCTCGCACGGGGCCGGAAAGGCTCAGGGACATTCTCTTCCTCCTCCTCCGGTGCTCCTGGTCCCACAGCAGAAGCCCCGTCCTCCGTGTCCTCATTGCCTTTATCTCCCACCCTGGTGC
This sequence comes from Sorex araneus, assembly GCF_027595985.1. Taxonomy (NCBI): domain Eukaryota; kingdom Metazoa; phylum Chordata; class Mammalia; order Eulipotyphla; family Soricidae; genus Sorex; species Sorex araneus. The sequence goes on along the minus strand of NC_073304.1, from coordinate 219,846,999 downwards.
CTGACCCTGACCCTTTACGCTTAGGCCATTGCCAGAACCATGACTGGGGTGGTCTTCACAAGATGTTCTGGGGGCATCAGCCCATAGTGAGCAGACAGACTGAAGAACAGGACAGGAAGTCGGGTTTATTAGTGAGTTTTCTTTGTTTGGAATGGGGTCACACCTGGAGGTGCTCAGGGGTTACTCCTGGCTTTGCACTCAGGAATCACCCCGGCAGTGCTCAGAGGACCGTTTGGGATGCTGGGGATCGTACCCAGGTCGGCCTCGTGCAAGGCAGGTGCCCTACTCACTCTGCTGTCTCACTGGCCCACTTTTTTTTTATTGTCTAGTTTGGGGGCTATCCCAGCCTGTGCTTGGGGCCGACTCCTGGTCCATGGAGCTCTTGGCTCACATGTGAAGCAAACACCAGACCAGCTCGACGGCCCGGGGAGCCCATTTTTGGGCGGTTCTGCAGCAGAGACCAGAGCTTAAGCCATGCTTGCATGGCTCCTTCCCTCCCCTGACGCCTCTTCTTCATCCTTTAGCCACTGCAGACAGTGGCATCAGGCGCTCTGGAGCACATGCTGTTTCCCCAAGGCCCAGGGTCTACACGTAAAGGTCCGGGCGTACACAGAGCATGTCGTGTGGGCATTGATTCTGAGAATGTTAATCACTTTCACGGAATCTCAGGATGGCCTAGAACTGAAAAGGAAAGGAAGACCTTAAAACAATGCTCGGGGGGCTGGAGCGATAGCACAGAGGGTAGGGCGTTTGCCTTGCACGCGGCCGACCCGAGTTTGAGTTCCAGCATCCTATATGGTCCCCCGAGCACCGCCAGGAGTCATTCCTGAGTGCATGAGCCAGCAATAACCCATGTGCAACGCTGGGTGTGACCCAAAAAGAAAAAAAAAAAAACCAATGCTCGGGCTAGAGCTATAGCACAGCGGGTGGGGCATTTGCCTTGCACGCAATGACCCAGTTCAATCCCCGACATCCCATACGGTCCCCCAAGCACCGCCAGGAATGATTCCTGAGTGCAGAGCCAGGAGTAACCCCTTTGTGTCCCTGGGTGTGACCCCCCCCCAAAAAAAAACCAACAACAATGCTCTGTGAGACCATCCTGTTGAGTGGGACCCAGCCTGCCCTCCCCACGTAGCCCAGGCACTGTCACCATTGTACCAGCAGAGGGAGCTAAAGCTCAGCCCGCCGTGGTTGGGCTGTGCCGCTGGTTCCGGCTGGTTCTACAGCTGCTGAATGTTGTGGTTCCTGAGAAGACACAGGATATTGTTGGTCTAATGAACTTTCCTAGGGTTTGGTGGGAAGAGTTGAGGATGGAAGCTCCTGTGCGGGAAAGTGCTGCTCAGGATTCATGATCAGGGTGACACTGAAGCGTTAGGGCTGGGGATATGCTCCAAGGACTGGGTACCGGGCGCCCCAGAGATTGTACAGCGGGGAGGGCACTTGCCCTGCACGCGACCAATCAGGGTTTGGTCCCCAGCGTCCTGTATGATTCCCCAAGCCTGCCAGGAGTGATCCCTGAGTGTAGAGCCAGGAGTAAGCCCAGAGCATTGCTGGGTGTGACCCAAAAACCAGAGAGAGAGACGGGGGTGGGAGGGAGGAGTGTGGGGGAGGAGAGAGAGAGACTGGAGGCAGGGTAAGTCTACTGGGTGTGGCCCCGGAGAAGTCCCCTTTAAGTGGACTGTGGTGGAGAGATACTGATACTTGGGTTAGAGGGTGGTCACTTCCATTTTGAAGAAATGTGAAATTATACCCTTAAAACACTTAACAGTCTAAACACAAACCAACATTGCCTCATTTAAAGAAAAAGCGGGAATGGTGACGGGAGGAAACAACCATGAGGCAGAGATAGGACTCGGCAGTTGGGCCCATGGCTTATGTGTATGAGGCTCTGGGTTCAATCCTCGGCTCTGCCAAAATAAAAACAAAACATTTAAAAAAAAATTTGAAAAAAAAAATCTCACTTCAGAGCCCAGTGGCCCTCCCTGACCGGTCCGTCAGCTGCCGGGACCCTCCTGGCCGCCTCTGGCCTGGTGACTGGTCTGCCCGTCGGAGCCCTGTGCTCGGGGAGTGACAGGCGCTGTCTGCTCTCTCTCCCAGGTCTTCCAGTTTGCCGTCAGAGAATCTTTGATCCTGAAGCTGCCAACCGACGAACTTACGAACCCTTCACAGAAGAAGAAAAGAAAGCACAGGTCAGAGTTGGACTGAGGATGCCCTTTCTCTTTCTCCTTCTCCAGGTGGCGATTATACCCTGCTCCCAGCTCTCGTGCTCCGGGCTCCCTCCCAGGATGCTCAGGGGCCCGTGCAGTGCTGCGAGCTTGGCGTCCCACAGGCAAAGCCTGTGACCTCGGCGTCTCCTGTGTAATCTCTAACCCAAATATTTTATTTTAGTCACAGCGGCTCAGTGCTCAGGGAACTGGCAGTGCTGAGACTCGAACCCGAGCTTCTGGCACACAGAGCCTATATTTAAGTCTCTTGCAAAGGACTTTCTGTGGCCACACTGTTCCCCTGTGTCTGACCTCCCCGTGGACTTCCTCTCTGCCTCCTTCTTAGCCACTGCCCCTCAGCCTGGCCTTGTGCAGCCTTGGGCCAGTGTCCTCCGGCTCCCTGACCAGCCTTTCCCATCCCTACATGCTATGGACCGTGAGGGACTCTGGTCACTTTACTGGCCATTTAAACCCCTGGACAGTAGGAGCCAGGAGTAAGCCCTCTCTGGTTGTTTTTTTTGCTGGGGTGGGGGCATACGTAAGCTTAGAGCTTACTCCTGATTCTGCTCAGGAACCACTCCTGGTGGGATTCAGGAACCATCTGGGGTGCCGGGATCAAACCCAGGTTGGCCACATGTAAGGCAAGTGCCATACCTTATACTATAACTCTGGCCGCAAGAATTACCCTCTTAACTTCACCTTGAGGCCATTTTTTTTTTATTATTTTGGTGTGGTTCGTTTCCAAAATGAAAAGAATCCCCCACTCTCAACTCTGACTAGAGGTGTTTGTTTTTACTTCTAAATTACATAATTACATAATAACAACGTTTCCTAGTAAGCCTTTGCTAGGGCTTGGAGCTTTCTTTAAAAATGTGCTATTCCGGGCCAGAGAGATAGCGTATGAGGCGGAAGCGTGTGTTCCGAGTGCAGGAGGCCCAGGTCAGATTCCCAGCACCGCAGGTCACGCTGAGCACTGCCAGCAAACCCGGCCCCAAAGCAGACCAACAGAATTGGGGCGGGGGGGGGGGGGGGGAAGGCGGCGGTTTAAGCTACACTCAGGGGTGCCCAGGGCTACTCCTGGCTCTGTTCGGCCTCAGTGGTGCCAGGGTGCCGGGAGCTCAAACCCGGGTCAGCTGCAAGCATGGCCAGCACCTTTCCCCCTGTGCTCACCCCCTGGACCCCAACAGAACATGGTTCCCCAGGGCCGTCCCCCGTGGGAGGAAGGAACTGACCCAAGGGCCTCCTGAAGCCTCTCCTTTCAGTTTCATCGCTCGGAGCAGATTACTCACGTTCCTTCCCACTTCTTCATCTCGAAACTCCCCCAGATCCCCCCTTCTCAGCCGCGCTGTGATAGACCCACTCGGGGCTTGGGCCTTGTTCTTCGTCTTTTCTCTCTCTTGGGACAGTGGGTGGTTCAGGTTTGCATCTTTTTTAAATTTATTTATTTATTTATTTATTTTTATTTTATTTTATTTTCTCTTATTTAGTTTTTTGCTTTTTGGGTCTCACCCGGCAACGCACAGGGCTGACTCCTGGCTCTGCACTCAGGAATCACTCCTGGCGGTGCTGGGGATACCATATGGGGTGCTAGGAATCAAACCCGGGTCAGCCGCGTGCAAGGCAAACGCCCTACCCGCTGTACTATCGCTCCAGCCCCTATTTATTTTTTTAATTAGTGAGTCACCGTGAGGGTACAGTTACAAATTTACCCATCTTCATGCTTGTGTTTCCCTCGTATAGTGTTCGAGAACCCATCCCTCCATCAGTGTCCATTCTCCACCACCAATGAACCCAGTATCCCTCCCACCCTCCAGTCCCCTCCGCCCCCCCACCCCACCCCGCCTCTGTGGCAGGGTATTCTATTTTGTTCTCTCTCTCCTTTTGGGTGTTGTGGTTTGCGATAGGGGTATTGAGTGGCCATGCATCTTGTGGTCGCAGCCGGCCGACAGGATTTGGGAGGGCCTCTGGCTCCAAGCAGGGCGTTTCGGGAGGGTGGTCTCCTGCCATCAGATCTGACCCAGCCTGGGGCAGCACTGACCCAGCCCCCACCCCGTCTCTCCCTTGCAGGCTGTGGGCCGCGCACTGCAGGAAAATCCAGCTGAAGAAAGGTCAGTCTCCCCGGGCCAGGCCCCTTTGCCCCTCGGCCCTTCGGCTCGAGGTCTCACCGAGCTGCCCCCATCCCGGCCTACTTGCAGCTGCCTGTGGTGACAGAGCGGGGCCCCTGTGAATCGTAGCTTCCTCTGCAGGCCTGACTCCACGCAGCTTCTCGCTGCAGACCTCTCAGGAGGCAGAGCCCAGGCCTCATGCCTCCGACTGTCAGACGGTGCCATCTGCCAGCTTCTGGACTCTGTGCCATGTGCAGCCCGGGCAGCCCCGGGCCATTTTCACTCTCCGCCCTCCCCCCTCCCAGGCAGAGCATCCCCTTTCTGGTCACAGTGCGGCCGAGCCGCCTCTCACTAGAGGGAGGGGACACTTCAGGGACACGGCAGCACCCCGGTGCCTCTCTGCTCTCTCCTAGACAACAACTCCACGCAGGTGTACAACTACCAGCCCTGTGACCACCCGGACCGCCCCTGCGACAGCACCTGCCCCTGCATCATGACTCAGAATTTCTGTGAGAAGTTCTGCCAGTGCAACCCAGACTGTAAGAGTCCCGGCCTCGCCCCCAACCGTGGGCCAGCCCCCCTCGACACCTCCCCTCCCGGGCCCCAGCCCCCCCCACTTCCCCTCCCGGGCCCCGGCCCATGGGCCTTCTCATTTTCTCTGCTATGCTCGTGAGTGTCCTGCAGCGGAAACTGAGGGGTTGGGTATCTGGGAAGGGCATTTCTTCCAAATCCTGAGGGAGCACTGGGGAGCGAGCACTGGGTAGGGCACACGCCGAGTACCTTGAGCACTTCTGGGCTGCGGCAGTGACTCCTATTTAAAGAAAAAAAAATCAAAAAACAGTCTGAAGCACGCGAGTCTAAAAGTAAGAGTCGGGGCTGGAGAGAGAGTCCCACGGGGAGGGCACTTGTCTTGCCCACAGCGAACCCTGGATCCATTCCCAGATCCTCCACGTACGGTCCCCCGAGCTCCACCAGGAGTGATCCCTGAGTCACACCGTAGTCCCTGGGCACTGCCCATATCACCCCCCAAACAAGCAGGAACTAGAAAAGGAAATAAAAGTAGCAATTACACAGCAAGTGGTTTCACAGTCAACCCCCCCCCCCCACACACACACACACTCTCCTGACACCCTCCCCCGGCCCCAGGCTGTCCTTCCCAGCCTCCTTAGGGCACGTCTCTGAGCGTGCTCACTATGGACTGGGTTGTGGCATTTTGGCGTCTGCAGAGCTTGCAGCGCTCAGCGGACGGCTGTGCTGGAGCTGCCCCTCGCCCTGGCAGATACCAATCTGTGCCTGGGCTGAGGGCGCCGAGCCAGGCAGGCAGGAGGCCCGGAGCGGATGCGCTCTGCTCTCAGAATGACTGTTGTTTTGGTAGTGAGGATGAGCGAGTCAAAAGCACAGATTCTTTCCCCCTCCTTTGTTTAAACTGTGGTTTTGACAGAGTTGTTCATGATGTTCCAGGCATTCACTCTTCCAGCCCCTATCCCCCTACCACTGTCACCTTCCCGCCATCATTGTCCCCATTTTTCCAACCACCCCTCAAGCCTGCCCCCATCGCAAGCCCAAAATAATTCATTTTATATTGCTTGTTACCACTAAATGTGGATTATTTTAAAAAATACTTCAGTAAGGGAAACCTGTAAGGACTGGGGTCTCGCCCTGGGAATGTCCAGTCCTTGTCAGAGGGTTTGCTAAGCCGTTGATGCTAGTTGAGCCTTCTGTGTGAATGTGTTTGTAAGCTGGCTTCTGCATTACGTTCCCATCCAGTCTGGTGAAAAGCACAGATTTTATTTTCTCTGGGGCACCATCTCCCTCCCTTCCAAATTCCACCATCACGGGGCAGGGAGAGCGCCGATGGGGAAACATCTCGGTAGCGGATTCTGCTGTTCTCACTCTGGCGTGAATGTGGAGAGGCGCTTGGCCTTTTCCCGAAGAATTTACTGAGGAGGCTTCTCTGGGGAGCAGCCTCGACTCTGTCACTGTTTCTTCCCCCGACTTCCCTGCAGTCAGCAACCTCCCTGCCCCCCACCCCCCTTCACCTGCTTCTCTCCTCACCCCCCTGTCACGCCCCCCTACCCCCCAGGCCAGAATCGCTTTCCTGGCTGCCGCTGTAAGACGCAGTGCAACACCAAGCAGTGTCCCTGCTACCTGGCCGTGCGGGAGTGTGACCCCGACCTCTGTCTCACCTGCGGCGCCTCCGAGCACTGGGACTGCAAAGTGGTTTCCTGCAAAAACTGCAGCATCCAGCGGGGTCTCAAGAAGGTGAGGGGATTTCTCGGGGGGGGGGGACACAGGCCCGATTGAGAGGTGAAGACCCCTTGGGCAGCCTCTCCCCGCCTGGTCCTCCCCAGCGGTGGACGTGAAAGGACGTTTAGGCCAACTGTCAGAGACTCACATTTGGGGCTGGAGCAATAGGACAGCAGATTAGGCCCTTGCTTTGCATGTGTCTGACCCAGGTTCGATGCCCGGCACCCCCTATGGTCCTGCTGAGCACAGCCAAGAGTGGTCCCCGAGCACGGAGCCAGGTGTAAACCCTGAGCATGGCCCCACAACCAAAGAATAAATAAAAAGACTCATATTTAAGGAGTCAGTCGAGTTCTCTGGGAGAGATTAGAAAAGTGACCCTGGCTGAGGGTCAGAGGTGGCACGGCGGGCAGGGCGCTTGCCTGGCTCACAGTCCACCCAGGTTTGATCCCTGGCACCACACAGTCTCCCAAGCCCTGCCAGGAGTGGTCCCTGAGCACAGAGCCAGGAGTAAGCCCTGCGCATCGCTGGGTGTGGCCCCCCACCCCCACCTCCCTCCTAAAAGAAGTGACGCCTTGAGCTGGCCAGACTGAGCCAACAGCTGAGGAGGTGCCAGCCCAGGTGGTGGCAGTTTCTACTGGGCCCATGCGTGGCGGTGAATTCCCCGCCTTGAGAAAGAGCCCGAGTTTCCTTCCCCGCCCGGCCTGCTTTCCCTCCCGCCAGAGCAGGTTGGCTGAGGCCTCCTAAGTTTTCAGATCCTCTTTGCAGTTTCTTCCGACCCCGCCCCACCCCATGTGCACAGCCCGCTCACGGCGGTGTGACTCCCCCTCTCCCCCAGCACCTGCTGCTGGCTCCCTCGGACGTGGCCGGATGGGGCACCTTCATCAAGGAGTCGGTGCAGAAGAACGAATTCATTTCCGAGTACTGCGGTGAGGTGAGCGCCACGGGCTTGGCCCGCGGGTTTCTGGGGAAGCGCCGCCGAGAAACCCCAATTTTCTGTGGGCCAGACGCCTGCGAATTAATCTCTAAATAACTCATCTGAGTTCTCATGTGGCCTCCTGGGGGATCCCACAGCCTGATTTGTAATCCTGAAACCGCTCTGCCGTGAGGGCTGGAGGTGGGGGGGTGGGGGGATGCCGCCCTGAGGCTGCCTGCCTGCCGGAGTTGCCGATTCCTCTCTCCCGACTCTCGTCAGGGTGCTCAGTAAGCACCTCTGGGTGACGCCGCTCCGCCCGGGCATGTGCAGGGTCAGGGCACTGTCCCCCCGTGGACAGCCTCACCCAGCTCCTTGCTCCTCTGTCTCTCTGCAGCTCATCTCTCAGGATGAGGCTGACCGGCGGGGGAAGGTCTATGACAAATACATGTCCAGCTTTCTCTTCAACCTCAACAACGGTGCGGACCCCCTCAGGCTCGCCCTCCTCTCTCCCCCCTCTCCTCCCAAGGTGGTCTCAGGCAGGTTTTCCTCGCATAAGTCCAGATTCAGGTCAGCCTGGAATTTTCTAGCAGCCTCCTAGAACAAGGCGGTGAGCAAGGGCGCTCCCGTACCATGAGCCCGAGTCCACGGGCTTTGGGGGCGTCTCCATGTCTGGGTTGTTGGCCATGGAAGCGCCGAGGTTTCAGAGACCGCCCTGCCCAAGGCCGGAGCAATGGTACAGCGGGGAGGGCATTTGCCTTACACGTGGCCGACCTGGGTTCCATGTCTGGCACCACATATGGTCCCCCGAGCCCACCAGGAGCGATCCCTTAAGTGCAGAGCCAGGAGTGAGTCTTGAGTGCCACTGGGTATCACCCCCCACAAAATACACCCCCAAAACATCTCCCTGTCCAGGGGGACAAGGGGTTCATAGTTCAAGCAAGGAGAAGGGACCCCAGTGGAGAACTCCCACCTGAACCTGAATTTTTGTTCTGGTTTTGTTTGGGGGCCACACCAAACCCAGCAGCGCTCAGGGCTTCCTCCTGGCTCTGCACTCGGAGATCACTCCTGGCAGGGTTGGGGGACCATACGGGGTGCTGGGGATCCAACCCAGATTGGCTGCGTGCAAGGCAGGCAACCTCCCGGCCAGCTCCCTCCCCGCTGCTCCGCTGCTCAGGCCCCCCTGAGGTTTTCTGAATGCACCCTGGCCCCTGGGATTGTGTGTGTGATGCCTGGGGCGCCCACTTCCGGCTGTGCTCTCACACTTGCTTCTAGTGCTCTCCAGGGGCTGCGCACTCTCAGTGGTGGCTCTTGCACACGCTTGCTCTTGGTACTCCGGAGATGGCACTTGGTTGTGGCAGTGGGGATGTCCAGAAGCAGAGCTGCTGGGCTCGTGCTCGGGCCTGCGGGCCCGTGTAGGCGACTGGGTTCTCGGCCTCATCGGCCTCCCTTAAACGACCGGGTGAGCTCGTCGCAGGCCCCTCTTCTGAATTCTGCTTTGTTGCTGTTTGTTTGGGTCGCAGCCAGCAGTGATCGGGGTTTACTCCTGGCTCTGCTCTCAGGAATCACTCCTGGCCGTGCTCGGGAACATAGGGGATGCGGGGATTAAACCCTGGTTGGCTGAATGTTGGGATTGTGTGTGTGATGGCTGGGGCGTGGGTCCCCACAGGCAAGTGCCCTAATCCCTGTGCCACTGTACTCATTGTGGCTCCAAGCACACCTGCGTTCTCTTTTGTTTCATTTTGTGTTTTGTTTTTCGGGCCACACCCAGCAGCGCTCTGGGGTTCTTCCTGGCTCTGCACTCGGAATCACTCCTGGCAGTGCTCAGGGCCCATCTGGGATGCCAGAGGTCGAACCCGGGTTGGCCATGTGCAAGGCAAATACCCTCCCTGCTTTGTCATCTCTTCAGCCCCAGCATCTGAATTCTTTTTTTTTTTTTTTGCTTTTTGGGTCACACCCGGCAATGCACAGGGGTCACTCCTGGCTCATGCACTCAGGAATTACCCCTGGTGGTGCTCAGGGGACCATATGGGATGCTGGGATTCGAATCCGGGTCGGCCGCGTGCAAGGCAAATGCCTACCCGCTGTGCTATCACTCCAGCCCCAGCAGCATCTGAATTCTTATGTCACTTACTTTCCTGCCCCGCCCCCACCCCCTTTGGCAGGCTGATCTATCTTTGAAATTTCTCATAAAATGTCTATGATTGTTTAAATAATTTTTAATTCAGAGTCCAGAGCAGTAGTACAGTAGGTAGGGCATTTGCCTTGCTCACAGCCTGCCGGGGTTCAATCCTCAGCATCCCATGTCATCCCCGAGCACCTCCAAGTGTGTTTCCTGAGTGCAGAGCCAGAAGTGTGCCAGTTTCTCAGGCAGTTTGTGAGCGTCGCCTGGTGTGTCCCTCAATTCCTTTTTTTTTTTTTTCAATTCAGATCCCAGAAACTGTGGTGTGCTCACTGTCTTCTTTGTATTTATGTTCTACAGATTTTGTGGTGGATGCTACCCGCAAAGGAAACAAAATCCGATTTGCAAACCATTCAGTGAATCCCAACTGTTACGCCAAAGGTGGGTTCCCGGTGACCAGGGAAGTGGGGTGGGGGCTGTGGCTGTTCAGGTCTTCTGACTTCTAGCCCGTATTCAGCATGTGTCTTATCCATGTGGAAGCATGGAGAATAGCAAGGGACATGGCTCTGTGCCTCTTGCTCTCACTGTTGCAGTCTTGGTTCGTTGGCTACATTGTCAACCGTTTCCCACAGATGTGAGTCTTTTAAGCTCTGTCCCCCACTCCCTGTAGTTAGAATAACAGATCCGAAACCAGAGAGGCCACTACTCCCTGATGGCTTTCTGGGCCACACCCTGCCGCGCTCAGGGCTTACTCCTGGCTCCTGCTCAGGGGTCACTCCTGGTGGGCTCAGGGGACCCACGTTGGCCGAGTACCAGGCAAGCGCTCTAATTCCCCTTCATTTACGTTTCACTGGAGCCTGCAGGCCACCATGATTGAGGTGGGCTTGGCGGGGCACCTGGCCCTGCCTCTTCTCTTTGCAGTGGTCATGGTGAACGGGGATCATCGGATTGGGATCTTTGCCAAGAGGGCAATTCAAGCTGGGGAAGAGCTTTTCTTTGACTACAGGTGAGGCAGCTGGCAGCGCTTCTCGGGAGGCGGCCCTGGAAGCAGGCGTGGAGGCACGTGGTGGCCGGCTCAGGCCTGGGGCTGGGGCGGGGGGGGGGGGGGGGGCGTGGCCTGGAGGAGGGACTCTCCCAGCCAGCTCGGGGCTCCCGGCTCTGTGCTCTGGGACCCCGGAAGTGGGCGCCAAGAAAACTGCGGCTGGGGAGGGAAGGCAGGTCTGCTGCTTCACTCCCAGAGGCCTTGACCCTGACCTGCCTCCCCCCCTGCCCCTGCTGCCCTCCACAGGTACAGCCAAGCAGACGCCCTCAAGTACGTGGGGATTGAGCGGGAGACCGACGTCCTTTAGCCCTCCGGGGTCCCCCGCCAGCGCTGTGGTAGCGGCACTGTCTCTGCTTTCCTGCCCCTCCCCACCCCTGCTGGACTTTCCCGCACTGTCCCCGCTAAGTGACCCCACCACCGCCTCTGCCCTGAGTGTGGACAGAAAGACGGCGACAGAGGCAGCCAGGGCCGGTCCCCTCAGAGGGGACCCAGGACCGCAGGCCCCCGAGGACTGATGCTGCGCAGGCTGTGACTGTTGAAGGGACTGTTGGCTTCAGCCTGGAGTTTCGGCTCCGTGGGGCCAGAGGCCTGCGGCCGGGGTTCCCGCACACCTCAGAGAGGCCTGGTTCCAGGCCAGCCTGAGCTCGGAGGGCAGCGGGTCGTGCCTCTGCCTTCCGGACAGGGTTCGGCTGGGAAGAGGGTTCTGAGCGGGCTCTGAGCGCAGCCTCGAGGACCAGGGGAAGGAGAGCTCAGGCCGCCCTGCCACCGCGGAAATGGCAGGAGACGGCGCCGAGTGGGCCCCTGAGACTCGGAGCCCCCTTCCCAGCCCACTCGGGTGCACGTGCCACGCCTCTCAGCGCCTCCCGGAGCGCTGCCCTTCCCCTGCTCGGCCTGCCTCTGGGGCCCAGCAGGTGCAGGAGGGGGACTCTGAGCACTTCCCCAGACGGAGTGGTTCCCGCCTCTCCGCGCTGGGCCACCTCTCTGCTGAGCGTGGAGGCGGGGCCCGGGTCCCAAGGGCATCATGCATGCAGGGCAGACTGACCTCGATGTCTGGGGTATTGGGGCGCAGCAGCCAACCAGCTGTGCCAGTCTGCGGTGCCCAGAAAAGCACTTTATTTCTTTCAGAAGGTGGAACTTGAGTCACGGTCTCTGGGGTCCCTGGTAAATAGACCCCGTTCCCGAACGAGGAGCACGTGTCTCCACCAACACTGCTCATTTCCCAGGGGGGCAGGAAGCACCGGTGGCTGCAGGACCAAGCCTGAGAGCTGCCCACGTGGCCGTGGCCAGATGCTGAGCTGGCAGCAGGGCGGGCACGGGACCGGCCAGGGTGTGGGCAGGTGCCGACAGCGAGAGGCTGTGCCAGGGAGCAGCTCTCCCTTCTCCGGGCAGCTGGAGCCTCTCCGCCCTCCGCTCTACCCTCTTCTCCATGCCACCAAGCTGGGACTCAGGGTTTTCGTGGGGCATGCACATACACACACTCACACCCACACATACACACTCTCACACATACACATACACTCACATACGCACACACACATACACTGAAACACACATGCACACGTAGACACACATACACAGCACACACCATACACATCCGGTCACACACATACACACACACACACACGTACACATACACCCACACGCTCACGCCGACAGTCACACACACTCCTCTCCCAACCTCACTGGCGGGTACTCAGCACCAGCTCCTGGCAGACCCTCTCCCTGCCCACTGGTTCCTGCCCCATGGGGGACCTGGTCCCTGTATCTGCTGTGCTTTGTATCATTGCCAGCAGGGGGACACCCTCCTGGGTTGGGGGCTCCGGGTTGCTTGTAAATCATAGGGGAAGCCCCGAGACACGGAGGAGGAGCAGTGCGGCTTGGAGAATGAGGGGCTGTCCGCAGAGCAGGTGACGAGCAGATGACACGGGCCTGGGGGAGGCTGGCCTGGCCCCCACCGCCCTGGGTGACCCGTTCAGACCACTCACACTCCCGTCCCCTCCCCCTGCCGCCTGCTGCTTGAATGGTGACGGTGGGGTGCCCCCTCCCCAGGAGAGCCCGGCTGCCGCCCTGTGGCGCTATTGCAGCTACTCTCACGCACTTTAAAGCCCAATGGCTTGTGACCTCTTCTCTGAATAAAGTGGTAGAATCCATTTCGGGTGTTGCTTACTGTGTGCTGTGGGACCGCAGGCCCTAGGATGGAGGTGCCGGGGCAGCTGGGGCAAAGGTCACTATCCCGATTTCCCCACTGACCCCTGGCTACATCATCCAGGAGGTGATGGACTGGGCGGGAACCAACCGGGCTCGTGGTCCCTGAGGTAAGGACGCTGAGGGCTCCCCGAGGAAATCCCCTAGCCCTCTGATTTGTTTCTTTCCGGTCACGCCACTTCTCTGCCACCTGAGCGCAGCGCCAGCCACCACACAGACCCGGGCTCTGCCTCTCGGCTTTATTAGAACAGCTCCGAGTTGGAGCGGAGCTTCAGAGCAGGGGCCGGGCTGGGCGGGCCGCAGACCCCCTTCCCGACACAGGAGCAGCAGTCTGGACAGTGGGCACGGCACAGGACAATCATGGATTTTTTTTTTCTCTTTTATATATAAACTGATGTTTAAAAAAAATTAGTTAATATAGAGTGTTTCTCTAGGGAGGGGCTTTGCAACAACAAGTATACAAAGAAAGTGACGACGACCTGGGCAAGCGCAGCAGCATCTGAGCAGAGGGAAAAAGGCTCCGCATGCAGGGGGGGCCGAGCCTGCAGACAGGCACCCGGGTGGTTGCATATCTTGGAAGAGGGAGGAGAGTAGAGGGCAAGCAGGTCAGGGTCTGCATCTTTTCTCTCTACATCGCAAGGTTTTTTTTGTTTTTTTCTTTTTTATGGCTTTGGCTAAAGCGTGTGAAGCAGCGGAGGTACTAAAGTGCTAAACTGAGGCCTCGTGGTCTCTGTTAAAAAAAAGGAAAAGGGGGTAGGAGGGAAGAGCAGAGAAGACCCCCTAACTGTCCGGCTGAGTAGAAGCAGATGGAGGACGTTCTGCGGGGCAGAGGGGAGGCTAGGAGATGGGATTTAGCAGCCTCCTCCCCCCACCTCATGCCCCTGCGCACCCCTGCAACTCCTCACATCTGTTCCTGCTGAGTGAGACCCCGTGTTTGCAGGAGGCAGTTCACCTCCCCTGCGCTCTGCTGGGACCGTGGCCGCAGCCGGGAGGGAGGCGCACCGGGGCCTTCTCGGCTTCCTCTTTGGGGACAGGCAAACAACCAGGAGCTGGGAGCACGGGGACAGGCAGGACATTGGTTTAGGCAGTGAGGCTCGGCTCTACCCACCAGACCTGGCAGGAGGGGGCTCTCCTCTGGATGAGCAGAGCCAGCTACAAGGAGCCCGATGTCCCTGCTGGGGGCGGGGGAGGGGTGGGACTCATGGGGTCAGAGGAGACGGACTAGTTCTTCCCCTGGTTCATTCAGACCTGGACTCCTCCAGGATCTGTGGAAGGTTTTGTTCCCGAGGGACTAGAACTGGGGCGGGGGCTGGGGCCGGGGCCGGTGCAGGGGCCGGGGCAGGGGCAGGGGCTGGAACTTCTGTGGGGGCTGGTGTAGGAGCGGGCGCCTGGGCAGGCCCCGAAGTCGGGGGAGGTTTGCCGCCAGGTTGGTAATCGTGGGTGGCCTTGGGCTCGTTGGTGTGGTAGGAGCCCTTGTAGCGATGGTTCTGTAGGTAGAAGAGCACCAGCATCCCCACCAGCCCCAGCAGCAAGAAGGCCACCAAAACTGAAAGGGAAGAACGGAACGGTTCAGCTCAGCTGGGTGGGAGGGGCTGGGGGTCAGTGGTGGAGGGCTGGGGACCCAGGGTGGTGGCGTCAGAGATGGAACATTATATGCCTGAAACCCCCCTGTAAACCACTACATAAATCATAGTGCTTAAAATTTTTAAAAGATGTAAGAACAGGGACTGGAGCGATAGCACAGCAGGTAGGGCATCTGCCTTGCACACAGCCGACCCGGGTTCGAATCCCAGCATCCCATATGGTCCCCTGAGCACCACCAGGAGTAACCCCTGTGCATCACCTGAGTGCTCCTGAGTGCAGAGCCAGGAGTAACCCTTATGCATCACCAGGTGTGACCCAAAAATTAAAAAAAAAAAAAAAGATGTAAGAACATTTCAAGGGGCCAGAGAGGTAGTACAGTGGGTAAGGCACTTGCCTTGCATGTGGTCAACCAGGTTTCGATCCCGGGCACCCCATAGGGTACCCTGAGCAGAGCCAGGAGTGATTCCTGAGTGCAGATCAGGGAGTAACCCCTGAGTATCACCGAGTGGGACCCAAAACTAAAATAATAGTTTGAGATGGCCATTTGTGCACAGACACGTGTCCTTTTGGTGGAAAGAAAACACCACAGCAGCTCCATGGCCATGTCAAGTTTTTTCCTAAGCGTCAGTAGGTCTGAACCTTGCTCATCCTCTGCCATCTTATTTTTCGGGGCAGGAGGCTTCCCCAGGGGCTGGAGTGATAGCACAGCGGGTGGGGCGTTTGCCTTGCACGCAGCCAACCGGGGTTCTATTCCCAGCATCCCATATGGTCCCCTGAGCACCACCAGGAGTAATTCCTGAGTGCAGAGCCAGGAGTAACCCCTGTGCATTGCCAGGTGAGACCCAAAAAGCAAAAAAAAAAAAAAAAAAAGAGGCCTCCCCAGCCAGGCTAGCTGTGAGGGGCACCCAGCACAGCCAGCAGTTTCCATTCTCAGCCCCTGTAGGGCCAAGGGTGAAACAGGGGTTTCGTGCATCCGATGCCTGCATTCCAGCCCTTGGCGCTGTGTCCCATTCCCAAGCTCGCTCTCTTTCTCCTTGTTTCTTTTTTGGGCCATACCTGCCTGTTATTACTCCTGGCTCTATGCTCAGGGATCACTCCCGGCAGATGGGAGAGATGAGGCGACCATAGAGGGTGTCAGGGATCAAACCCAGGTGGGCCATGTGCCAGGCAAGAGCCCCACCTGCTGTGCTATCTCCCCTGCTCTCCAATCCCTGTTCCTAACACTACTTCCACACCCCAGGGAACCAGCCCCTGTCCTCCTCCCTCACCCTCGGGTCCATAGTGATACCTCAGTTAAAAGTCTCCAGTCCAGGGGGCTGGAGTGATAGCACAGCGGGTAGGGCGTTTGCCTTGCACGCGGCCAACCCAGGTTCGAATCCCAGCATCCCATATGGTCCCCTGAGCACCGCCAGGGGTAATTCCTGAGTGCAGAGCCAGGAGTAACCCCTGTGCATCGCCAGGTGTGACCCAAAAAGCAAAAAAAAAAAAAAAAAAAAAAAGTCTCCAGTCCAGGGGCTGGAGCAATAGCACCGTGGGTAGGGTGTTTGCCTTGCACGCGGCCGACCCGGGTTCGATTCCCAGCATCCCATATGGTCCCCTGAGCACCGCCAGGGGTAATTCCTGAGTGCAGAGCCAGGAGTAACCCCCGTGCATCGCCAGGTGTGACCCAAAAAGCAAAAAAAAAAAAAAAGTCTCCAGTCCAACCCTGTTCTTCCATCAGCCCCGGGGCGGGGGAAGCGGGGAATGGGGTGGGTCTGGGTGGGAGCGGGCAGGATGACGGGCGATGACCAGGGCTACTCACAGCCTAGAAGTATGGCCACCCATCCATCATCGTGGTAGTACGGGAAGTCTGGGGGGAGAAAGCAGCACTCATGAGGAGAAAGGCCACGTTAGCCATGCCCCACACCCTCCCACCATCCCCCAGCCCGCCTCCACCCAACCCTGGGGTCGTCTGTGTCCCGGGCACCGACCTGGGGGCAGATACCAGGGGTCCAGCTCAGGCGGCACCTCTGAGACCAGACGTGGCATGGCACCACAGTTAGACTCCGACAGCTCTCCCTGCACCCGGAGGGCCTCGGCCAGCTCGGCCGTCATGGGGCGCGGGCTCCGGAAGTGGGTCTTGAGCGGAGCCACGTTGTTGAAGCGCACGCCGGAGAGGCATCCCGAGAAGCCCGGGGTGTTGTAGTGCTGGATGTCCGGATCAATGGCGCCCGTCTCTGCGGGCCAGGGAGGGGGCGTGGCTCACTCTGGCCCCGGCCCCAGCAGCCAGGATTCCCCCACCCCTCCCCTCCGTCACTTTGGTGCCGGGCCCTGCCACTCTCCCCGCCCACGAAGCCCACAGCTTACCCATGACACGCCCAAGATACAAAGCCTTGGGTGAGTCCAGCTGGCTGTCCACCAACAAGGAGAACTTCTGTTCGGTTAGCGGGAAGTAGTCCACCTGGGGATTGGGGCAGGGGGAGAAAAGGGGCCAGAGGCAGCTGGAACCAAGACGGCACAGCGACTCTAGGGCTGTGCTAAACGAAACTGAAAAAAAAGAGTCGGGTAGAAAGACCGCACAGGGCTTGAGGCACTCGCTCTGTGGCCAGTTCAATCCCCAGCCTCGCATCGGGTTCCCCTGAGCACAGCCCAGAGTGACCGCTGAGCACAGGCATAAGCGCTGAGCACTGCCGGGTGTGGCCCCGACACCTCAAAAATAAGAACAAGGAAAATAAAGTAGAGGTGCCACCCGATGAACCCTCGATCCGTCCTAGGTGATCAGCCAGAGCCCAGACCTAACATTTGGCAATTCAGAACTTGGTCCTGAGGGATGTGTGCAAAGGCTTAAAGGGCTGAGGCACACGTTTTGCCCAAATTCTGTCTCTGGAACCACATGGACCCCGAGTACGGCCAGAAGTGATCCCAAGCACAGTGGCAGGAGCAGCCCCTGAGCATTGCTAGGTGTAGCCCCCAAACAACAACTTACGGGTTGTTTTTTTTTTTGGGGGGGGGAGGGAGGCTCTAGACCACATCCAGCAGTGCTCAGGGATCACTCCTGGCGGTGCTCAGGAGACTATGTGGGAGGCCGGGGACCCAACCTGGGTCAGCCACATGCAAGGTAAATGCCTACCCACCGTATCATCTCTCCAGTCCCAACAACATAATTTTTTTTTTTTTGCTTTTTTTGGGTCACACCCGGGGCAATGCACAGGGGTTACTCCTGGTTCTACACTCAGGAATTACTCCTGGCGGTGCTCAGGGGACCATATGGGATGCTGGGATTCAAACCCGGGTCAGCCGCGTGCAAGGCAAACGCCCTACCCGCTGTGCTATTGCTCCAGCCCCCCAACAACATAATTTTTAATGAATAAAACTTTGGTTGTTTTGTTTTATGTTTTGGGGCCACACCCGGCCGTGCTCAGGGTTTACTCCTGCTGTGAGCTCAGGGGGCACTTCTGGTGGTGCTTGGGGACCCTCTGGGATGCCAGGGACAGAACCCAGGTGCAGCATGTGCAAAGCAAATTCCCTCCCCTCCGTACCATCTCTCAGTCCCCTGTTCTGCCTTTTGTCGATACTCAGGGCTTACTCCGGCCTCTGCACTCAGGAATCACTCCTGCTGAGCTGGGGGGACCGTCTGAGGTGCTGGCGATGGAACCCGAGTCAGCCACGGGCCAGGCCAATGCCAGGCCAATGCCCTACCCACTGGACTATCTCTCTGGACCCAAAACTTTGTTTTCTGAGCAATGTCTTTGTGGCTTACTGCTGGTTTGGGGAAGGCCATTTTACTGAGTCCATTTTCTGTGTTAGCCGAATGAGACAGGGGACACTCTGTCTACCTGAGCCACCCCAGGGTGCTGCGGGGGACACAGGAGCCGCTGTAAGCTGGCATGTGCTCTCCACACCCGAGCCACAGCTGAGCTCCTGAGCTTCTGCCCCCCCCTGACCTCCTGCCGCCCTCCCTGGGCGCACACCTGGATGAAGAGCTGGCGGTAGACCCGTGTGATGTTGACACTGTGGGGCTGGCCGTCGGTCACCGGCCGTGTGGTCAGCTGGTACACGTAGGGGCTGGTGCCCAGCTGGTAGCGCAGCTGCAGGGTCCCTGAGAGGAGGAAGGGGCGACTCCTCAGCTCCCCCTGTCCTCGCGTGGGGCCTGGCATGAGGGAGGCGAGCAAGACGGGGAGGGGATGCTGGCGGAGACGCCTACCGTCCTCTTTGATGAGCACGGCCATGTAGTCGCGCACGAAGGAGCTGACATAGAGCAGGACCGCGGGGGCCGAGGTGGTGCTGAAGCTGAAGGATACCTCCTCCCCCGTGACGTTGTAGACGGGCCCGCGGTACCCGGGCACGGGCCGGCCGGGCCGTGGGTAGTCAGGCAGGCGGTACCTGGGCCCATGGTACCCCGGCACGTAGCCGGGAGTGTCATAGCCAGGGATGTAGCCAGGCTCATAGCCAGGCACCGGGCGGCTGAGCATGTGCGAGAACTCGCGGGCGGCAGAGCGCAGGGCCGACTGCAGGTTATAGCGCATCCAGGTGCCCTGCTCGAAGAACCCGCCGATGTCTGAAGGGGGAGGGAGGGAGAGAGGGAGGGAGGGAGGGAGGTCAGGGCCCAGCTCCTAAGCTGGGGGCAGAGCGTGGCCCCCACAGAGCCCCTGTGCCTGCCCTCAGCCCCTCCACATACTGCCGGCTGCGTCTCTCTCCCAGGATGGAGCCTGAAACCCAGGAGAGATCCTCCTAATCCAAGCCTGTCTTGTACTGATGGGGAAACTGAGGCGTGGGGAGAGGAAGTCACTGGCCTGAGCACATAGGGTGAGCTCCGGGAGCTTGAACTGGAATAGTGGCCCCAGCAGGCACACACGTCACTCCTCACATCTCCAAAATGAGACCAAAGGTTTCCTGTGGCTGCCCAAAGGCCTGCTGGACCCGACCTCATCAGATCACCCTGTCCCTATAACTGGCCTGCTTCCTCCCAGGCCAGCCTTGGATGGGGGGATAAGTTTGGAGGGGGATGTGCAGAATCTCGCTGTGGGGAAGGTCAGGGCTTGCCGTAACCAAGACCATACCACAGACACGTTTTGTGGCGGGGTGGAGATGGTCAGACAGGAAGTGGTCAGGGTGGGTGTTGTGTAGCCTCAGCCAGTTGGGTGGGCACGGGGAGAGGGGAAACATTTGCTCATCGCTTTTCTGGGGTTTCTTGGGGGGGGGCCACACCTGGCAATAGTCAGGGGTGACTCTTGGCTCTGCACTCAGGAATCACTCCTGGCAGGCTTGAGGGACCACAGGGGATGCCTCAGCTCAGCCCTTTCGGCTGCTTCGTTACCTGCGAACTGCCCCACTCTTTCCTTGCCCTCCTTATGCCGTGGGACTTACCCATAACATCTTCCAAGCCTAACTGACCCCCAGGAACCCAGGAACCTCTGTCTTTCCCTGACAGTCCCTTCCTGCCTTGCCTGCTCTTCCTCCCATGATTCCCTGCGGCAGCACTGACCGTGGTTGCAGTACGGCCCGTCAAACGCCGTGAGGTCACAGTCACACGTGTAGTAGCTGTAGCGCTCCACACAGCGGCCTCCATGGAAGCAGGGGAATCGGGGGTGGGCGCAGTGGCCTGTGCAGTTGGGGGAGGTGCCCTCTGAGGCGTTGGCACGACCCTCCAGGTTCAGAGTCACCCCATTCAGACGCATAGCCCTCAAGCACCCCACAAAAGGGCGTCTCTTAAGCTCCGCAGATCCTGGGGAAAGGAAGGCAAGAAAGGGGGGGTGATGTCAGAGAGTGGGCTTGGGCAGGGAGCGGCAGCAGGCGAGAAGAGAAGGTTCTAGAGCTAGAGAAGAAGTGGGGCCCCGAATCATCCCAAAGCCGAGGGGGCTGGAGCTGCAGACATGGGGTCCCAGAAATAACACGGGGCTGGCCTCGGCTCACCGACATAGAGGGGCTGGTCATACTCCAGCCAGATGTAGGTCTGCAGGGGCATCGGCCGCAGCACCCAGGGCCGGTGATCCACGCGCAGCCGGGCCAGCTTCACGTTGATCTCCGCCCGCACCAGGTGCCACTCGTCGTCATTAAATTCGAAATCCTCCGAGTGCACTGTCAGGTTCTCATCCCCGTTGCCAATGTCGAATGCGAAGACCACATCCCTGGAGGCTGGGGCGGGGAGACGGAGGACTCAGGATGCCAAGACCCCTGGGCTCCTTCACCCACGGCCACCCCACTTCCGAAGTCATTCCAGCTAGTCTATTTCCGAGACAAAACCCAGCAGCCGCTGAAACCTGCTGACCCCGATTTCCCAAGTCCGCAGAGGCCAGAGCCAGCTCCCCAACTCTGAATCCACTTCCTGGTCCAGAAGCAAGAGGCCAAGGGCAGAGCGCAAGGCCCGAAGCTACCCCACGACACCCACCGTGCAGACAGGGCCAGGCCTGGCCCCCAGGTCTCTGAAGACCCCTGTCCTGCCACCTCTTAAGAACATGTGTCTGTCACCCCAGCCTGCCCCGATCTTCCCAGGGGCCAGGGGCTCCCCCAGGCCCCTCCCCGGGCCTGCCGCTCACTGTTAAGTTCCACCCGCAAGTAAGGCCGCCGAAACTGGCAGTAACGGCCCCCCTTGTTCTCCAGGAAGACGCCGGAGGGAGCCGAGGTCCTGAAGTAGAAGGAGACGTCGAGGCTGTGGTTGGCCCGGATCGGGGGGAAGCGGAGCGTGGACCCCGTGTGGAAGGAGATGGTGTTCCAGGAGTTGCCTGCAAAAGCGGAGGGGACGGAGAGAGACGTGTCGGGGAGACCAGAGTCAGCACGGAGGAGAAGGGGACCCTCAGCGGGGGGGGGGGGGGCGGGAGGAAGGAAGAGGGGAGACAGCCAGGGGCAGGCCAGGGATGCTCAGGACAGGACAGAAAGAGCAGGAAGGTGGGGCTGCAAGAGCAGTACAGCAGGCAGGGAGCTTGCCTCGAAAGTGGCCAACCCAGGTTCAGTACGTTAGTTCCCATAAGGTCCCCTGAGCCCTCCTGGAGTGACCCCTGCGCATCACTAGGTGTGGCCCAAAAACATAAGAAAAATAAAGAAAATGCACAGGAGCAGCATGGTTTTGGGGGATTGGAGGGTCACGTCCCCACAGGAGCGGGGTGTCCTGGGAGCGTGTCCCGAGACCCCCCACCCCTCCGCCACTTCAGGGCCCTGGAGAGGAGGAAGCCGGGGCAGAGATATGCGAGGGTTCGGCCACTCACGGTCACCGTAGCAGCGTAGAGGCCTCAGGAAGAACTGGGCCTCGGAGCTGGAGCGGTTCGTGTCCCCCACCACCACCTGGGTGACAGGCAAATGGTCCACAAAGGTCAGCAGCCCCTTGTCCGTTCTCCTGGGGAACAAACGCAGTGGCTCAGCCCCGACCACTCTGCTACCCCTCCTCCCTGCCACCTCCCCTCCTGTCCCCCCGCCGCCCACGAGCACCCCCTTCTGCGCCCTCACCACTGTGGCTGGTCGGCATCACAGTTACAGTGCAGGGCGGGGTCCACGCAGCTGCGGTCCAGCCCGCAGGCACAGCGCTGGATGCCGGGCTGGGAGCCGCCCCAGTAGAAATGCTGCTCCTCGTTCCTGCCCATCCAGAAGCTGTAGGGGTAGCCTCCTGGGGGAGAGGCGCGGGCAGTCTCGGGGCCCCGTCCCTCCGCCAGGCTCTGGGTGCCAGGACCCAGTGTGAAGGGGATCGTCCCGGGGCACTCACTGCTGACGTCTCTGCGGCCCCAGTGGCTCCCTGCCCCCCACCCCGGCCTCACCTGCTGTGTTGAGCAGCCGGGAGTTGTAGCAGGAGAATTCGATCCACTGTTCACAGTGCTGGGAGGCGTTGGCCAGAGCGCCCACTTCCTCCCAGGATGCGTTCCAGTACTGGACAGCCCCCAGGAAGGGCCGCTCCATGCTAGAGCCTGTCACCCGCGTGGTCCACAGCCTGTCATGCCGCACCACGGTCCATGCCCGGTTCTCTAGGGAAGGACCAGCAGCAGGTGAACTTCTCCCCGCCCACTGCCGCCACCAAGGCCACAAGTCAGAGGCAGGATACAGGGGTGGCGCAGCTGCAGCCCGGCCCAGCGCCAGGCTGGAATTGCTCCGGGAGACTCCGTGCCAATCCCGGGCAGTTTTATTTCCCTGGCCCCTGGTCACCCTTCAGTCCTCCCTTGTTTGCCCCCACGCCCCTGGCCTGGCCTAAGCTGCTCACCTCGGATATCGCAGTACACCATGAATGGCTTCAGGGGGCCGCTGCCATCAGGGTCAATGGTGAAGTTTCCAGAATATTTCCCACTGAGCCGATACGCTTCACAAGATTCCTTATACAAAGCTGGTAGGTGTGTGTGTGTGTGTGTGTGTGCAGAGCAGGGTTAGTTAGGGTGAAAATCAGTATGGGTCAGAGAGCTAGGAGGGCCAGAACTACCATACCCCCCATGACCTCATCACCCCACCCCACCCCCAGGAGCCTTCAGAACCCCCAGATCCCGGCTGGCTTACGCTCATGACAGGTCACGCCCTTGTAGCCCGTGAGCTCGCAGTAGCAGATAAAATCATCCCAGGACTGGTAGCAGCGGCCATCATGCTCACACATGTTAGGGCTGCACCTGGGAAACGGGGGGCCCCAAGGGAAGAGCGACCTCGTTGGGAGCTTGAGGGTGGGGTCTGGGGCCCACAAACCTCACGAAGCAGACCTGGTCTGCTGACACTCCACTGAACAAGAGAGAAGCACAATGCCGGGGGCGGTTGGGGGGGTATAGGAAGGTCTCAGGGTGCAAGTCTCTGTGGTTTTCACCTCGGATATCGCAGTACACCATGAATGGCTTCAGGGGGCCGCTGCCATCAGGGTCAATGGTGAAGTTTCCAGAATATTTCCCACTGAGCCGATACGCTCCAAGAGAAGGGACAGTGCTGCTGTGGGCCCTCCCCCGGCCCCCAAAGAAAACCCACCAACAGAAGCTTCATTTCCATGCCAAGCACTGGTCACTTAAAGGAAGAGACAGGAGGCGAGAGGCTAAGGAGGGACCATCCCTGGAGGGAGGCTGAGAAGGAGATGACCAAGAATGGCCAATCCTTGTGGGAACCATGGGGGTCACCTCTTACAGGGAGAGGGGCTCTGGATACCTGTCAGTGATACCACATGTGTCAAAGAGGACCTCGGCGAAGAAGCCGAGCTTCCGGAACTCCACCAGTGTCAGGTTGACCAGCTGACCGTCCACTTTGAACAGTTCCATGCAGCCGTGGAATGCCGTCTGGTTGGAGTGGCAGCCCCATCGACTGGCTGGCTTGGGACAACCTGGAGCGACCATCCCTGTGAGACCCTCCCCAGGGGAGACTCCAGAGACCCTCCCCAGGGAGATGCCCAGGGAGAGGGAGGAAGGCGGGAAGGAAGTAGGGAAGGAAGGAAGGAAGGAAGGAAGGAAGGAAGGAAGGAAGGAAGGAAGGAAGGAAGGAAGGGAGGGAGGGAGGGAGAAAGGGAGGGAGAAAGGGAGGTAGGGAGAAAGGGAGGGAGGGAGGGGGAAGGGAGGAAGGAAGGGGAAGGGAGAAAATAAGGAATAAAGCAAGGAAGGAAGGGAGGGATAAAGGAGGGAAGCGGGAGTAAGGAAAGAAGGATGGAAGAAAGGAAGGAGGGAAGGCAGGAGGGAGGAAGGGAGGAAGGGGAAAGAGGAAATAAGAAATAAAGGGAGAGAGGGATGAAGGAAGGAAGGAAAAGAAAGGAAGGGGAAAAGGAAAGAAGGGAGGGAGGAAGATGGAAGTAAGAAAGGAAAAAGGAAGGAAGGAAGGAAGGAAGGAAGGAAGGAAGGAAGGAAGGAAGGAAGGAAGGAAGGAAGGAAGGAAGGAAGGAAGGAAGGAAAAAAGGAAGGAAAGAAGGAAGGAAAGGACAAAGGAAGGAAGGAAGCAAGGGAGGAAGACAGGAAGAAGGGAGGAAGGAAGCAATGCGACACATAGACAATCACAGTGACTTTCTGGTTCGGACAGCTTCCGGAGAGAAAGAGGGATTCAAACCTCTGAAACTCTCCAAGTCACCCCGTCTGGGTGGACTTAGAAGGGGCCTTCCCGCCCAGACACAGGGGCCTGGCCAGATGGCCCCTCCTTACCCCCAAAGAAGTATGAGGTCCCCGTTCGGATCAGCAGTGGGTATGAGACCCTGACCTCTGCCCCCTCCACGTCGTCGATGCTAATGACCGCGTGGTTCTCCTGGGCAGCGAAATTCACCTCGTGCCAGAAGCCATCGTTGAGCCGAAACCCTGGGCAGGGGAGGAGGAGCCGCGGGGTGAGAGGAGGAGCCTGGGCGGGAGGAGGAGCCTGGGTGGGAGGAGCAGGAGGCCACGGGGCGGTGGCCAGTAGGGAAGCAGCAGCCCCTCCCCAGACCTTTCTCCCCAACACCTGGGGGGGGGCCCAACTCCGCCTCCCGCCACTCCCCCCACCCCAGCACAGGGCTTGGCCTCCACCCGCGCTGGTCCACAGAGGCCTCCCTGCGCGCTCACCAGCAGCGAACTGCAGCTTCTTGCGGCCGGCCTGGGCGATGGACACGTTGACCTGGCCCTCGCTGAGCATCAGCTCCACGTGGCCCAGCCCGTCGCCCAGGCTGGAGAAGAGGAGCAGTCCCGTGAGGTCCCACGTGCGGAAGCGGAAGGACACGGCCAGGCGGCCGCGCCGCGGGAAGCCGGGCACCAGCAGGAAGTTGTGGGGCCCTCCGAAGTGGACGGGGTGAGGGACGGGGTCCAGGCACCGGAACGCCACCTTACCCTGGGGGCGGAAGTGCGGGCCCTCAGTGTCCCCTCGGGGTCCACCTGGCGCCCGGACCACGATCCCTGGGCCCGGCACCAACTATTGGGGTCGGTGCATCCAGGGGTCAAAATCACGGCCCTGCTCAAACGGACCCCTGGCCGGTCAGTGCGCCGCCTCCTCCTCCTCCTCGTGAAAATCAAACCAGACTTTCTAGAATTGGGGGAGTGGGGTGGTTTTTGTACCTTCTGTGAGTCTGTGACCCGCCCCCACACCCGTTGAGCGTCTCACCCCTAAGGGAGGGGTCTGGGTGTGGAAATGAATCTCTTGGGTGCCAGTCCTCCCAGGGCCCCATCTTCCCAGCCCCCCCCCCTCTCAGGTCCCACCCTCCCAGAGCCCCTGTCCACTGGCCTCGAAGGCGATCCGCGAGTGGCGCCGCACAGCCAGGTCGGCGATGTTGACCCGGTTGAAGATGACGTTCTCTATGCAGCCCCGGAAATTGTGCCGGTAGGCCAGGTTCTTCCGAGCGGCGCCAACCAGGCCCCCGATGAACATCTGCAGGGTAGGCCAGGCCGGCAGGGTTAGCCATAGGGCAGGTCTGCGAGCTTCTCCCGTCCCGCCCCTTTGCTGTACATCTTCCCAGACAGACTCCAGACTCCACGTTAGAAAAGATAGAGACATCTCCCGATGTGGCTCTAAAGTGGATCCTCGTGGGCCCCCAGAGGCTTGGGTTCCCAGCCCCAACCATCACTAACAAGCCCTCTGGTTTGCCTTGTAGCCACACCCAGCAGTGTTCGGGGCTTACTCCTGGCTCTACACTCAAGGATCACTCCTGGCAGGTTCAGGGAACCATGTGGGGTGCTGGAGATTGAACCCAAGTGAGCTGGGTGGAAGGCAAGTGCCCTACCCATTGTATGTATGTGCCTCTCCTGAGATTTAATTTTGTTTGGGGTCACAGCCAGCAGTGCTCAGGGCTTACTCCTGGCTGGACACTCAGCTCCAAGATCACTCTTGGTGGAGCTCGGGGATCATGTGGGGTCCCAGGGATTGAATACCCCAGCCCCAGCCCTGTCAGCAGCTTGCAAGGCAGATGATGCACTATCCACTGTGCTATTTCTCCAGCCCCTAGTCTGAGATTTTTTTTTCCTTTCTTTTTGGGTCACACCCAGCGATGCACAGGGGTTACTCTTGGCTCTGCACTCAGGAATTACTCCTGCCATGCCTGGGGGACCATATGGGATGTTGGGAATCGAACCTGGGTCAGCCACATGCAAGGCAAATGCCCTACGCACTGTGCTATCGCTCCAGCCCCTAGTCTCAGATTCTTGATCTGCGGAGAGGCCCCAGGGTCTCACTAACTCCACAGAGCGGGAGCAACCCAAGGGGGTCATTGTCTCATTTGCCTGATCGCCAAAGTCAATTCTCAGTAGTGGTAGGGTGGCACGCCAGGGAGTCTGCAAGCAGTAGGGAGAAGAACGCGGACAAACCAGGGAGTTCATGCAAAGGTCTGGAGCACACACGGAAGCCCCGGGTCTGATCTAGGGTCTCCATAGAGAGGGACCCCACTCCCAGCCCCAGCTGAGAGAAGCTCCTGACCACCCCGGGCTGTAGTAGAGCCTCAAGGACTCTCAGGATTAGAAAGCTGAAGATGGACTTCCCCCACCCACCCAGACGGCCCCTCTGGCCTCCCCCACTCACCTCGTTGTCCAGGTTCAGCCTCTCAAAGTCGCCATTGAGTATGAAGCGCTGCACGTAGCCATCCAAGGTGAAGTTCACATCCTGGCCAAATCGGTCCACCCGGACATAATGCCAGTGCAGGTCATTGAGGACGCCTCCGGCACTCACCGTGGTGTGGCCTGGCCTGGGCTGGATGGGGCTGCTGCCTGGGGAAGGGGCGCAGGGGGGATCAGATCAGAACTCACACTTACAGCACACTTATTGTACCCCAGGATGTCAGGGGCTGCACAAGGTCCCAGAGCTGCCAGGAAGGGTGGGAATGTACAAGAGTCGGGGGGGGAGTCTGTGGCTTAGGATACACCCCTAAATACTCTGAATCTCCTTTTCTCTCCCCAGAATTTGGAGCCAGAGAGCTGCCTCTGTCTTATCACGGGGGAGTTATGAAAGGCGAATGAGCTTTGATGTAATGACAGTTCCCCCTAGAACAGCGAGGAAGAGTGCGGGGTGGGTGAGCACCTGCCTTGCCAGCATGAGTCAAATCCCCGTGGCCCAGGTGGGCTGAGGGAAGCCCTCAGCAGCTCTGGAGGCTCTGGGAGCCTGGAGCCACTGCAGCCAGGGGGGTGTGAGCACTACAAAAAGCGAGGCACACCCTCCCCCGCAAGATGGGGACACTGGTATTGTGTGTGCTGTTGGAATTATGTGCATGAGAAACTATATTTAATATGATTGTAAACCATAAAATTGCGATCAAAAACATTTTTTTTTTGGTTTTTGGGTCACACCTGGCGATGCACAGGGGTTACTCCTGGCTCTGCACTTAGGAATTACTCCTGGCGGTGCTCAGGGAGCCATATGGGATGCTGGGATTTGAACCCGGGTCGGCCGCGTGCAAGGCAAACGCCCCACCCGCTATGCTATCACTCCAGCCCCTCAAAAACATTTTAAAGGGAACCAGAGCAATGGCACAGCAGATGGGAAGCTTGCCTTGCATGCAGCTTCACATATGTTTGACCTCCGGCACCCCCTATGATCCCCGGAGCTCTGCCAGGAGTGATCCCTGAACACAGAGCCAGGAGTGGCCTAAAACTACCCCCCCCCCATAGATAGAGAGTCCAAAGATTAAGATTACCCTTCACGCTGCCCACCGCAATCTCTGAACCACATATGTTCCCAACAGCACCACCAGGGGTCACTCCTGAGCACAGAGTCAGGAATAACCAGAAGCACTGCCAGGTAAGGCCCTCTTGAACAAATCAAAACAAAAAAGGCACAGAGGGATAGTACAGAATTGAAGGCCTTGTAGGGGGGTGGGGGACAGTTCAGTCCCAAACACTGCCAGAAGTGATTCCTAAGTGAGCACCGATGGGTGTGACCGAAAAACAGAAGTGGGGGGTATACAGCAGGTAGGACACTTGTTTTGCCCACGGTGAACCCAGGTTCGATCCCTGGCACCACCATATGGCCCCTGAGCCAGCCAGACCTGATCCCAGACCTAAAGCCAGGGGGGTGTAACTCAAAAACAAAACAAAACATTTCTTAAGAGAAAAAGAAAAGAACAAACAAAAAAAATTGTTTAAAGGCAGGTTGGTCTTAACCTTAAGAATGGGGCTGGAGGGGCCGGAGCGATAGCACAGCGGGTAGGACGTTTGCCTTGCACGCGGCCGACCCAGGTTCGATCCCCGGCATCCCATATGGCCCCCAAGCACTGCCAGGAGTAATTCCTGAGTGCAAAGCCAG
Organism: Sorex araneus; assembly: GCF_027595985.1. Taxonomy (NCBI): domain Eukaryota; kingdom Metazoa; phylum Chordata; class Mammalia; order Eulipotyphla; family Soricidae; genus Sorex; species Sorex araneus. The sequence goes on along the minus strand of NC_073304.1, from coordinate 219,818,489 downwards.
GAGTTACCCCTGAGCATCGCTGGGTGTGACCCAAAAAGCAAAAAAAAAAAAAAAACAGCATTGAATAAACAACATTAAAAAATGCAATAACATTGAATGCAATAAAGACCTCTCATGTTAAAAAAAAAAAAAAAAGAATGGGGCTGGAGTGATAGCACAGCAGGTAGGGCATTTGCACGACACCAACCCAGATTCAGTCCCTGGCATCCCATATGGTTCCCGAGCACCGCCAGGAGTAATTCCTGAGTGCAGAGTTAGGAGTAACCCCTGAGCATCGCTGGATGTGGTGGAAGAAAGAAAGAAAGAAAGAAAGAAAGAAAGAAAGAAAGAAAGAAAGAAAGAAAGAAAGAAAGAAAGAAAGAAAGAAAGGAAGGAAGGAAGGAAGGAAGGAAGGAAGGAAGAAAGAAAGAAAGAAAGAAAGAAAGAAAGAAAGAAAGAAAGAAAGAAAGAAAGAAAGAAAGAAAGAAAGAAAGGAAGGAAGGAGAGAGAGAGAGAGAGAGAGAGAGAGAGAGAGAGAGAGAGAGAGACAAGCTCAGGGAGCTGGAGTGCGAGTACTTCGGGTAGGGAGCTCGCCTTGCACACAGAGGACCAAGCACAAATCCCCCGCACCCCATATGGTGCCCCAAGCACCACCAGGAGTCATTCCTGAGTGCAGAGCCAGGAGTAAGCCCTAAGCACCGCCGGGTCTGGCCACCCAAAACAGGGAAAAAAGAAAGAAAGGGATGCTTCAAGACGCAGGGGCTTGGGAAAGGGGCGGCACGGGCGGTCTGGGGGCGGCGCGCGCCCCCCGGGGCTCACCCAGGCTCATGTGCAGCAGCAAATGCGCGTCCTGGAGCTCGAGCGTCACGTAGTCGCCCTGGGCGCCCTCGGCGTGCACCAGGAGCCCGTCTTTCTCCTCCGTCTTGAAGCTGAAGGCGACCACGTCCCACAGGCTGCGGCTGTACCCGCGCGGGAAGCGGTAGGAGATAGCATCGTCGCCGTCGAAGTAGAGCACGTCGGACTCTGCAGAGGGCGGCGCGCGGCCGTGGGTGGGCGCGGGGAGGCCCCGGCTACGTCCCGCCCGCCCGCCCGCCCGCGCGCGCGCCCCCGGCCCGCGCCCTTACTGTAGGGGCAGCCGTAGAGGCCGAGCCGCAGGCCGATCTTGCCGCGCGGGTTCCAGGCCAAGGGCACGATGCGGATGTATCGCGCTGTGAAGTGGTAGTGCAGGTCATGGCGGACCACGGCCGACTCATTCACGTTCCCGAAGAAGGTCTGAGAGAGCAGCGGGGAGAGGAGTGACCGCGTCCCCACCCGCCCGGCCCATCTCGGCCTCCCGGGATATGCCCAGACTTCCTCAACTCTGCTCCCTGCCTCTCCGGTCATCCTAGCTCCAAGTCAGGGGGGCACCTCTTTCAGGAAGCACCCCAAGATTACTCAAAAGCAGGCTCAAAGCCTAGAAGTGTGCGCACACATGATGAGTTGACACTTTGGACTGAGTCCTGGTGGACTGAGTCCTGGTGCCACTGTGTCCTCACAGCTGCTTCCACCCCCTTGCTCCCCCAAAACCGGTGTCCAACACAGGAGACTGCCCCAGTGTCTGTGGCTGGGAGCTCCAAGTACCGAGTTGTGCCCTTGCTGGTAGAAAGGTGTCCAGCTGTCCACCCGGTCACCGTAGAGCAGCATGTAACGTGTGACCCAGTCCCACGAGTTAAAGGAACCCTGCGTGGCCACGGCTCGGATGCGGTGCTTCTTCATTAAATCTATCTGGAGCCAGGGATTTGGGTCCCCGATCCGGGGAGACCATCCGCTAATGCCTAGGAAAGAGGCAAAGCTTTCACCACCACCTCGCCCTTCACCCCGCCTGCCCCCACCCTGCCAGCTGCTGCCCTGCTCACCATACAGACGGGCAAAGCGGGGTGCTGTGAAAAAACTGTAGTAAGAGGAGGCGCCCAGGGAGCGATAGTAGAGGGGCCCCACCAGCTCTTCATCACAGCCATCTTTGGGGTCGAGGGGAAAGGACACTCAGGTCAGATGCATCCCCACACACCTCCCCACCTGCCTCCCCACCCCCACCCCCTTCTCCACTCCCCACACTGGCAGCCCCAGCCCTGACTAAAAGCCCTCTGCCTACCCACCCCTGAGCACAGAGGGTGCTAGGATGACGGGAGAGGCAGGGACCCCTTTTATGCTCTACCTGCGCTGGTTCCATACTCCCCCAAACACAATCCCAGACCGCAGCCTGGAGAGCCTGAGTTTTATATGGCATCAGTTTGGCCCCAGCCCTTAGCTTCAGTTCCACTCTCCGGCGGCGCCTCCAGCCCTGCCCCCACCGCAGAGCCACTGCCCGCCCCATCAGCAGCAGCTCCCAGAACCATCACCGTCGCCAACTCTACCTAGGATCCCGGATTTCCAAATCCAGCCTCAGCCCCAAATCCCAGCCACCTGGCCAGTTCTAAAGTCCAGCCCCAAACCCAGCCCCCACCCCCCAACCTCCATACAAAACAAAACCACAGAAAACGGTAACTCTGGTCCCATCACCAGTGCCACCCTCGTCCCCGCCACCCCAACCCGCGGCAGCAGCTCCCGCTGGGCTCCCAGATCCCCATCCTCGGGCTCGGGAGGAACCAGCCCAGCCCCGGCGCGCCTGCCAGCCTCCCAACTGCATTGCGGAGCGCGGGGGAGAGGCAGCGAAGGATGCGAACCAGCCAGCGCGCGCCGGCCGGCCGAGAAGGGGCCCGCGACCACCCAGCCGCAATGCGGTGCGGTACCCGCCCTTGCAAGCTGCCGCCTCCCGGGCCCAGTTCCGCCGGCCTCCCAGCCCCCGCACTCACAGTAGCCCCAGCCCCGGGCTCCCGACACCCAGGCCAGCAGGATGCAGAAGAGCCGGAGCTGCATCGCGCAGGGCGCAGGGTCGGGGCTGCCTCCAGGTGCCCAGCTTCTCCAGGGCTCCCAGCTCGCCTCTGGCGGGGGGGGGTTGGGGGGGGATTTTCGCAGCTGATCTCTCCTCCTCTGCCCTCTCCTCCTCCTTGCTCCCCTAACCCTTCTCCTCCCTCTTCTCCCTCTGACGCTCCAGATTCTCCGTGGTCCTCTCCCGGCTCCCTTCCACCCTCTCTCCTCTCACCTCCCCCCTCCCCAGCCTCTCTCCTGGACCCCGCGCAAGCGCGCGTCTCAGCCCTGTCGCGAAAGGGCGGGGGTGGGGGTGGGGTGGGGGGGGGGACAGAGCCAACAGCCGCCGGGAAATACCCTGACTAACCCGAGGCTGGCAGGAAAGGCAAAGGTCATCTGGGGACCAAGAAAAGGAAAGAGAGAAGGAAAAGCCTAAAAAATGAGAGAGGAGTAAGTTAAAAAAAATATATATATATATAAAACACTTTATCTTCTAAGAGTAAATTATGCCGCAGACACCTGTGCTAGGCGCTGTCCTCTGAATGCTGCTCCCACTTTTCCCCTTTCACTGCTGGGGACAGAATCCAGATCTCATGCATGCAAGGCACTTTTGCTGCCGAACCTCTTCCCCCAGACTGAATCCAACATTTTTGATTGTTGCTCTAGTTTCAAATAAAAAAAAAAAAAGACCTAAACCTAAGTTCAGAGAGGCCGAAAACCTTTACTTGGGGGATCAGAGAGATAGTACATCGGGGACAGTATTTGTCTTGTACACAGATGATCTTGGTTAGATCCCCAGCATCTCATAGGGTCCCGGAGCCCAGCCGAGTGTACCTCCCCCACCAAAAAAAAAAAAAAACCTCTACTAAAGATTATAAATGTAGCTAGGGGGTGACTGAGGGCAGGAGTGATAGTATAGTGATTAGGGCGTTTGCCTTGCAAGCAGCCGACCTTGGTTCGATCTGCAGCATCCCATATGGTCCCCTGAGCACCACCAGGAATGATTCCTGAATGCAGAGTCAGGAATAGGCTCTGAGCATTTGCTGGGTGTGGTCCTGAAACAAAACAAAACAAGGGTGGTGGAATAGAAAAGTGAAATAAAGGACCCTAATGCCAGCCCCATCTGCCTGGTCTCTCTCCCCGCCTCTTCCTTCCTGCCCCACTGGTTAAACCTCTCCCCTCAGTGGCTATACTTCAAAAACCCACTAACCAGAGATGGGGACAGAGCCCGCAGAGCAGGTAGGAGTGGCGTCCTGAGGGAGAATTGGGGGGGGGTGGCTGGTAAAGGATGGGATTCTTCAACTAGCAGTAGGCTTGGTATCCCCTGACCTGACCAGGATGCCTAGAGTTATTTGGAACCAGGTTCTGGATAGTTGGGGTAGTGATGGAAGTGTGGGGGTGTGGGACTGGAAGGAAAAACTGAACCTAGAGATCTAAGTCCCAACCCAGCTGGAATAACCTGAGAACCAACCATGGGGTGGTGGGCTGGGTGGGGTGAGGCAGAAGGACCCAAACCTTCAACCTGCATGTTGGGTGTTTGTCCAGGAGAGGGCGCAGCAGAGGCGTGCCAGTAGCACCAGGATTTATTAATAATACTGCCTCTGTGTGGAGGATCAGACGCTTCATATCAATGGATATCTTTCTTATTTTTCTTTTTTTTTTTGGGGGGGGAGTGGGCCACTCTGGCTATGCACATCTTTCTCCTGACTCTGCACTCAGGGGTCATTCCTGGTGGTGCTCATATGGGGTCCCAGGGACCATATGGGGTGCCAGGGATCAGCTTTGTGCAAGGCAAACGCTCTACCTGCTGTAATATCTCTCCTGCTATCTTTCTTATGTCTAACTGCATATCTTCCAAACCATCCAGGCAGTGGGCTGGTCCAAATCTGTTATCTCTACATTATGTATCATGCAACCGCTATGGGGAGGGAGCAGGCAGCTTGCTCCAGGTCCCGCCTGGAAGGTGGAGGCAGGAGGGGTGCTCAGGGAAGCTCCCGGCATGTTGAGGGCATGCTAAGCAGAGTTTTAAGTTTTCTTCCCCTGGACTGTTGAGCATGGAACACAGGGGCTCTGGGGGAGGTGTGGGGAAGATGTCTTATCAATCTCTTTCTCCTTCTGACCTCCCCAGGTCTCCTGGGGCCCCTACTCCGGGGAAGATGAGACTGCCTACTTGGACTGGCCCTTGCCAGAGCTCTGTTACAAGGAGGACGTGCAGGCCTTCAGCCGTGCCTTCCAGCCCAGTGTCACGCTCATAGTGGCTGCTCTGGGCTTGGCGGGCAATGGCCTGGTTCTGGCCACCCACCTGGCAGCCCAGAAGGCTGCCCGCTCGCCCACCTCTGCCCACCTGCTGCAGCTGGCCCTGGCCGACCTTCTGCTGGCCCTAACCCTGCCTTTTGCTGCAGTGGGGTCTCTGTGGGGCTGGAGTCTGGGGGGCACCGCTTGCCGCCTCATCTCGGGCCTCTACTCGGCCTCCTTCCACGCCGGCTTTCTCTTCCTCGCCTGCATCAGCGCTGATCGTTACGTGGCCATCGCGCGGGCCCTTCCCTCCGGATCCAGGCCCTCCTCACCCAGCCGGGCACACTGGGTCACGAGCATCGTGTGGCTGCTGTCCCTGCTCCTGGCGCTGCCCGCTCTCCTGTACAGCCAGGACAGCCGGCGGGAGGGCCAGCGGCGCTGCCGCCTCATCTTCCCCGAGGGCCTGACGCAGACGGTGAAGGGAGCGAGCGCGGTGGCGCAGGTGGCCCTGGGCTTCGCGCTGCCGCTGGGCGTCATGGTCGCCTGCTACGCGCTCCTGGGCCGCACGCTGCTGGCCGCCAGGGGGCCCGAGCGCCGGCGAGCGCTGCGCGTCGTCGTGGCTCTGGTGGCGGCCTTCGTGGTGCTGCAGCTGCCTTACAGCCTCGCCCTGCTCCTGGACACGGCCGACCTCCTGGCGGCGCGGGAGCGGAGCTGCACGGCCAGCAAGCGCAAGGACCTGGCGCTGCTGGTGACCGGGGCCTTGGCCCTGGCGCGCTGCGGCCTCAACCCGGTGCTCTACGCCTTCCTCGGCCTGCGCTTCCGCCAGGATCTGCGGCGGCTGCTGCGGGGGTCTCACTCGGGCGGCCGCTGCCCCCGCCGGCCCCGCCTCTCTTCCTGCTCGGCTGCCACCGAGACCCACAGTGTCTCCTTCACGGACAACTAGGGCCGCGAATCCAGAGGAGGGGGCGGGCCGAGGAAGTCATTCCCGCGGGGATGGGGGTGGGGTGGGCTGGGCTGGGCTGGGCTGAGGGGAGCTGGAAAGGGGAGGCGGGGGGTGGGGGCGGGTTGAACGAGAAAGAGGTCGAGGCTTGACTGAACCGCGTCTGGAGCGGGTCCCTGAACGTTGAGAATATGGAAATGAGATGCAACCCAACAACTGTTACTATTTTTGAGTTCCTGGCTTGGAAGTGATTTGTAACAGCGCTGGGGCGGCGGGTTCCCCTCCTCCCCCTCCCCCGTTTTGGACTCCGAGCGGAAAGTGCAGCGAGCCTAGGGGGAGGTGGGGGGCTGCTGAGCCTGCTAAAGCCCCGGCCACGGACACTCTCCTCCACCCTGTTTCTTGCCGGCAGAGGTGAGGTGGGAAGGCTGCCAGCCGGGAGGCGCGAGGGTCCCTCCTGAAACGGTGCAAGGGAGAGCTTTCTAACAACCCGAGCGCACTCCGGCACCCGCCGCCTGGGCAGGGACGTTGGGGCTCAGGCCGTGGGGACTGTGTGCGCCAGTGCACGATGTGGGGGGGGGGTGGCGGGAGGGGGAAGGATGCGGGCCGGACAGTCCTGTGAGGGGTGGACTTTCGGATTCGATGACCATTTTGCAACCCTTTCCACGGTCCTGTAGTGGAAAGGGGGGGGAAAAAGAAGTTGAGCCGAAGACTTTTTTTTTTTTCATCTTGGAGAATTCCACTTTGCACATTTCCAAGTCATTATCTTGGGCGTGGCGGGGTGACCGCCGCTTTCCATCTTGCCCGGGGCCGGCTCATAGGAAATGCATGGAGCATTCCGGAAAGAGAGAGAGGGTAGACTTCGGAAAGAACTTTCCTGCAGGCCAGGGGCTGGGATCCCAACGGGGGTGAGAGTACATGTGTGATGGAGTTATTTCTATCCCGGAGGAAGCGCCTTTCATCTGCGGCCAGGGACGGGGATGGGCCTCGAGAACCATCAATCTTATTGATCCCTGGTCTTTGTTTTACACACTCACGACAGACAAGATGGTGTTCCTGTGCGACAACTCTCTCAATTTAATATCCGGTCAGCGAGGCTGCCCAGTGCACTCTCCAGCCCCGAGTGTGGGGACCCGGGGCAAGAAGGGCGGGGCGTGGCGGGGAGATCTCCGGGGAGGCGCTGGCCCGCTGTCCCCGCCCGGTCCCACCCCGCCCAGTTGGGGTTCGCCTTTTCCAGGAGTGTCCTGTGGCCGCGACCGAGGGCCACCGGCTCCCCAGCGGGCGAGGGTGCAGAAGAAGCCCGGAGAGGGCCCCGGTCCTCAGAGGAGCCCAACGCGCCAGCCCCGCGGGGCCGACCTGGAACCGGCCACCGGAGACCGCGGGAAGAGCCGCTGAGTCAGCAACACTCGAGCGCGCCCGAGGTCGCCCTGGCCCCGCCCGCCCGCGGCCCGGCCCCGCCCCCTCGGCGCCCGGGTTAACCCCTTCCCACCCGGAGTGCTCTCCGCGCAGCTCCCGTTCCAGGGCAAGTCCCCCAGACGCCCGAGGCACAACTCTCCCCACTGGATTTCGGCGGGCCGGGCGCTCGGCATTCAATTTTACTACGCAAAGAGAAAAAAAAATCCACAAAAAATATTTCTCTTTTCCGGAGTCACTGCCTCAGCTTCTCCACTCCAGAAAGGAGGTGACTCAGACGGAGGGGCTGGACTCCTTCACGCAGGGACGGAGAGCCACCTCCGCCGCTGTGTCCGGTGCGGGTCCGGGCACTTTCGGGCACTTGAAACCCAGTCCACTCTCCGGGACCCTGAGACCAGACAAGGGGTTCACAGGGCAGTCGTCGGGACCTGCCCTGGGTTCTCCAAAGGGTTTTTAATCGGTGGGTGGGCACGCCAAGGGTTAAAAGCAGAGCGTGAAGGCGGGCTTCCGTGACGTCACCAGCACTCCGCGACTGACCTCAGTGATTGGGGCGCGGCTCGCAGGGTACCGCCTCCTCCCTCCCTATTCCCCTGCCCCTCCCCGCTGTCACCGAGCCAGGGGCACATGATGCAACCCACCGCGGCCTTGGCCGTGTGATTGGTGGCCGTTCCCGGCGCCAGGCACAGGGATTGGGCAGAGGGACCGTGACGAAGACTAGACCCTGCCCCTTGAAGAAGGGAGGAGAGAAAGAAGAGGGAAGGGGGGGGCCACCCGGCAGGCAGGGGGTGGGGAGGCGGGGTCCCGGCGCTGTGCTCCTAGCGCGCCAGTCCCGGGGCTGCAGGGAGCGCAGCACGCGCGGCCCGGGCCCCGGCCACCGGACGCCCTACCGGACACAGTCTTCCCTGGAGCTTGGACCACTGCCCACCTCGGACACTGCACCGGACATTGCCCCCCGCAAGGCTGGACACTACAACGGACACTACTTCCCAGCTCCGGACATTGCTCCCTCCTTCCCCCCCGCTCCGGGCCCTGGACGCCTTTCCCCCCTCCCCCTCCGGGGGCCCAGACACTCAGCCCCTTGCGGGTTCTAGCGAGCGACTCCTTGCACCCCAGCGCCAGACACTGCCTCCTCCCTACGCCTCCTTCTCCAGCCTCATCTTTCCCCCACCCCCTTCGGGGGTCGGAGCACCGCCACCTTCCCTGACCCCCTGCAGCTCGGCCCCGCTGCCCGCGCCCCCATCCCCCGGCTGCTCGCCCGGATGCCTCTCCCCGGGGGATTGTGGTGGCTCCTCTGCTGCCGTCGAGGGTTCACTCTTCTGCACCGGGACTACGGGGACGGCGAGCTTAGCGGGGACGGGGACGAGGACGAGGACGAGGAAACCTTTGAGCTGCGGACCCCGAGTCCAGCGGGCGGCGGGAGGGTAAGTCCCAGGGGGGTTGGAGCCTCGTCTAGCTACCACCGAGCGTCACGCCCGCTCCTGTTCAGCTGCGGGACTCGAGCCCCGCGCGCCGCACTCCGTCAGGACGCCTGGGGCCGCGGGAGGGGGTTTCGCTGCGGGGCGGGCGGGGTCTCGGAGCCCCCCACCCCGCGGAGCTCCGGGAGCAGGCGTGCGCGGGCTGTGCCTGTGGGCCTCGCGCTGCGCGCGGGTTGCTGTCCACCTGCTGGGGCCCCGGAGGCAGGGGCGGCGTTTCGCGTGGCCCGACCTGGCCCTGCCTCTCCCTGCCCCGCCGGGCCCGCGTCCCATCCCGTCTCCTTCCGCCTCCGCCAGCGCCGAGGAATGTGGCGAGGCCGGCTGGGCGGCTCGGTCGCCTGGGTCCGCTCCGCTCCCAGTTCGTGAGCGCCGAGCGCAGGTGCCAGATGCGGGAGCCCCCGCCACAGGGACCTGGGCGAGGGGGAGAAGGCATCCTCGCTTTGGGGTTGGGGGCGAGGACACGGAGAGGGAGCTGGGGGCCACAGCTCTTCGAGGGTCTCTCGTCTTGGACCTGCTGCGCAGGACCCAACTCTCCACCCGCCCTGGTGAGGCTCCTGGGCAGACTTGAAGGGGGTGTGGAGAGACGCGATTGCGGTGTGGTCGGATCTCCCGGTGGGGAAACTGAGGCTGGGCTGGTGCAGGAGGCTTCCGTCCCCTGGCATCCCCTTCTGGTGCTTTTGCACCCTCATCCAGAAGCTCTCTGTGCCGTGGCCTGGGTCAGGCTCCCCTCCCCCGCTCAGGGGTCCAAAGCAGGCCTGGTGGCTCGGTGCCCGGGTGGGGCAGGCTGCGGCGCTGGGGCCGGAGCCAGCACCTGGCGGAGGCGGAGGGCGGATAAATATAGAGGGGGGGAGGGAAGGCAGCAGGGGACTGCGATTAGGGGAGGCGGTCTAGGAAAGTGGGCCACCCCCCCCCCCGTGGTGGTGTGTGGCTGAGCACCCCTTTCACACACACACACACACACACACCCTAAAGCTTGGTGGGTCTACACCCTGGGAAATCACAGGGCTCAAGGGTCCCCAAGCCTCTCTCAAGGCAGGGCCGGCTCCAAGATCCAGCCTATGGCCTCCTTCATGCTCCACCCCCCCTTCCCGGGAGCTTGGGACAGGTGTTCCTTGCCCCCTGTCCCCCACCCGCTCCTGGCTTTAGCTGTCTGGGTGCAATGGGACCATGGCATGGTGTCCGCCTGCCCTGGCTCCTGGACTCATCTGGGGCCTTTCTCAGACCCCAGAGTACAGTTAAAGCTCCAGGGCATGGGGTGGGGATTCCCAGTCACCCCTCCCCTGGAGAGCCAGCACCAGTCTTCAGCCTAGCCCACACTTCCCGAGCTCAGGGAGCCCAGGGGCCGGCCCACCTTCACTCTCAGGCATATCTGGGGCTGGGGGACAAGAGGAGCACTTGGAGAAACCCTGCACTGAAGGGGTCCCTCTCCCCTTCACTCGCCTTGGATTTCCCCCCACCGGACCGCCCTCCTACCACTGAAGGGAAGATGGGAGGGGCTGCCAAGGTTGCTCCAGGAGTTCGAGGCTGAGCTGGCATGGAACCCAGGTCTCCCGTCCCTGCCCAAGCCCTGCCTGCAGCTTCAGAGGGTAACGGAGGTGAGGGACCGGCGGGGCTTCTGAGCTCGGCTGTTAGGCAGAGAGCAGCGGAAGGGGCCAGGCCAGCGCCTTCAGCGTTCTCCACTACAGCCACTGGGATTCCTCAGTTTCCTGCGCAGTGCAGTTCGCCGTCTGGGAGGCGGGGGCGAAAGCCACAGGCGCTCCCCTAACTCCCAGGAGGGCTCCGATTCTGAGGGCCGCCCCGCCTTCTTCCTCAGGGGCCCCTGGATGTGACACTGACTCAGCCCGGGAGGGGCTCGCAGGTCTCCGACAGGTAAGCCCCGCCTCCCTCCTCGTCTTGGGATCTTGAGACGCGCAATTGCTGGGACCCCCGTCCTCGCTGTCTTCCCTAGCCCGTTGTGCAACAAGGGAGAGGCCTGACGCTGCCGGACGCTGTGGTTTGGCCAGGGTCCCGGGGGGCGGTCCTGCTGGGGGCACAGGGAGGAAGAGGGGGGGTCCAGGCTATTTCTGGTATGAGGTCAGAATGGCCCGGCGGTTCCCACAGTCAGGGGGGAGGAGTGCCCAGCCTGGGAGCAGGCGCCCCTCTCACTCTGGGGACCCTCTCCTGGGTCAGGATCAGCAGCCTCGCCCCTCTTCCCCCCCTTACCCCCCCCCCCGCCCTCTGGTCCAGGCTGCACAGCTGGGAGGAGACGCGCAGCCTCATCCCAGAGAAGGGGCTTCTGGAGGACGACCCGGACGTCGTTGTGAAAGGTGGGGGGCCCCTGCGTGCATTCTGGAGGACCCCCCATGCCAAACCCTCCAGGTGGCAGCTTCTTCCACTGATCACTTATCCCTCCACCTCCTCCTCCTCCTCCTCCTCCTCCAGGTTGGCTGTACCGAGAGCCCCGTGCAGGAGCTGCAAGGCCCTGGCTGCCCCCGCGCAGGGCCTGGTTCGTGCTCACGCGGGAATCCCTGGACCAGTTCAGCAGCAGCGGGAAGGGAGCGCGCCACCTGGGGAGCCTCGTACTCACCAGCCTGTGTTCCGTGACCGGGCCCGAGCGCAGGCCCAAGGAGACGGGTGAGGCTTCACGGGCACTCGCCTGCCCTCTGCGGTAGGGGCTCCAGCCGTCCCTGGTCACCCTCTGTGGCCTCTCTTTGCCCCCAGGTCTGTGGTCAGTCACCGTGTCTGGCCGGAAGCACAGCGTCCGGCTCTGCTCCCCCCGCCAGGCAGAGGCTGAACGCTGGGGGGCGGCACTGCGGGAAGTGATCGCCTCCAAGGCGCCCCTGGAGACCCCTACCCAGCTGCTACTCAGGGACATTCAGGTTTGTGAGAGGAGGCAAGGGCGGGCGGCGGGGAAAGAAGTGGGCGGAGGACCCAGAAACTTCCAGGGTTGAGGCAGAACCCGCGCTCTCTTATCACTGCAACCCTCTCCCTGGCCCCTAGGAGAGCTGTGGTGACCCAGAGGCCGTGGCCCTCATTTACCACCGGAACCCGATTCTGAGACACACCAGCGGGGCCTTGTACGCCCCCCTCCTGCCCCTGCCCTATGGCGTTAGTTCCCCAGGTGAGTGGGTGCCCTAGCCGGAGCCCCCAGGGTGGGAGGGAGGTGGATCAGAGAGAAAAATCTTGCCTGTTTCTTGACAGGGGGAGGGGTCCAGGAGTCCTGGGGGGGCCCACTCAGCCCCTCACCTTCCAAAGGACAAAGAGGAAACTGAAGCTGTTGAGATTGAGAGCCGGCAGGGAGGAGTGGGGTTCTCAGTTTTGTTCCGTCTGTTTTTGTCTTGGAGTCACCCACCTGGCGCTGCTCAGGGGTTACTCCTGGCTCTGCATTCAGGAGTTACTCCTGGTGGTACTTGGGGGACCATATAAGGTGCCGGGGATAGAACCCGGGTCAGCCCCCCTGCAAGGAAACGGCCCTGCCTACTGTGCTCTCTCCGGTCCAAATCTGTGGGATATTCTTAAGACCAGGTCACGATCCCTTTACAAGTGGCTGAAGACTGGGCTGGCCTCAGTCAGTCATCCTCTCCCCCAAAGGGAAGAGTGACTGGCCCAGACCCTAAGCTAGAGGATTAAGGAGAGCTGGGAGAAGAACTCTGGTTTTCTGACTCCCCGCCCAGCTGGTTTTCTGGCCGCTGGTGAGAACGTTCAGTGCCCAGCGACCAAATCTGCCCGGGTCTGTCCCCCTCCCTTCCACTTGCAAAGTCCAGCCGTCTCGGCCGCCGAGGGCGGGCTTCCTGGAGGTAGGGCGGAGAGGCTGGCCCTGGGGGATCTTTGCTTTCCATCCTTCACTCAGCCTGTTCACACCCTCCCCTCCACCCCGACCCTTACACTCCCCCTGACCTTCCTCTGGTTCACTCCTTCCTCCCAGGGCCCGCGCTCTGGGCTCCCTCTCCAAACCGTCCCTCCGCCCCACCCTCCCGCAGGTCCCGGCTACGCGCCCTTGCGCGAGGAGGCGGTGCGGCTGTTCCTGGCGCTGCAGGCGCTGGAGGGGGCGCGGCGCCCCGGGCCCCTGATGCAGGGTGTGCTCCAGACCTGCCGGGACCTGCCTGCGCTCCGCGACGAACTCTTCCTGCAGCTGGCTAAGCAGACCTCGGGCCCCGCGGGCCCCCCGGGGCCCCCGGCCACGCGCGACCCCGCTGCCCTACGGTACTGGCAGCTCCTCACCTGCATGAGCTGCACCTTCCGGCCAGGGGGAGCCGTCCGGGGGCACCTCCTGGGGCACTTGGAGAGGTGAGAGGGGAGGGGCGGGGTTAGACCGAGGCCAGGGCGCTGTGGGGCGGGGAGAGACGGACGAGCCTTTCCAAAGAGCTTGGCAGACACCGCGCTGGGACCTGGAGAAGGGAGGGGACTTACCCAAGGTCAGGGCCGCCGCCGATCTGTAGTGCCTTTGTGGCAATTACAAAACCAGAGCCTGCCGCGCAGGCGGGGGGAATTGCAGAAGGGCGCCCCCTCTGGGCAGAAGATAAAGAAAAGACAGCTTTGCCAGGGTGGGGGGCTTTTAGGTTAGAAAGGGGAGTGCTTCTGGAGAGATAGTACGGCCTGGAGGGTGCTTATCTAGCACGCGGCCCACCCAGGGTCCATCCCCAGCATCCCTTAGGGTCTCTGAGCCCCACCAGGAGTGATTCCTGAGCGCACAACCAGGAGTAACCCCTGCGCATCTCTCGATGGGCCCCCAAAGAAACAAACAATGATGTTAGAAAGGGGAGCGCACCAAACGGGGCTAGTCGAGCTCACGTGGCGCACTTGTGCAAAGGCCCTAAGTTCCATCTCTGGCACCAAAAAAAGAAAGGAGGAAATAAGGGAATGCGGCCGCATTTGGGGGTTTTGAAAGGCAAGGTGTGGGGAAGTAGGGAGGGGTGGTTCCGACTCAGGAGAGGCTGCAGGGATCTTAGTAATTTCGGCTTTTTAGGAGAGCAGGTGGCTGCCTTAAACAGGAGATGGAGGGGAGAGAATAGACGAGATGAAAAATTACATATGAAGTAAGAAGGCGAGGGTGGGGGCAGGGAGGGAGTGAGGAGGGTGGCTTTCGTGGGAGCACTGAGCCTCTGGATTCTGTCTGACCCAGGACGGAGCAGGCGCTGCCGGACTCGGAACTGGCCGAATATGCGCGCTTTATCCGGAAAGCGCTGGGCAGGACGCGCGGCCGAGAGCTGGTGCCATCGCTGGCGGAGATTTCCGCGCTGAGCCGCCGGCAGGAGCTGCTGTGCACGGTGCACTGTCCGGGGGCCGGCGCCTGCCCCGTGGCCATAGACTCCCACACCACAGCGGGGGAGGTGAGAGAAACCCTCAACTCCCAGCTCCCCTGATGTGCCCGAGAGTGCGCCCCCCCACCGTCCCCCTCTCTCCAGTCTGAGATTGGACGTCTAGGAAATGGGGGTGGGGTGGGGTGGGGTGGCCGGATGGAGACACCCGCAATATTCCCCCAGTGGGCTCAGCCCCCCCCCCAAGCACAGGCGGGTCGCCTGCGCGGTGGGTCCCACTAATCCCCCATACCCCCCTCTCTCCTCCAGGTGGCTCGGGAGCTGGTGGGGAGGCTGGGCTTGGCCCGGAGTCGCAACGCATTTGCTCTGTACGAGCAGCGAGGGGCGCAGGAGCGAGCCCTGGCTGGGGGAACCCTCGTGGCCGATGTGCTCACCAGGTTTGAGAAGTAAATGTCCAGACCCAGCCCTGCTCCCGGTTAGTCCATCCTGCCTCTTGGCATCGGCCCGTCCCGAAATAAGGGTTCTCCTGCGCTGGCCATGTGCGGCTCAGTTGCCTTGTCGCGGGTTCCCAGGGGGAGTCCTGCCCGCCGGCGATTTTCGATCAGGCTCAGCGGCCCCAGCCCCACCCCCAAGCTATAGGCCGCTACCCGAGCGGACGAGCCTGTCCCCTCTGGCTCTCCCCCAGACCCCTCCCCCCACTTCCCCCGGTGCCCTGATGGGGAACTTGGGGACCCTCATTGATTGGCAAACGCGTCGCTTTCTCTTCTGCAGTTTGGCGGCGGAAGACACCGGGGTGGAAGACTCGCTGGACTCGGGCTGGAGACTGTGTCTGCGTCTCCACGGGCCTCTGCACCCAGAGGGGCTGTCCCCGCATGGTCACGAGCTGCCTTTCCTCTTTGAGCAGGTGTGGCTCCCCGAAGACCCCCCCCCCCGTCCCCGACCCTGGGCCCCCCTCCCTTGCTGCGACGGCCCCCCCAGCGTCGCGTCGCGGGCGGCGGCGGCTTCCCACGGATCCCGACGGGGAGCCCACGGCCCCAAGACTGACGCCCCGCTGCCTCCCCCCTTACCTCCCCCCGCAGGCTCACGCCCTGCTGCTGCGCGGCCGGCCGCCCCCACCCGACGACACGCTGCGCGCCCTGGCGGCGCTGCGCCTGCAGAGTCTGCACCGCGACTTCTCCCCGCGGGCGCCCCTGCCGCGCCTCGACTGCCTGCTGCCGCCGCCCGCGCCGCCGCGCGGGGACCCTCCCCGCCCGCTGCCCCGACCCGCGCCCTCCGCCGCCCTGCTGGCCGGGGCGATCTGGAGCCCGGGCCCGGCCAAGCGGCGGGCGGAACGGGCCCGGCGCGGCGGCGCGGGCGGCGCGGCGGGCAGCGTGGCCCGCGAGGGGGCCGGGGGCGCCGGCACCGCGGCCGCCGTCCTGGGCGGCTGGAAGCGGCTCCGGGGCATGGGCCGAGCTGAGGCCATGGCTGCCTACCTGGCCCTGGCGGCGCAGTGTCCCGGGTTCGGCGCTGCTCGGTATGACGTTCTGGAGCTGAGCACGGTGAGGGGGAGACGGGAGATGGGGACTCTGGAGGCCCAAGCCCCACACCTTTGCCCCAGAGCCACAGGCCCCGGCTGAGGGTCACAGCCACCAGCTGCAAAGCCCAAACCGTCCCAAGTCCCAGCCCCTGCACACAGAGGGAGGACCGTGGGTCTTAGGGAGAACCGGGACCCTCCCTGTTCGTTATCACCCCACGGCTGCCTCCAGGGAGCCGCTCCTTGCACCCTGACTCAGTCTGTCTCTCTTAGGAGCCTGATGGGGGCGCTCCACAGAAGCTCTGCCTGGGCCTGGGAGCCAAGGCCATGTCCCTCTCCCGCCCTGGTGAGACCGAGCCCATCCACAGTGTCAGCTATGGCCATGTGGCCGCCTGCCACCTAATGGGCCCCCACACCTTGGCGCTGAGGGTGGGAGAGAGCCAGCTCCTCCTCCAGAGTCCCCAGGTGAGTGGGAAGGAGTGGGAGGGTGGAGGAGGAGGAGGATGAGGATCAGCCAAGAAACCTGTCAGGGGCCAGATTGCTAGCACAGCGCGTAGGGTGCTTGCCGTGCACGAGGCCCACCTGCCTGGGGCTTGACTCCCACCATCCCATATGGTCCCCTGAGCCCGCCAGGAGTGCACCCTGAGTGCAGAGCCAGGAGCCAGCCCGGAGCACCATTGGGTGTGACCCAAAAAGAAAAAAAAAAAAAACATTTCTTGAATCGGGGCCAGCTCCTGGGGATCCCGCCATGTTCAAAGCCAGGCTCTGAGAGTTTCCATGAGAGCTGGGGAATCAAGACTCCACGGCAAAGTAGCCCTGGGCAGGATGCACGGTCGGGAAAGGATACTCAGAGGGTGACAGCTGAGCTAGCCGCGGGGAAGATGTGAGCAAAGGGCATTCCTGGTGGAGGGAGCCACGAGCGCCAGAGCTCTGGGATGAGAATAAACTTGGCGGAACAGAAAGAAGAGATTGTGACTGGCACCGAGCAAGCCGGCTGGGGGGGGTGGGGAGGTGGTGTTGAGGAGGGGCACAAGTCAGGCCTCAGGAAGGAAGCTGGAGTCTGACGACACCAGCCGAGGGGAGGATGAGATGAGAGGCCTGTGGCCCCTGATGCCCTCTGCCCTCTGCCCTCTGCCCCCCCCTCAGGTGGGAGAGATCATGCAGCTGGTGAATGCCTACTTGGCCAACCTCTC